>NC_064640.1:1006816406-1007120600 GCF_023864345.2 Schistocerca serialis cubense
TTCTAGTCTTCATTATTTCAATTTTTCCACTGCATCGGCTAAACTGCATCTCTCAACCAACGTAGCAGACCGTTACGTTCGCGAATTTTGCGCTCTGTAAGCAAGTCTGCTGAGCGAAGGATGCATGGTTAAGTCTAGCTTCCCGTATTTGGATGAGGCCGTGCGTGATCTAGTTGTGTTCAGACGTGTCAGACCGCATAAGGTCCTCACTCACCTGATAAACTGGTCGTTTCACTTCATCTCATTTACTCCCGCGTGTCACTTAATTCCGTGACTCCAGTGATTACTGAACACTTATCATAAACGTGCAAACAATAATTAGTTCAAAAATGGTTCAAATGGCTCTGAGCACTATGGAACTTAACTTCTGAGGTCATCAGTCCCCTAGACCTTAGAACTACTTAAACCTACCCAACCTAAGGACATCACACACATCCATGCCCGAGGCAGGATTCGAACCTGCGACCGTAGCAGTCGCGCGGTTCCAGACTGTAGCGCCTAGAACCGCCCGGCTACCCCGGCCGGCCACGAATTGGTTCTTTGCTTTTTTTGCAGTACACAATCTATCAAGGAAAGATGGCTTGAGATAGTGCTGTTGTCTTTTTCGGCGTATTCGTATGTTACGCTGCCAGATGGTATTATAGTGTATTGCAAGAACAGTATTTACATAACACTATTACGTCCCGCCGGCCGTTGTGGCTGAGCGGTTCTAGGCGCTTCAGTCTGGAACAGCGCTACCGCTACGGTCGCAGGTTCGAATCCTGCCTCGGGCATGGATGTGTGTGATGTCCTTAGGTTAGTTAGGTTTAAGTAGTTCTAAGTTCTAGGGGACTGATGACCTCAGAAGTTAAGTCCCATAGCGTTCAGAGCCATTTGAACCACTATCCTGGTTAAAACCCAAGATCTCTCCAGAATAAAACATTCACTAGTGAGCAAAAAGGTTATGAACAGCTAGTTAATGGCGTGTCCGTCCACGTTCAAAACATAATACAACAGTGATTCTGCGTGGCATAGATCCCACAAGTTCTCAGTAGGCTTCCAGTGGTATGTGGCAACAGATGTCTACCCATAGTTCCCGTAAGTTACGGGCCACTGATTTGCGGGCGCGCCGATAGCGTCCCAGATTGTGTTTGGGTTCTGATCAAGGGAATTTGGTAGCCAAGACATCGAAGCGAGTTCACGATCACGATTCTCACACCACTGTAGCACGGTAAGGTGTCGAAGTTAAGTGACTGTACGAAGGTACAAAACTACTTAGACAAAACTTATAGTTGGTGTGATGAACGGCAGCTACCTCCAAATGTGGAAAAATGTAAGTTAATACGGGTGAGTAGGAAGGACAAACCTGTAATGTTGAGTTACAGTATTACTAGTGTCCCGCTTCAAATATCTGGGCGCAACGTTGCAAAGCGATATGAAATGGAACGAGCATGTGAGAATTGTGGTAGGGAAGACGAATGGTCGACTTCGCTTTACTGGGAGAATTTTGCGAAAATGTGGTTCACATGTAAAGGAGACTGCATATAGGACGCTGGTGCGACCTGTTCTTGAGTACTGCTCGAGTGTTTGGGATCTGTACCAGGTCGGATTGAAGGAAGACGTAGAAGTAATTTAAAGGCGGGCTGCTAGATTTGTTATTGGTAGGTTCGAGCAACACGTAAGTGTTACGAAGATGCTTCAGGGACTCAAATGGGAATCCGTGGAGGGAAAGCGATGTTCTTTTCGAGAAAAGCTTTGAGAAAATTTAGAGAACCGGCATTTTAAGCTGACCGCTGAACGGTTCTACAGGTGTCAAAATACATTGTGTGTAAGCGCCAATAAGATAAGATTCAAGAAATTAAGGCATATACGGAGGCATATTGCACTCCGCCTTTAGGCCACAAGTGGCCCATTGGGACCATCCGACCGCCGTGTCGTCCTCACCTGAGTATGCGGATCGGAGGGGAGTGTGGTCAGCACACCGCTCTCCCGGTCGTTATGATGGTTTTCTTTGACCGGAGCCGCTACTATTCGGTAGAGTAGCTCCTCAATTGGCATAACGAGGCTGAGTGCATTCCGAAAAATGACCACAGCGCATGGCAGCCCGAATGGTCACCCATCCAAGTGCCGGCCATGCCCGACAGCGGTGAACTTCGGTGATCTGACGGGAACCGGTGTATCGACTGCGGCAAACCGTTGCATACGGAGGCATATAGATAGTCGCTTTTTCCTCGCTCTATTTGCGAGTGGAATAGGAAAGGAAAATATAGTAGTGGTGCAAGGTACTCTCCGCCACGCACCGTACTGTGGCTCGCCGTCCCCATTTTCATCCCCTACCATCGCTATAATGATTCCGATTTGTCTCTGTTCATCTTGTACAGAGTCTCCCAGATGTTGCGTCTAAGTTCGAGGGATTGTAGTAGATCTCATGAGGAACAAATCGTGGGTAGGAACCTGTGTCCGTGAACGTCATCCAACGGCGCCACAGAGCGTCGAAGTTATAGGCGCCGGCGTCTGCCACTAGCCCACCTCTTCGGCAGCAAATATGAGCCGTGCGAGATAGCTGCGGGGTCTGGGGCGCCTTGTCACGATTCGCACGGCTCCCCCCGTTGGTTCGAGTCCTCCGTTAGGCATGGGTGTGTGTGTATTATGCTTAGCGTAAGTTAGTTGAAGTTAGATTAAGTAGTGTGTAAACCTAGGGACCGATGACCTCAGCAGTTTGATCCCATAGGAACTTACCACAAGTTTCCAAGCAAATATGAATTAGTACGCTGACGGAACACAGGCGGACCATCTCGCTACGCTGTTTGCTATTCAGTGATCGCGACTGATTGCCACTATCTACATAGTAGAAGTCGCAGCTACTTGCTGCCTAGACAGGCCGTGTCTCCTATGAATGCGATGCTCTGTTGCCTCGGTGGATGACGGTTCCGAACACAGGTTTCCGTCTGCAGTTTATTTTTCTCCTGCATACGGAAAAACATCGGAGATTTTAGAGGGTTTCAGGAAACAAATAACTGCAGATGGAAACCAGTGCCCGAAACTGTCATCCACCGACACAACAGAGCATCACATTCAGGAGGCAAGGCCTTTCTCCGCAGCAGCTAGCTCCTTCTTCTCCACTGGCGATCGTGGCAATCATTCGCGATCACTGAATAACAAACAATATTCCGAGACGTTTCGCCTTCGACCCGTCAGCCTACAGTCACGTTTTCTGCCGCAGTGGTGGCCTAGTGGCAGGCGCCGGCGCCTATATCTTCGACACTCTGTAGCGTCGTTGTACGATGCCTCCGGACACTGGTTATTGTCCTCGATTCGTTCCTCAAGACACCCTCTACAACCCCGACAAGCTAGTCGCAACATGTCTGGCACGTCCTGTATATTTTTCTTACAGCGCCACTTGCCCGCAACTCCACCATATGACATTTATTCTCGCGCTAATCAGTGATCATAATGTTTGGCTCGTTAGTGTATGGTAGTGTCGATAGCATCTCATCCGTCGGATTAGACACACTAAGCTCGGAAACTCCTTAGATATCTTCGAGAGGAGTAGGCCATGTCGTGACAGTTTGTTTCCATCATCTCCGGTTTCTCGTCAACAACACAAACACAATAAAACAAGGCACTTTAATTCTGTAGGGTAGGATCGCGCTTTATTTCTCTGTGGTTATTTCTCTGGCTCTAAACAGCTCCATGTGCGTTTATGGAAATTAACTTTTCAGTTGTTATCGTAACAGACTATTCACCCCGAGTGACAAAGTGACGCCGGCCGGAGTGGCCGAGCGGTTCTAGGTGCTTCAGTCTGGAACCGCGCGACCGCTACGGTCGCAGGTTCGAATCCTGCCTCGGGCGTGGATGTGTGTGATGTCCTTATGTTAGTTAGGTTTAAGTAGGTCTAAGTTCTAGGGGACTGATGACCACAGATGTTAAGTCCCATAGTGCTCAGAGCCATTTTTGATGAAGTGACCTGTTGTGGACACAGTACCTGTTTCATGTCGGTAAATCACCACTTACCACCAAACGTTGGTCGCATGCTATCTTATGATTGCGTTCGATGTGAAGAAAAATATATTCCATGGGTACTCTCCGCTCTCTGAACACGAAAATCTCACTGATTATGAAAATGAGGACTACATACACTCCTGGAAATGGAAAAAAGAACACATTGACACCGGTGTGTCAGACCCACCATACTTGCTCCGGACACTGCGAGAGGGCTGTACAAGCAATGATCACACGTACGGCACAGCGGACACACCAGGAACCGCGGTGTTGGCCGTCGAATGGCGCTAGCTGCGCAGCATTTGTGCACCGCCGCCGTCAGTGTCAGCCAGTTTGCCGTGGCATACGGAGCTCCATCGCAGTCTTTAACACTGGTAGCATGCCGCGACAGCGTGGACGTGAACCGTATGTGCAGTTGACGGACTTTGAGCGAGGGCGTATAGTGGGCATGCGGGAGGCCGGGTGGACGTACCGCCGAATTGCTCAACACGTGGGGCGTGAGGTCTCCACAGTACATCGATGTTGTCGCCAGTGGTCGGCGGAAGGTGCACGTGCCCGTCGACCTGGGACCGGACCGCAGCGACGCACGGATGCACGCCAAGACCGTAGGATCCTACGCAGTGCCGTAGGGGACCGCACCGCCACTTCCCAGCAAATTAGGGACACTGTTGCTCCTGGGGTATCGGCGAGGACCATTCGCAACCGTCTCCATGAAGCTGGGCTACGGTCCCGCACACCGTTAGGCCGTCTTCCGCTCACGCCCCAACATCGTGCAGCCCGCCTCCAGTGGTGTCGCGACAGGCGTGAATGGAGGGACGAATGGAGACGTGTCGTCTTCAGCGATGAGAGTCGCTTCTGCCTTGGTGCCAATGATGGTCGTATGCGTGTTTGGCGCCGTGCAGGTGAGCGCCACAATCAGGACTGCATACTACCGAGGCACACAGGGCCAACACCCGGCATCATGGTGTGGGGAGCGATCTCCTACACTGGCCGTACACCACTGGTGATCGTCGAGGGGACACTGAATAGTGCACGGTACATCCAAACCGTCATCGAACCCATCGTTCTACCATTCCTTGACCGGCAAGGGAACTTGCTGTTCCAACAGGACAATGCACGTCCGCATGTATCCCGTGCCACCCAACGTGCTCTAGAAGGTGTAAGTCAACTACCCTGGCCAGCAAGATCTCCGGATCTGTCCCCCATTGAGCATGTTTGGGACTGGATGAAGCGTCGTCTCACGCGGTCTGCACGTCCAGCACGAACGCTGGTCCAACTGAGGCGCCAGGTGGAAATGGCATGGCAAGCCGTTCCACAGGACTACATCCAGCATCTTTACGATCGTCTCCATGGGAGAATAGCAACCTGCATTGCTGCAAAAGGTGGATATACACTGTACTAGTGCCGACATTGTGCATGCTCTGTTGCTTGTGTCTATGTGCCTGTGGTTCTGTCAGTGTGATCATGTGATGTATCTGACCCCAGGAATGTGTCAATAAAGTTTCCCCTTCCTGGGACAATGAATTCACGGTGTTATTATTTCAATTTCCAGGAGTGTATTTTAAAAAGAAGAGTAAGTTTAAAAATAAAAACTTTTTGTACATTCCGTGAACCATATAGGTTTAAGGTAAATAATGGATTACTATAATTGTGAAATGAAATGTAGATATGCACTCTAAGACGAGAAAAAAATAACAACGACGAGCCACAAAGGAAATATCCGAATGGAACACGTAGATGTGATCTACCTGTACAGACACACAAATGATTACAATTCCACAAAAAATGGATGATTTATTCAAGAGAAAGAACTCCACAGATTGTCGCCCTCTATACAGTTCGACAACCAGAAGTGATGGTCTATGGTGCCATTCATTTTCAAAGCAGGAGCCCTCTGTTCGCCTTACAGCCCAGCGGTACGTCGACGATACTCTGCGCCCCGTTCTGTTGCCGCTCATGCCAAGCCATCCTTACCATCCTTACATTTCAACTAACTTATCTTAGTACTTGTCAAGCCCTTTTTCGGCCAACAAGCTCACTGGATGTTTCCCCATTTGAGAACGTTTGAAGAATTATGGGCAGGGTCCTCGAACCAGCTCGCGATTTTGACGATCTAACGCGCCAGTTGGGCAGAATTTAGCACGATATCCCTCAGGAGGACATACAACAATTGTGTCAATCAACGTGAAGCGGAATAACTACTTGCATAAGTGCCAGAGGTGGACCAACGCATTACTGGCTTGCTCAATTGGTGAAGCTCATTCTCTTAAAATATCCAATTTTTCTGAAATTGTCTGAACATGTACATCACATCACATCTACCGATTTCCCCCAAATTCGGATAATTCCTTCGTGCTGCGTCATTGTTTTTTTAGTTAGAGTTTATTTTTGTAACCAGCCATTTTCCATTTTACTATAGATTACAAATAGTTGTGTACTTTAAGTGAATTTTGAATTTGTACAAATTAAGCTTATGCATTATGGATGTTGTACAAATATTTTGTGGATTTGATACTTACTGTCTTCGACTATAATGTGACAGAACACCGCAAACGACAATTGTCTTCCGGCAGAGCGTTCCCTAAAATACTTCTTTTTGTTCCTTTGGAAGCGATTGACCGCTGCTTGGACAAAATTCTTCGTCAGATGTCAGTGAATCGTAAGATGTTGAAAGGAAGAAGATTTACCTCTATCTTTCCGCGCACGTCACGGTCATTATTAACGAAAGAATACTTTGGAGTGAGAAGTCGGGTATCCGACTAGAATTATTTAAGTGAGTCGCTGGAAACCTAAATTGGGGGACAGGAATTAATATCCCACTGCTTCGGAGTATTATTCCACAACGTTAACAATTATACCACATCACTGCTAAGTTCTAACAAACACTGTATTTTTCGTATTCGCATCCTACACAATGCACTTCAGTAGTCGATATATCCGGTACGGTTGTCAAGTCTTTAGTCGCTAGAATGGGCAGATGGGCCAGCCTGAGACCAAAACAGCTTATCGGATTAGCGCCCACTGGTATAGCATACCGAACAGTTTGGGTGCGGTTTGAGTGTAGCTTTCTAAACAGCCGAGGCGCTCGACTGCTTCTCCCTCACGCACCGACTGGCGGAGCGGCGAGCGAAAGAAGCACTCGTAACCGCAACCGTCCAACACAAGAAGCCTCGGAAAGTCACCACCCATACCAAGCAGAAAAGGAGACAGTACCTTCAGCTACCCGCTGTGTGCTGTAGATATTAATGCACTGGACTCGAATCTGGCGCAATGACTAAGACACTGAAAGAACACTCGAGAGGAGCTGGGTTCAGCTCCTCGTCTGACCATCCGCATTTGAAACTTCCTGGTAGATTAAAACTATGTGCTGGAACGGAACTCGAACCTGGAAGATCGTAGACGATTACTGGTGGAAGTAAACCAACGAGGGCTGTCTACCTCAGTCTTTAGAGCACTTGACAGCGAAAGGTAAAGGTCTTAGGTCAGATTCCCGATCCGGCACACAGTTTTATTCTGTCAGGAAGTTTCGAATCTGCGCACATTCCGCTGCAGAGTGAACATTCATTCTGAAGTCACATTTATATTTTCCATGGTGTCCTTAGATTATTAAAGCGAATTCAGCTGTTGTTCCGTTCGAAAGGAATTATTTCCTTCCCCATCCCTATCGATGATATCCCTGCAGAACTAACAAAGAATGCTGGTGACAGCATGAAAATTATACTGCTTAAACTTATTAGATCCATCTATAACACAGGAGAGAAATGCATCATTGTTCCTATACCAAAGAAGGCAGCAGCTACAGAATGTGAAAAGTGCCGAACTTTAAGCCTAATACCACATGCATCAAAAAATCTCATAAAAATAATTCTGAAGAGAATTGAAGAGAAGGTGGAGGATATGCTGAGTAAAGATCAGTTTGGTTTCAGAAGGGGACTGGGAAGAGAAGCATTTCTAGTACTGAAAGTCCTTATCGAAAAGCAATTACAGAAAAATAAACACACTTGTGTTGCCTTTGTAGACCTGGAAAAGGCATTTGATAACGTTATATGGCAAGAGATGTTCAGAGCGCCGAGGAAAAGTGGAATGAAGTACAAAGACATCCGTGTGATACTCAGTTTCTATAAGAATGAAGTGTCAGTGATTAGAAACTGTCACCAGGAACAAAAAGCAAATATTAGAAATAGGGTAAGACAAGGATGTGCTGTCTCTCCTCTTATATTCAAGGCCTACATCCAGGAAGCTATAGACCAATTTCGAGAAACTACTGATGTGGGGATAAAAATTAATGGGCAGAAGGTAGACATGCTACGTTCAAATGGTTCAAATGGCTCTGAGCACTATGGGACTTAACTTCTAAGATCATCAGTTCCCTAGAACTTAGAACTACTTAAACCTAACTAACCTAAGGACATCACACACATCCATGCCCGAGGCAGGATTCGAACCTGCGACCGTAGTGGTCACGCGGATCCAGACTGTAGCGCCTTTAACCGCTTGGCCACACCGGCCGGCACATGCTACGTTATGCAGATGATATTGCTATAGTCACGGAGACAAAATAAGATCTAGAGTAAGTCCTCAGAACAATGAAAAGGTTTCTACGCAATCAGTATAGAATGAGAATAAACAATAAAAAGATTAAAGTGATGGTGTGCCCCATAGAAGCAGGATATGAACATCTGAGAGTGAGAATTGGAAGAGAGGAGCTGGAAGTGATCTCTGTGGAGGCACATCCATACAAGAAGAGATAAACTTGTAGGGCACATACTAAGACACAACATCATCATTGGAACTGTTGTGACTTGGCAAGACAGCCAAGCCACTATGAGAGGAAGCCGAAAGGCACGCGTTTAAGCTCACGCAGGCTGGCGTGAGGTGTGGAAAACGACAAGGAATTGAGACTAGCAAAAAAAGTACGTAGCTTCTGGAATACTTAACTTTAATCCATAATTGGTGAACATCGGTCTGACGGTACATGCATCATAAGATAAATAGCAATTGATAATGGCGCCTTGCTAGGTCGTAGCAAATGACGTAGCTGAAAGCTATGCTAACTATCGTCTCGGCAAATGAGAGCGTAATTTGTCAGTGGACCATCGCTAGCAAAGTCGGCTGTACAACTGGGGCGAGTGCTAGGAAGTCTCTCTAGACCTGCCGTGTGGCGGCGCTCGGTCTGCAATCACTGATAGTGGCGACACGCGGGTCCGACGTATACTAGCGGACCGCGGCCGATTTAAAGGCTACCACCTAGCAAGTGTGGTGTCTGGCGGTGGCACCACAGGAACAATAGCAGAAGGAGATATTGAGGGAGAGAATCGGTGGGGGCGACCAAGGGTATCATACATGCAACAGATCATGAATGATGTTGGATGTAACACGTACGTGGAAATGAAGAGGAAATGCAGACAGAAGGGAGGAATGGCGCTGTGCTACAAACCAACCTCAGGGTTGAACCCTAAAAGAAGAAAGAAGAAGACCCCTATCGAATTGCAGTTTGTTCTCCGACACTGTAGAACTTGTCATAGTCATGGCACTCAAGACTGTTTTCTCGAATCCGTACGTGGTGAATTTCAAATCGACGTTTGGCCAACTATGTTTGGTTTTTGGTGGATTTCTTTAATTAGTTTGAGCTAATATCGGGATACTTCTTTAATAAGGATACAGTTGGTTTCTTCACTCATTACGTCTAGCTAAGGATCTCGGTGTTGGCTGGGTGTTTATTTGCCCTTTCCACTATCAGATTTCAGTTGTTCATACATACCTGCTGCTAATTTGTGTATTCCGAATATATTCAGAGAACGTTTCGATATTGAACTGGCTAGAACGACACGCCGCTGCTTTTAAGATTATTTTCTCCCTTCGCAGAAGAGTGAGATGGTCTCAGAACCAGTTAATAGACTCATTAACATTCGCAGTACGTTTATGGTGTCTGTTAAATTAGACGTGACTTCAAATGGCTCTGAGCACTATGCGACTGAACTTCTGGGGTCATCAGTCGCCTAGAACTTAGAACTAACCTAACCAACCGAAGGACATCACACACATCCATGCCCGAGGCAGGATTCGAACTTGCGACCATAGCGGTCGCTCAGTTCCAGACTGCAGCGCCTAGACGTGACTTCACTAGTAGTAGTGGACACTTAAGTTCCACTTCAGATTACGCTGATTAAAGATACCCTCTTTACAAAGTCAATAAAAACCAAGAGAAATAATATTATTACGCCATCTGACTGTCCTCATAAATGATTCGTGACAGACACGCATTCATATCGCAAGGAAATTCTTTTGGCATCTGAAATTGTAGTGGCGCTGTAGCAATTCCAGATTTACTTCTGGGGGAGGCCGAGCATATACTACAGCACACGCAAAACACAAGGGGCGTTCAATAAGTAATGCAACACATTTTTTACTCGGACAGTTTCGGCTAAAAAAATGAAGAATTTGTGGTGGGACAGCGTGGAATATTCCCATTTCAACTCCTACAGTTTCATTAAGTTACGATAGGTGGTGGCGCTATGTGTAGCCCTCAAATTGGCGTCCGTAACGAAGGTGCGTTCCAAGCAGAGAGCTGTTCTTTTGGCCAAAAACTAGAGCATCGATGATTTTTATAGGCGCTTGCAGAATGTATACGGAGACTACGCAGTGAGCAAAAGCACGGTGAGTCGTTGGCCGAGGCGTCTGTTATCATAGCAACGAAGTCGCGCAATCCTGTCCGATCTCGCGCGTGCCTGCCGGGCACTCACAACTGTGATTCCTGCAGTGTTTGATCGTGCTGACAGTCTCATTCGAGCAACTCGCTCCAATACTGGACGTCTCCGTTGGTAGTGCTCAAACTCTCGTACACCAGTTGGGATACTCAAAGTTGTGTGCCCTGCTGGTTCCTCGCCGTCGGACAGAAGACCATAAACAGCAACGAAGGACCATCTGTGTGGAATTGCTTGCGCGTTACGAGGTCGATCGTGACAATTTTTTGTCGAACATCGTCACAGGCGATGAAACATGGGTTCGTCACTTCGAACCTGAAACAAAACAGCAGTAAATGAAGTGGTGTCACACCACCTCACCTCCAAAGAAAAGGTTCAAAGCCTCGCGATCAACGGGAAAATCGTGGTGACTGTCTTCTGGGACTCTGTTTAATGTCCTCCTTCCTGGTGCAACGATCAACTCTGATGTATATCGTGCTACCCTCAGGAAATTGAAGAACAACTTCAGCGTATCATCACCAAAAAATTCAAACGAACTTCTCCTTGTACATGACAATGCAAGACCTCTCACAAGTCTGTGCATCCGAGAGGAGCTCACAAAACTTCATAAGACCGCTCTTCCTCATCGGCACGGCATCTTTATCTCGCATCTTCCGATTTCCACCTGTTTGACTCAATGAAGGATGCACTCCGCGGGAAGTGGTATGTGGATGATGGGGAGATTTTGACCAGTAGAGTGATACTACACTGGCATACAGGCCTCCCAGTGAGGTGGCTAAAGCTGTTCAAATAAAAGGATATTACGTTGCAAAACAGCGTTTTGTAGCCAAAAGAGTGGGGAGTAATATGGTGTATTGGATTCCTGAATAAAGCCAATCGGCTTTCAGAAAAAAAGTGTTGCATTACTTATAGGCTGCCCCTCCTTTTAGATCACTTTATTAAAACTTGAACAAGATAGAGTAATTAACTTGGAAACAATCAATGTCTACAGAAATGTCACTATTTGTACGTTACTGTCGCTGAACTGCTAAACTTATCACTTGGTTTGATACAGAATGATAGTCATATATCAATCCACAAGTTCTCGCTTAAGATAAAGTTCTCGCTTCTACTAAAACTCTCCCTGCTGGTTATGAAGTACGACGATGCTGTCGTAAGCGATGATTAACGACTGGGGTGTTCGCCTCGATAACTGAGTGGTCAGCGTGACGGAATTCCATGTGCTAAGGGGCCCGGGCTCGATTCCCAGCTGGGTCGGAGATTTTCTCCGCTCAGGGACTGTGTGGTGTGTTGTCATCATCATCATCTCATCCCCATCGAATCCTGCCTCGGGCATGGATGTGTGTGAAGTCCTTAGGTTAGTTAGGTTTAAGTAGTTCTAAGTTCTAGGGGACTGGTGACCTCAGATGTTAAGTCCCATAGTGCTCAGAGCCATTTGAGCCATCCCCTTCGACGCTCAAGTCGCGTCAACTAAAACGACTTGCACCAGAAGACTGGTGTACCCGACGGAAGGTCCTATCCACACGATAACGACGGGGCTGAGCGGTGCTGCCCTCTGACGCAAGCAGCCGGCAGCGGTGGCGTACGAAACCTATTGAGGGTGTCTCTAGCTGACGTCTCCCATTTGTTGCTGCGTCAGGCAGCGACAGTCCTTACTTGTGGTTCCTTCGTGAGGTATTACCTTTGACACGGGACTTCGTTTTTCGGATGACACCACAGAAATGATCTACTATCGATTGTGAACTTGTACTGTAACGTTAACACGGATCATATAACGCGACGACGAAATCTCGAGGCAAACTTACCTTCCGTAATCTGAAAATATTTTACTAATGCTAAGAAACGCTTAATGTCTGAATTAACTGCCCGCAGCAGAAGTGGCTCCACCTGAACTGTCGATCGATTTAAAGCACGAGAATATTTCTGTAACTGGCTCGGCATAAGGCATTTGTGAACTATCGAATCAAAGCACGGCTCCGGAGCGCTAGGATCTTGAAAAATCAAACTTCATTTAAATTAAATTGATGAAAAGAACGAAATAGCAGTAAAAAGTTAGATTTTTATTTTAACTTCAGGATTATTATTTGATCCCTAAGAGCCCAGGATTCTACACAGAACGATCAGATTATTGTTGCATGATTTACCTGGTGGCTTCAGCACGATCTTAGAAAGACATGCTCCTTAACGTAGATTTTTTTAAAAAAAAGTATAGCATGCAAAACCTTTTCGTAAATGAGATATAGGCTCACTAAGCCCTATCACAAATAAAAAACAGTTCGTAAACAAATCGGGATCTGCTCCACACTGCTCGTAGCCACTAGTGCCACTCTGCTATTCATTAGATATCATTGCCTAAGCAACCGCACTGTTCCAATAGTGCTCGCCAAACAGATGAATGTGGAAAATGTTATCTCGTACTGCAGAACGGACGCATACACTACGTTTACACGGGGCTCCCTAAATCCAATTTTGTAAACTGATTTCCCAATACCGCGTTTGGTTGGTGGTGTAAACACTCCAAATTCGATTCTGGAAATCCGCTTCCTGCTGCCGGTTTTCCACTTCTATAAACGATTTTCGGAACCATGTACACGCAGAACCGTTTTTGAAACGTTCTTGGGGTGTAAAGTTACGTCTTTGTTTTAAAAATGTCAGCTAATGTGGACGGAGTGACATTTTGCACAGTGAAGGAGGAGTAGAGATAGTATACTGAGTACGAAGCTATCTACTTCTAGTATTTAATTGATGAGAAACAGCGATTGTGCTGAATAAATCAGAAACTGCAACAGCTGATTTAGAGACGCCATATTTGACTGAGCTAGCAAATGCGCTTTAGGCCGTAACATGTAAATACGACAGCGAAAGACGATTTCCGAACTTCAAGTTCCGTCTTCCGGTAGATGTGTCGCATGTAAATATAGTGAGAAACAGAAGCGGTATTATTCCACCAAAATACTATTGCACCTGGGAGTGAGGGCGCTTCGGTCGGCTTGTCGTTAGTTTCCATCGTGATGTTTCATGAGAACATGACGAAACACTTGATAGTATATGCACAATTGTCTTGATATCTTTCACAGTGCGATGTGTTTTCCTTAGTCACCACCGTATTTGTTTACTCCCACATTGGACTTGCCTTCGGGAGGACGACGGTTCAAATCCGCGTCTGGCCATGCTGGTTTAGGTTTTCCGAGATTTCCCTATATCGCTTAAGGCAAATGCCGGATGGTTCCTTCGAAACGACATGGCCGCTTTCCTTCTCCATCCTTACCTTATCCGAGCTTGTGCTCCGTCTCTAATGACCTCGTTGTCGACGGGACGTTAAACACTAATCTCCTCCTTCCACTGTCAATGCTATCTCTTTGCTGCTTTTATGCAGAGCTCCTTCTCTGTCGGTATACGTCAACGCAGCCATGCTCGTTAGCAGACCATAAAACACACACACACACACACTCACACACACACACACACACACACAAGCAAAACGTAATATTCCTATCAGACCAATTGCCAATCCTATAAATCATCCAGGCTACAAAGTTATGCGTATGCTGCACTCAACTTTACAAAAACAATATAAATTTAAAACCTCGTTTTCAGTGAAAAATAGCTACCAAGCAATTCAAAGTATTAAATATCTTCATATCCCGTCCAATGCAAAGCTCATCTCCCTTGACACAGTAAACTTATATAGCAGCATACCCATCAAAGAATACACAGATATAATAAAAAATAATTTATTAAGAGGTCAACTATGTCCACAGCTGAAGTAGTTGAATTAATAGACTTGCTAGAGCTTGTTCTTTCACACAATTATTTCACATTTAATGGCAAAATGTACAAACAAGATGTAGGCCTAAGCAATGGGAATTCTTCTAAGTGCAATCATTGCAGAAATTTTCATTAACCACCTTGAAAATAAACTTCTCAACAACAAAGACATAATAACCCAGAAAATAGTACACTACTGCAGATATGTTGATGACACATTCATCGTAAACGATGGAACTGATGAAGAAATAGAAACTCTATTAAACAGATTAAATACTTTACACAACAACATCCAGTTCACCATAGAACATGAGAAAAATAACAAAATTAATTTTCTAGACATGACAATAAGTAACACAGACCAAACCCTAAATATCAATGTACACAGTAAACCAATATACACAGACACATTCATTAATACATCTTCCACAAATCCCAACTCACATAAACAAGCTGCATTCAGATCCTTCTTAAATAGAGCACAGAAATTTCCACTTAATGCTGCCGACTATGAGACAGAAATGAGCCCTGTCAAATACATTGCACATAATAATGACTATCACGAACATGAAATAGACACACTATCACATCGCACAACTAAAAAAACAACAAACAATGTGACACAGCTTCCTCACACAACATCCAAAAACCCAAGTACATAACGTTACCATATCTATGTGTCATATCAGACAAAATAGCCAAGCTGTTTAAAAAAACAGACATCAGGATCACCTTTGCCACCAACAACAACTTAAAAAAGAAACTGATACATGACATCTCACATCCCACAGAGAAACTTAACAAAGCAGGAATTAATAAAATTACATGCAGTCATTGCAACATTGGCCAAACGGGAAGAAATTTTAAAACCCTCTTCAACGAACACCTTGACTGTTACAGACTTGGCAGACTGAATAAATCAGCTATAGCGAAACATATATATGAAACAGGACACAGTGTTACAATAGACAACGACCTCAAAGTACTACATAATTTATAAAAGACCTGGAAAATGGACATCTTGGAAGAAATGGAAATATTCATCCATGGTCACATGGGGAATAACGAGATCCTGAATGAAATGACAGACTTTAAAAATTCACATTTCTTTTCCAATTTCACTACAGTACTCTTAGAATAAAAGACACATAACATGACAGTCGTTTGATTCTAGCCCCAGGAATAGCTTAGAAATATGTAAAATAAGTAATTTATATCATGATGTGTTTAATAATACTGTAACAGATGCTCAATTTGTAATG
Organism: Schistocerca serialis cubense; assembly: GCF_023864345.2. NCBI lineage: Eukaryota > Metazoa > Arthropoda > Insecta > Orthoptera > Acrididae > Schistocerca > Schistocerca serialis. The sequence continues at coordinate 1,006,832,122 of NC_064640.1, forward strand.
TATTTCGTCAACCTACATCTGTAATACTATAACAAGACGTGCAAAAGACATTTAAACATCTGACACCACATAGATCGACAAATCGAAACCAGCTATATTTCGACCACCATCTTGTGCACTGCACTACAGATTTGTTTGTGATCGTGTTTCCGAGTTACTGTTACGTTAGAGAAAATTTGTGAACGGTGACCAAGAAAGCCACTGAAATGGAAACACCTAAGCGCATCACAACGAGACTGCCACGCCAGAAGAACAAAGTGAGGGACCATTACAAATCATTTTAGTGCAAACATCAGTCCAGCTTCCAAAGTGACATCGCCTCTTACTAAGTTTTCTCTTCTTCCGCAGGATGACCACAGCATTTATAAAAAGACTATGTAACATCAGTATGACCTTACTGTAAAGTTGTTTTTGTAATGCCCTTTAGCCTGAAGATCAGATATTCCCTCGAAACATGTCGCTAAATAAATAATACAATACTTGACAAAGTTTGTGACTGACAGCGGTAATTTAAAAAAACCTTTACATATTTCTTGAGATAGTCACCGTCGAAAAATAGTCAAAATGGCTTCAAAATAAGTTCACTCCATAGCAGCCCAAACGTAATAGACCGAAGCAGAGCGCCTTGTTTCATTTCCAAACTGGCAAGACATGTGTGGCCACCACGTCCTCACTAGATATTGGCTGAAGCCTCTCTCTCGCCTCAAATACCTCAGGCAGATACACGTCTGTAGCCGACGCGGTCGTGACTATGCAGAAATCTATCAATATGCCACATATATAATAGCAAGTACTGCTCGCGAGACGAAGTTACAGGAAAACAGAATATATGGATGATGGCCGATAATGATGGACATCTTTCACACATGGCGTGTAGTTCAATAATTAGCCTGCTAGAGCAAGAATTGTATGTTTCCTTTTACCAGCCTTCTTGTTATGTTCGTTCCTCGTTTCGTATTGGGCGTGTTCGTCTTTGTCTTAGTCTTGAGACTATGATGCTGTAGTCGGAGAGAGGACTTACGACTGTCTTCTACTTTAACCATTCTGTACGAGACGAACCAAATTGTATATTATTCTTTATGTTGTAATGTAATCGACTTTACCTGAATCATAGCCCAATCTCACACTCAGTATGAGAACATGGGGCTCAACCGGTTTAAACGGAGCGAATGATCAAATACTGACACGCTAATTACTTCGCCACGACGTACATTCTTGGGTCGACAGATGAAGAAGCGAAACAAACTCCTTCACTACAATATCTAAACGATCACTTAAAAAGTATTAGAGTACCACAAACACTGGCAATGAAAAATTACTTACTTTCATTCACATATCTACCGAGTCATTCTTCAATCTAAAACTATCCACTGACTTCAGACCTGATTCAGTGAAACAAAGACTAGCAACAACAATGAGCAAATGAAGACGAGCTCATCTACGCCAACAGTTAAATTCTATGACATCCACATACTTTCCCATCTAAACTGAGAAACGTCCCATTATGCAAAGCTACACAAAAATAAAATTTATTGTTTAAATATGATAAGATGCAAGCGGCTTTTACGCTGCTTAGTTTTCGACCTCACAAAATAAACTATGTTCTGTACTTTGGTTACCAAAATTTAAAAATTCATATTAAGTAGCCAAAATATTTGGCACATTAAACAATAAAAATGTTTTGAAAAATTCATGCACAAATATATAAGGTATTCTTAGTGCTCTTTTTAATTATTCACCCAGTTTTCAGTTACTGACAGTTTTATTTATAAGCACTTCAATAAATTAAATAAACCTTACAGCCAAGTATTTCCGATGTGGGAAGCAAGGGATATTCTGAGGGTACACAATTCTTTCATCATAATACCGTATCTGCTTTTTAAAAGCACCTGTATCGTGCGTAGCCAAATATCCAAGTGAAACGTCGACAGGAAACTGTACACGCAAGAAGATAACAGAAACTTCTGGAATGACGTGCTACAGAATAATGCTGAAGGACAATGCTTTACTTCGGTAAATGGGTTCAAGGGTATGTACTCGTAGGTTGCAGTAGGTAGATACACGGAGATGAGGACACTTAGAAAACATAGACCAGCCTCGAGACCTGCATCAAACTAGGCTGCGGGCTGAAGACCACATCCTCATCATCATCAACTTCAACAAAACAAGTCAATGCACCTTTACCAAAGTAATTTTACTGAATGAATCCCATCCTCGAAATATGATTCTGGAAGTACAGCATAATACCCATTTGCGGCTATTATTATCTTTTCGTGGGACTAAAAGCGTATTCTAGTCACAATTTCTTTACATGTATGTATAGGAAGAACTTCGAGGATAATAAATCTGGTTATCAATAAGAAACAACACCTTCTTAGTACTAGAGAACACTAACCAAAATCTTTCCTACAGATGAAACAGACTTTGTCTTTTGAATGCAAGACCACCTGGATTGCTACTTTGTTTACAGCATGAAGGAACGGACACGCCTCTCATCCACAATGACAAATCGGTGCATAAATATATTTATTGTCTTTTGAAAGCGATATAAACGTAACTGAGAAATTATTTTTCGTACTTAATTTTGGTCAGCATTCAATAACTGCGGCATCCGTCTTTCACCAGGCTTTCTAATAGGTAAGTCCTCACGACAAAGGCACCACATTCTTTCTTCTGATATGCCTGCGGCAACAGTTACTTCATGTATCCTTAATCACCAGCGGTGAAGTTATGTACTGTGCGCTTCCTTGGTGACTGCTTTGTGGTCACAGTTTTAAGACTCATTAACGTGGATCGTCAACTTCAGAAGAAGTAGGCACATTTTAGTTCGTCCAGGCATTTATTAACTGTTAATATGAAGGATCAGGCTTCTACTACACCTCTACGAAAATACAAATTTTGTGGCTTCACTGCATTCTGTTCTGTTCGAACGGCTACTTGTAAAAACAATATAAACAAAACTTGTTCACAGATCAGGTTGATACTCGAATTATGTTGTTCCGAACATATACCAACATTAGAAAAATAAAGTTTTTTTGATATTAGTATCAGTAGGAAAACAGAAATTAAGGTTTTTTTTCTAACTATGAAACTAATTCATGCAAGAAAAGTAGGTGAACTTTAATCACTGTCTGCGTACTTATGATAAAAATTATGAATAATACAGTAAGCAAATTATTCTGGAATTTTTGCGACATTTTGAAACCATCCAAAGGGCGCAGAGATTTTGCATTTGATTTTCGCATTACCTAATACTTTACATAGACAAATATAAATGTACATCTTTGCCTGGAACATGTAAGCATACGCCATTACTAAAGCTCTGCCTCTTATTCCTAAGAAAGGGGCGAGGAATAGGGTACAAATTCCCGTTACATCACCTACACTTAGTTCTTTAGCAGTTTACCCCGAATCTCTGTACGCTACTTTCGGATTTGGTCCAGTGAAGATAAATCTATAGACTTTCCGATGCGAGCTTGATATTAATGGAACGTTAAACTTTAATCTAAATTCTCTTTACTAAGAAAATGAGGACATCTCTGTGTGGCTAAACAAGCAAGCAGTCCATAGGGCTGGTACAGAAATACAGAACGTCAGATGTCCACCATTCGGTATACATGAAATAGAATGAAAGAGCAGATGGTGAGAAACATTTCAGAGTCAAGTTATTGCGCCACGTGTAACCGAGTGCGCTCTCAAAATAGATCGACGAATGGTTTATCCACAGAGCAGTGTTTGACATTTTCCAAATGCCGCAGATGTGAAACCAACTGCAAATATGCTTCCGTCTTCCATGTTTAATACGAGTGGGTATACAAATCCCAGAACATGCATACTAGTGATTCCGATTATTCGACAAAAGCGTAACAAGCTACCAGTCCATACAATGAATACGGGCCAGTCGCGTGAGACGAAACACTACTTTTATTTCGTGAACGGTTCAAAATACCAAAACGACGTTTTAGGCAAATAGTATATTTTATCCTCTTAACTTTTGAGTCAGTTATGATGCTAAAGGAAACATGTTTTTTTTTTTCAGTGGAACGATACACTGTTTTTAACGGCATCCGAAAACTTTTAAAAAGACAAGTCACGGATATAACGCTTCTTAATGTTGGTGTTGAAATGTTCCGCAAAATGTTCAATGTTCTAAAATAGAAAGACAAGATGGCCGGAATCCGCCAGGTGGGTATCCCGTTGCTTTATCAAGCCACTCGATCGTTTACTTGTTTCCGGAACAAGTGTCCACCTAAATATAAGTACGTACACACATTTTAAATAGTTTTTCTAAGGCCCTTCCGATAAGCTAAAAATTAGTATGTAGTTCCATTTGCAACAATCGTGGTCACAATATGTATATCTCATATAAAGTAGTGGCAGAAGAAATAATTTTAATCTTAGGAGCGTAGACACATCTTCTTATTGCATATAACGACGGGGCCTACCATGAGAGTCCCATTTAGCGCTGTTTACACCTCAATAGCCAACTCAGTAGCCTGGAGTTTCAGTTTTAGAACATTTCTCGGACTTTTTTGCGAAACATTTAAAGCCATCGTTAACATGACTTACATAAGTGAACTTGATTTTCCAAAAATTTTCGAATGCTGTTAAAAATATCACTCTACGCAAGAACCATACCTGCATCAAGATCTTGGTTGCTAGAAGAGATAAGAGTATGAATAATATACAAAACTACGCAATCATCTGGCTATCATCGTTTCTAGAAAACCTAATTCTACTATTATGAACGGTTCACGAAACAAAACAAGTGTAACGTCTTACGCGACGAACCAACCCTGAATAAGAGCTTTCAGATTAATGACATTTTACTGTCATGTACATAGACCTAGCAATATTATAATTGCAGTCTGTTTCACTATCTTCGACCTAAGTGATTTAAATCGGCTTCTAAGCTGCCAATAAAGTAACTAATTTTGCAGTCACGAATTTTGTAGAGAAATCAACACATTCTGAAATATCTACGTTCGTCATGTTTAAAGCAAACAGATTTTCCTACCCAAACAGCATTACATTACATAAAAATACATACTTGTACATCACGTTACACTAACTTTGATTTGACGTAGATTTTTGTATCTAACATTGCGTTCGAGGCAAAAAAAAGAGAACAAAGAAAACAAAAAAAAAAAAAAACAGTCTGGCGTTGGTAGTCAGCATTGGATTTACCTACAACGCTACCTACAAAAGCACGCAGTTGAAATGACTCATACCTTTCTATATTCTTTCCAGTCATTAACCAAGTCAGCCTTTTCTTACACTGCAACAAAGATGTCCATTACGATGTAGTAACTCGCCTGATAATGCCAGAGTAATTGTAGGACGTAACCGTTCGTCAAGAAACGACAGGCCGGATATTGACCGTTACATCTTGATTCTTACGTATTAGGTACTACTTGAAGTAATAAAATAATGGTGCATATAGTAAAAGAAACATCTTCAGATATTGCTAACAAAGCATGTCGAGTTACAGGGTTGATGACTGGAAGCGCTGAAAACGAAAAATTACGCTGAAAAGAACTACAACGTCTGACATGGCTGCCATCGCATTGCGCGTGGCGCGACAAGGGCAATGAAACAACCTAATGAACTCGCCGCAATAGAAAACACGAGACAGTCATTTTTAGGCCTTGAGATTAAGTCATTCAGAGAAACCTGATACCTGTGGTATCGGATTAAGTAGTTGAATTAATCTCCTACAACAACGACATGATGCTTAAGAAACAAACTGTGAGCAAAGGCTGGGCGGCTTATCCCGGCGGAGGTTAGAGTCCTCCCTCGGGCATGGGTGTGTGTGTGTTTGTCCTTAGGATAATTTAGATTAAGTAGTGTGTACGCTTAGGGACCGATGACCTTAGCAGTTAAGTTCCATAAGATTTCACACACATTTTTTTGTGAGCAAAGGTATGCACGAAACTCAGTAGTGGGAAGCATGTAAACTGCTGAGATACTGCTCACAAGTGCAACTCAGTAGCGCACATACAAAAAGTTCCCATAAAGAAAATGATGGCTCACTTGCCATTGTGCTTTGAGAGCAATTGATATGCCTGAAACACTCTCCATCTGTGTCAATAGGCTGAGAGAGAGAGAGAACTGCTTTACATTCTATAAGTTGGATCGTCTGGACTGAGGACACAGAGAGAGCTGTTCGCAGGGAACATGTAGGGTGTCTAACTTTGTCTAACAAACACAAGCATTAGATCGCAATATGCCACATACATTCCGCCATTGACATTCTGAACAGAACAACGTGTAATGTTATGCATTGGCAACCCACTGTTTACTGTTCCGCTGCAAATACACTCTAAGACAGACTGGTGGATGTGATGTACACGTACAGACAAACAAATGATTACAGTTTCACAAATACTGGATGATTTATCAAAGAGCCAGAGCTTCACAAATCGTGCTAGGCAATAACCCGTTGGTCCTCCTCTGACAGTTCTGCAAGCAATTACTCGGCTTACTGATAGAGTTTTAGGCCCTCCTGAAGGATATCGTGCCAAATCTCGTCCATTCGTTGCGTTAGATCGTCAGAATCCTGAGATGGTTAGAGTGCCCTGTCCACAATGCTCCAAACATTCTCAATTGGGGAGAGATCCGATGACCTTGCTGGCCAAGGTAGGGACTACGAAACACGAAGGCAAGCAGTGGAAACTCTCGTCGCATGAGGACGGGCATTTTCTTGCTGAAATGTAAGCCCAGAATAGCTTGCCATGAAGGGCAACAAAAGAGGGCGTACAACATCGTCGCCGCTCCTCTGTGCTGTAAGGGTACCGCGGATGACAACCAAAGGGATCTTCCTATGAAAAGAAATGGCACCAGAGAACATCACTCCTGGTTGTCAGACCGCACATTGGGCAGTTCGGCATCACATTGCTGTCCGGGCTGTCTCTAGACAGGTCTTCACTGGTCATCGGCGCTTAGTTCGAAGCGGGACTCATCACTGAACACAATTCTACTCCAATCGATAAGATTTCAACTCATCCTGGGCTTACATTTCAGCAAGAGTTCCTAATGCTTGTGGTCATGCTTGCAAAACTCTACCTTGGCCAGTAAGGTCGCTACATCTCTCCCCAGCTGGCTAATGATTTTGGCCATCTGTGGCACCAGTTGGATATAATTTGACACGATATCCCTCAGAAGGACACCCAATAACTGTTAGTCAATTCGAAAAAATTGTTCAAATGGCTCTGAGCCTTATGGGACTTAACATCTGAGGTCATCAGTCCCCTAGACTTAGAACTACTTAAACCTAACTAACCTAAAGACATCACACACATCCATGCCCGAAGCAGGATTCGATCCTGCGACCGTAGCAGCAGCGCGGTTCCGTCAATTCGAAGTCATATAACTGCTTGCATAAGGGGCAGGGGTTGACCAACTTGTTATTGAATTGTTCAATTTGTGAAGCCCTTTCTCATGAATAAATCATCCAGTTTTTCTGAAAATGTAATCATTTGTTTGTCTGTACAGGTACATCACGCCGATTTCCGTCCCCATTCGGACAATTCCTCGGTGTTGTTTCGTTTGTGTGTCTGTGTTTTTTTCCCTTAGAGTGCAAATAACTGGGTGGTGCTGAGTAAAAGTTAAGAGACCTGCCACGGCTAATGCAAGGGGCATGCAAGCGGGTCAGACCTGAGGTGGCTGAATGTTATCGCATCGGAGACTGCTGCTGTTACAACAAGAACTGCACTACGATGTTATGTGGTTACTACAAGACAGGGCACACCTGGAGTGGAAATATCAGCGACACAGTAGGGAGGCAGAGTCATTGCAGCATTAGTGGCCGAGTTGCTTCACATGAGTCACGGACTTTTTCTGGCTTAACTGATAAAAACCGATGATGCAGCAAAACGAGGATGGCCAAGACAGGTTTCGCAGTCTGCCACCCACTAGTCCCGAGGAGGGGCCTAGAGTGGTCTATGAGCCCATGAGCCTACACGTTTACGAGTCTACATGGCTCAGCCAATCACCGTCTCCAGAATTGGCCACTGCTAGCTACAGCACTACTACTGGTGCCTAGTTTGGTGCTGTGGACTTAGCGCCTTCTACCCGGTGCTGCCGGTCTTCCAGCTGGGAAGTCTCTGTCTCTGGGCAAAGGCCACGCAACTGCTCATCGCTATCGCTTCTATCGCTTAGACAGGCGAACTCCTAGCTGCTAGCCTCTCCTCGTGTGGGCAGACATTTCTGTAGTGAGCTGTCTCTTTTACAGTTGGTCCACGTCTGGCCACAGCCCACACGTTGGGGCTACTTGGCCGCCTTTAGGCAGCGCGGCTGCCTCACTGTGCCTTCCCCACCAGCTGTGTATGGCTTGCGTCTACTTACGTTCTAGTATTACGGTACTGCATAATACACTGATCAGCCAGAACATTATGACTACCGACCTGCTGTCGATATAAACCCATTCACGCGATAGCAGCGTCACCTGGCGAGGAATGACTGCTGGTCAGACATACGCATAGTGCAAGAAGTATCAGTGAGCGTGCTGTCCGTGTGTAGACGACCTTTCTGACTTTGACCGAGGGTAGATTACGATGGCTCGGAGGTTCGAGACAAGCATTTTGGAAACTGCTCGACTTGTCGGGTGTTCGAGAAGTGCAGTGGTGAGTGTCTTCAACACGTGGCGAAACGAAGGTGAAACCACGGCCGGACGTCGTGGGGTTGGGCGGCCACCCATCATAACGTCGTAGGCTGGGCAGACTGGTAAAACAGGACAGGCGGCGAACTGTGGCCGAAATAACGTCAGACTTGAATACTAGGCAGAGTACAAGTGCATCGAACACTCCTAATAATGGGCCTCCGCAGCCGAGAACCCACGCGTGTGCCAATGTTGACACCACGACATTGGGAACTGCGACTGAAATGGGATAATGGTATCGGCACTGGACGTTGGCGCAGTGGCAGAGCATGGTCTGATGAATTCCAATACCTTCTTCATCTGGGATTTGATTGAAGGTGGCGTTAGAGTTCATTGTCCCCCTCACCGGAATTTACGGGAATTAGGTGGTTTGTGCGTGCAGCTGCGGTGCCAACTCTCTCCAGCGACCTACGAAGGTCTCATTGCGTCCATGCCACGACTCTTCGCTGCTGTTATCCGAGCCAAAGATGGACATAGTGGCTATTAAGTAGGTGGTCATAATGTTCTGGCTGATCAGTGTAAATGTGTTGTTCATCATTGCTGTTTCACTGACGACACCTTGGACGTCTACCACCCACCCACTCGCCGCCTCATTGCTACCCCACCTGGATGATGGATTACCTGCACGCTGACCGCTGCCTATCATTTTCATCCGCCCACCGTAGCCGTCCACCTCCACAATAGCTAGAAACGGTGTCTGAGTGGTCACTGATTGGGGATCCAGGACCACATTTTCGGCCTTGTTGTGGATTGTAGCAGTACGGTTTAGGTGAGTGAGCTTTTATTTTTGTGGCTTTTCTTTTACTCACGGCCTTGACAGAGAGTCGAGATGTGCAAAGAAATATGAAGTTACAGTTCCTGAAGCTGGAGGAACGTTTTACAGTTCAAAGGGAATTGTATGCAATATTATTTGTGGTCAGTACTATCATTTAGTGAGTCATTAATTACAGCGTATCTGGGCAGTGTCAGCTACGTGCAGCACACGCCGACATTATGGGCATGAAGCACATCAGTACTCAAGGTCTCGATGGGCTATGATTCGTAATTGGAATTAGTATAATTTTCCTTGTCTCTCTTTCCGAATCTTTTTCTGACAGATATGCTTGCTTTGTTGTGTACTTTAAATACACTGACGGGAAATTATAGCGACACAAAGAAGGAGTTGTGACATAAATGAAATTTGGTAGGTGCATTTCTATATTTGAAAAACGACGACTGTTCAAATTTCGCATCAGTCACCGAAGAGTGGCGCTCGAAACTCCACTATGAGGATGCAAATCAGGTTTGCCTTAAATACATGCTTTAACCGTCACGGGCGTTCGTTACCTTAGAGATTGGACGTGGCGAGTTGATCTTAGTCAAGAATCTCTTTAAGGTGACAAAGATGCAATTATAAAGACCTCACTGAGTTTGAACGAAGTCGAGTAATAGGGCTACGAGAAGCAGTATGTTACTTGTGTGATATTGCAGAAACACTTGGCAGGCATGTAGGCACTGTACATGATTGCCGGCAACGGTGGTCACGAGAACGTACAGTCGCAATAAGACCGGCTCCGGACGGCCACGTGGCACACCCGAGAGGGAAGACCATCGTGTTTGGCGTGTGGCTTTGGAGCATCATACTGCATCTCCCGTAGCAATCTGAGCAGCAGTTGGCACCACAGTGACTCAACGAACTGTTACAAATCGGTTACTTCAAGGACAACTCCGACCCAGACGCTCTGTAGCGTGCATTCTACTGATCCCAAACCACCTACATTTGTGACTTCATTGGTGTCAAGCGAGAGCTCACTGGACGTCAGGATGGACGTCTGTTGTGTTTTCTCAGGAAACTGGTTCTGCTTCGGTGCCAGTGATGGCCATGTGTTGGTTAGAAGAAGCCAGTTGAGGGCTTGCAACCAAGCTGTCTGCGTGCTGGACACACTGGACCAACACCTGGAGTTACGGTCTGGGGTGCGATTTCGTATGGCATCTGAGGGAATCTCACTTTTATCTCTCACACCCCAACTGCAAATTTGTACGTCAGTCTGGTGATACGAACGGTCATGCTACCATTCATGAACAGAGTTCCAGAGGGAGTTTTCTAGTAGGATAACACTCGCTAGCATACCAACATGCTCTACAGAGTGTCGACAAAGTGCCTTGGCCTGTTCCGTCACCAGATCTGTCTCCAGTCGAGCACAAATGGGCGATCATCGGACGACAGTTCCAACGTCATCCAAAACTAGCATTAACTGTCCGTGTATTGACTGACAAAATGCAGCAGCCATGGAACCCCATTCCACAGACTGACGTCCGGCACATGTGCAACAAAATGCGTGCACGTTTTCATGATTGCACTCAACAGTCCGGCGGCTACACCGGTCATTAATGTACCAGCATTTCACGTTTGTAATGGCTTATCTCGCGCTTACATTAACCTGTGATCTTGCAATGTTAATGGCTTAAATATGTTTCCTAGAAGAAAGTATTTCCGAAATTTCATTATTCTACTTTTTTTGTTTTTCGATTTTTTTTCTGTCAGTGTGTACTGTATTATTTTGTTAGATACAGGTTGCGCAAAAGCCAGAAACACGGGCCATGACGAAGCAGGAAGCGGTAGAAATTTTGACGAAACGGATGGCCAAGCTACAGGGGAAGAATGCCGTGGTACAAAGGCAGATGGGCACTTTAACGGCGTAGAGTGAGCGTAGGCAATCCGGAGGAGTGGATGCAAAGGCTTCAGTCAGTGTACATGTTTCTTCCGTGGATCCCATTGCGACTAGTTTAGTGGCGCTTTTGTAGGGTAAACGTACTGAGAATGTGTCAGAGTTTATTGACACGAAACTGCTGCTAGTCTGGGTAATTGACGAGATGACATACTTTGCATACGGCTAAGTTATGATTAGTGTTCAATGCAAAAGACATAAGTCATGTTCCATGAAGGGTTCAGTAAGGCGTGTATATTTAATCAACTTACGAACGTACTCTATCAGCAGTGCCACAAACAGAATAGTGCTGGATTCCTATGGGAAAGATTTAATGCAATGTAGCAAAAACCATACAAGTCGGTGGAGGGATTCTTTGACAGAATCAGGGACACCAGTGCACCTAAAATGAAGAGACTGATAGAATTATTCTGCAAGAGGCAGAACACAATTATAATTGTAGCTAGAATTATTCTGCAAGAGGCAGAACACAATTATAATTGTAGCTTATCCTTACAGAATTTCTCTTTCTTGTGGGTTGTGATTACTTCTTGAAACACAACTTCTTCCACTTAAGTACAATATTTGTCAGTATTTTGGTCAAATTTCCATGCGATGAGACAATTATACATTCTGGTTGCACTAAATGAAATTGAATACACACAGTGGAGTAAGTCTGACTTTCATGTATGGTTTTCATAGACAATGCAGACTATTTGTGATTATTTATTTATGTGATGCTGACAATTAAAGAGATACAGTGCAGGGAGCTAGCAGAATTTGTTGACGTTATGTTGTAATGCCCCTGGAGTAGACGACATTCCGTTAGAATTACCGATATCCTTAGAAAGCCAGCCATAACAAAATTATTCCACATCGTGTGCAACATGTATGTGACAGCCGAAATGCTCTCAGACTTCAAGAAGAATGTAATAACTACAATTTTATAGAAAGTAGGTGTAACAGGTGTGAATATTATCGAACTGTCAGTTTAGAAAGTTATGGTCGCAAAATACTAACATGAATTATTTACAGAAGAATGTGGAAACTGGTAGAATCAGACTTTGGAAAAGATCTGTTTGGATTCTGGAGAAATGTTGTAAAACGCAAAGGCAATACTGACCTCACGACTTAGATAGGTTCAGGAAAAGAAACCTACATTTATAGCATTTGTAAACTTAGCGAAAGCTTGTGACGACGTTGACTGGAATACACTCTTTGAAGAGTAAAATGCAGGGTGCCAAGAGGTATTTACAAGTAGTACAGCAACCAGATGGCGGTTACAACAGTCGAGGGCGTGAAAAGGAAGCAGTGGTTGAGAAGGGAATGAAACAGGATTGTAGCCTATCCCCGATGTTATTCAATCTGTACACTGAGCAAACAGTGAAGGAAACCAAACAAGAATTTGGTGAAGGAATTAAAGTTCTGGGAGAAAAAATAAAAAGAACTAAGGTTTGCCGATGATATTGTAATGATGTCAGAGATTGCAAAGGACTTGGGAGTGTAGGGGAACGGAATGGATAGTGTCTTGAAAGCAGATTATAAGATAAACACCAACAAAAGTAAAACAAAGGTAATGGAACGTAGTCGAATGAAATGAGGCAATACTGAGGGAATTGGGAATGTCTCTATTTCGGCAGTAAAATAAATGATGATAGTCAAAGTAGAGAGGATATAAAACGTAGTCTGACAGTGGAAAGAAAAACGTTTCTGAAGAAGAGAAATTTATTAACACTGAATATAGATATAAGTGTTAACAAGTATTTTCTGAAGGTCTTTGTCTGGAGAGCAGCCTTGCATAGAAGTGAAACGTGAACTATAATCAGTGCAGCTAAGGAGAGAATGGAATCTTTTAAAATGTGTTGATACAGAAAAATGCTGAAAATTAGCTGGATAGATCATGTAACATGTGAGTATGAACGGGATAGAACTGGGGAGAAATGAAAATTGTGGGACAACATGAAAACAAGAAGGAATCGGTAGACAGGATGCATTCTGAGACATCAAGGGGTTACCAATATAGTACTGGAGGGAAGTGTGCGGGCGAAACCAAGAAAACATGTTCAAAAGGATGTAGGTTGCAGTAGTCATTCGGAGGTGATGAGGCTTGCATACGAGTGAGTAACATGGAGAGCTGCAACAAACCAGTCTTCAGACAGAACACCACAATAACAACAGGCTTTGAATAAAAATTTTTGTTGAAATCCAAGTATACAGTAGAAGGTTACCTTTTATTTTTGAAATGCAGAAGAATACAGTGTCCAAATGAACAGGCAATTATTTATGGAGAATTGTGGAGTGAATTTTTTTTTTAGGTGAATTATTTTTTACACTGATGTTATAATAATTCTGTAGTATTGAGGATCATAAATTTTTGTACCACGGAGGTAGGGTCTTTATCTGAAGTGATGATGTTGTTTCTCTTAAAGGGTTTCAGTAGTCTGGTAAATTTTTTTTACAGTTGGATGCTGGAACATTATAACTGAAGAGAAAGTGGGAATTGCTGTGTATTTCATTAAGTTTGAGGAAGCAGATATTGGTATAAGGAGACATTTAGAATTCAGCAGGCTTAATGGAGAGATTAGTAGTGCTATGAAGGAACTGAAGTGTAATTTTTCTTGGAGAAACAAATTTTGTGACTTGAAGTGTGGATTTAGAAAATTTTCCTGTCCTACCTCCGCCCCCTTCCCCTCTCTGGTAGCGGACATACAGAGCTCACTGAAGATAAAGCGTTCCCAGTTGATTAAAGCACGATGAAAAGGTTGAGCACATAATAATTTATCTAATTCGTTGATTTATTAGCGTATTCAGAAAAAAGGTATTTGGAAGTTGGCAGTTTTGTGTGTGAATGGCTTATGAACAATTTTTGGACATATTGGTGCAATATTAAGACTATTTGAGTTTTTGTGGACACACTGGCAACGTTTTAATAAAGTTTTTAAAGTGCATTTTTAAATATTTAATTTCTACAATGGTACTTTATCCATTTTGAATATTTCTCATGTCATGTATTTTTTGTTTCTTTTCTGGTTTTGATGCTAATCTCTAGTACTAAAAGTGTGAACTGTGCTCTTCCTTGTCTTGATAATTAAGTGCTTTTCGAGAGTTAGCAGAGAATTTTGTGCTTAGTTTTTCATTTGTGAAGACGAGCTAGACTTGTGAAAATTTTTTTTTAACTTGGTGCCTGAGGTGTCACTTTGAAATCGTTGTTTGCTTCTTGAGTATCATGAAGAAGCCTACAGTTAGTCAGAGGTGACCCGAACGGCACACTTTCGAAAAAGTAAGGAGAGAAGGGAAGAGTATAAGATGATAGGTATTTTGTCAACTGTTGCTACTTAAGGAAGTGATAGTGTACTTAATGGTGATTGAGTTATTATGTTTATTAGCAAAGTAAAGGATGCTGAAGCCAGTGATATTAATGTTGAATTTTCACACAGTATCTCGCAATTCACATTTTGCTCGCACTTCATTTCTCAATTGCTTCATACTAACGACCCCTCTAGGCTATCAAAACATTTTGATGTGAATTATATAGATGTAATTGTTAAAACAGACTGTTATTTTAAATACCAGTGTACTTGTCACCGGACCTGACTTAGTGGGCAATGCTAACTGTAATTTCGTTTCTTCTTGGAGACAACTGGAAAAGCTTAATGACCTTTCAAGACAGTCACTGCGCAGATCAGCTTATATCGTGAGACAATTGCTCATCGGCTCTTGTTTAACAAAACCGTTGAGTTCACATAAATAGGGTAAAACCAGAAGGACAAATTGGCATTGAGATTGGACACATCATTCTTTACATCACTGTGGAATAACTTGAAAAACTAAAGCATTGATAAGACAAAGAAATTAGAGGAAATAGGGTTGATTAAATAAATTACACATTTTGCGATGAAATTCAAGTAATTTCTTCTGTAAGTACTTCCGTTTTGACATCACCTCTCCGCAGCTAACAAACACCAAATACGAGTAATTGAAAATTTCTTCGTGTCGTTTTAAACACTTTGGTAATTCGAGGTCGTAGGGGAGAGTGTTCGTCACCTGATACCATTGTCATCACAGTCATGGTGCGATGCAGTCCTCAACTAGCATCCTACAGCTTAATCGAAAAGCTCAGCAATGATTTAGTTTCAGGAAGAGAGACAAAAAGGGAGAATAAAAAAGTTCACACATAACAGAAAATGAAACTTACCAGTTTTTATGGAATCCATATGGTTAAATCTTACTTCCGTACGCCTAATTACATCACAGTAGTCCTGACAGGTGCAGGATGTGGTGATTCATTTTGATAGTGTATTAGTTTCTCAAGACCGGCATGTGGGGCTCGTAAGGATTGGCCGAGCAACGTTTCTGGAGCGGAAATACTGCAAGAACTCCATGTTCCATGTTTGGGCCTGGAGTTGCATCAGCAGTTTTCTGAAACTATGTCTTACAAGAAGAAGTCGCAAGAAGTCACCCTCCGACACAGTCGAAAGTTCGTTCGGTGAACTGAGGGTGAAAATAAATGGACATTTGTTTTGTCTTACGTGCAACACTCAATAAGCATTTGAAATATCATTAAAGCTAGATTTTATGCCACAGTGGCATTCTTCGGCATAATTATCATTAGGAAAAGCAACTTCTTTAATGTTCTAAATACCTCTCGATCTGGCGATAATTTCGTGGCAAACCAAGAATGTTAGAGCATTTTATCGGAAACTGGGGCCTGCAACTAATTACGGATCCACGCTCATATTTTATTAATTTCATCGCTTCTGTTTGTGATTTCTGTTTGCTGTGCGATTGAGAATAGGGTGCTTTTGTAATGGGCGAATGTAATTCACCTATCAGTGGAAGTATACGTCATAGAGTTGACAGAACGGCATACACCTTTGCGGAATCACTTTTAATGAACACGTCGATATTCCAGTTTCATCAACAAACAGACCATCATATTAAGGAGGATATTTTTCCATACCCCACGACCTAATGAGGTACAGAAACAGATCCATTTTTATGGTTCCGTACCTCAGCTTTTGTCCGCATGTCTGTGTGACCGAGCGAGCTGGCGCAATGGTTAGCAGACTGGACTCGAATTCGGGAGGACGGCGGTTCAAACACGCGTCCAGCCATTCTGATTTAGGTTTTCCGTGATTTCCCTAAATCGCTTCAGGCAAATGGTTCCTCTGAAAGGGGACGGCCGACTTCGTTCCCCATTCTTCCCTAATCCGATGGGACCAATGACTTCGCTGTTTGGTCTCCTCTCCCAAATCCACAAACCAACCTGTCCGTCCCTTTTTTCAGGAATGGGTAGAGGTAACAAGTTGAAATTTATGTCAAGTACTAAGATCTACGGTAACTTGGCTACGTGAATACTTTAATCTTCTAAGCCAAAGCAATCAAAAGATGCGGCTATGTATGTGACATATTTTGATACTCGCCAACTCATTCATTAAAACCTATAGACGCTATAGATGAATTACCTGTCTGATGTCGATGTGGTGGTCCGGTGGTAAAGCGCGCACCTGGACACCCAGAAGTTGAGGGATCGAATCTCGATGTGGCCATGGATTTTTTTTTAGTCTTGATTTTATACTAGCCTTCTCCCGTCTCAATGACTTGAAGAGTCGGCAGAAACAACACGTACTTCGCAACCCACGTTGAACTGTAGGTTCGCTCTCCCCAGTTGGATAACTGGGATAGCTTACGGGCATGCAAGTTTGCAAAGTGGCATCGAATAGAAAGACTTTACTGGGCCATTGTGCCACACGAAATTATCATTATTCTCTATATACACATCTGAGTTTGTACGGAATACTTAGAGGGCGAGGACTCCTCGCACTTGTCCGGTTTTTTCTTCTTTTTTTTTGGGTAAGGTCGCTAAACTTTGTCCAAACGCTGACGACAGATTTGTTTCAATTGGCCTACTTCACGTCTACGGACAGTATGTGGGTAGCGCTTCGTCTTCTTATTCATGTTATGCTGTGTAAACCGACAGTAAAGCTGTGCAGCTCCAAGTAACGATGAAGCGAAACGTCTCGCGAATTCTATCAGCGACTGTACATTTTACATGAAAAATTAATTGTGATTAACCTTTGTGCAAGATGGGTATTGCATCTCATTTGTTAAATGCTGTCAATATGTTATGCGAAAATGAATTTCTAAGAAAGGCATGGACAGTTTTAAAAAGAAAACAACAGACTTTCTGCACTGAAGTATTACTGTGGATGATAAGTGGGTCCACCACTACAGACTCGAAGTAGTGGTCAGAGCAGCAGGTGAATGACAGTCCTCCTGTGCCTGAAATGGCGAAGCCGGCGTCATTTGCTAGAAATATTGTGGCCTTTGTTTTTGAGATATGAAAAAGTGTCATATTGTAGATTAATTTACGAAGTACGTGCGCCATTAGGCGCCGGTACTGCGTTGAAACGCAAGGATTAGTTTGCGTTATAGTTGCAGGCAGACAACATGGGACTGAACGATGTGAACAGGGCTTTACTCGCAAAGCTGTTTTAGCGAAACAACAGCAGCAGTGCTGCTGCTCTTCACACGTATCGACGCATTAAAAAATACGGAGAGATTCTCTTTGTACACCGGGGTTCAAGAAGGTGATTCCGAAATTTGAATCAACTGACGATTTGGAGACTGCTCCTGGGAGATGCCGACGACCAATTGCGCCACGAATTGTTGAAGAAGTTACTACTGCCACGGCTCAAAATGCTGGACGCAATGCACAATCTTCAAGCAGTGCGCAAGCCGTATCAGAACAGCTAAACATTCTGTGTTCCAAAGTTCGAAAAGTGCTGCGAATAATTGTGACTCAGTATCTCTAGTACAGTTCCATGCTGTCGTGAATACATACGGCCGTTACACAGAGCAACGTTTGTAACTTGGAACGTAAACATGGTACGCAATTAACAAATGTTACCCTCTCACGTAGAAATTAAAATGTGTTTCTTTCAATTGTTTATTCATTATTTCAGTTTCTCATGCCCTTGCGAATGTTTCCACAAAGTTTCCCTGTTCTACAATCATTCGTTTTTTTAAAGAAAACCTCTCTTCGTTCCTTATTCGTTTTTCATGGGAGCCCTCTCAAGTAGCGAAAATTTAATTATATCCAACCTGTACATTATGCTCACACGAACCTTGAACTGAAGACAATTGCCTGAATGACAGGCGTGCATTGTCCATATGTTTCCTTTTGTTTGCTTTCAGCGCCAGCAAGTGAACGAATTACTTTGCCTCGGGCACTTGTGCTGCGCGCCAATACAGCAAGAGGCAAACTGGATTTAGTATTATGTTTCTAATAACGCCGCGTTCCGTGAAGGGTACACTGTGGTAAGTTTTTTGACAGACCTTGAGCAGTAGATTACCGAATAGAAAATATACTGTGCTATTCAAAAGAGACGTACAGCCATCATTAACTTACAAGAGAGGCAATCGTGTTGATTGGTTTACCTCTGCTAATGAGACATCACTTGCTTGATCTGTATTTCATTTCGCTCCTGGACAAAAAAGTTACCTGGTGTGCTCGGTATACATTATGTAACAAAATTCATTGGACAGCGATATGCACGCATACAGATTGTGGTAGTATCGCGTACAAAAGGTATAAAAAAGGCAGTGGATTGGCGGAGCTGTCAGTCAGTTAGTTGGTTGATAGTGAACAGGGAGTCAGCACTTAGTGGCAGTCAGCTGTGTTCTGACTGTGCTGAATGTCGGGGCGAGAGGACGCGTTGCCCAGGCCGCGCACGAGCAACACCGACTCGAAGGAAGGCCTCGGCGCTTCTTCCTGACGTCACGTCAGCTAGGCACGGTCAACGCCAGGTCTATTGCAGGCATACTCATAATGGTGGTGTCTCCTACTCTGACACAGGAAAATCTGAAACTATTGGCTGTAGTTGACCAACACACATTGTTCTGAGAGATTTCTGCAATCAATTAATTGTGCAATTCATTACACTTCTTACTTAAATTTCCACCTGTTTTACGGATTGACATACAAAAACAACTTCATGGTCCAGCAGCAACAAAATAAAAATGGTTCAAATGGCTCTGAGCACTATGGGACTTAACAGCTGTGGTCATCAGTCCCCTAGAACTTAAAACTACTTAAACCTAACTAACCTAAGGACATCACACACATCCATGCCCGAGGCAGGATTCGAACCAGGGACCGTAGCAGTCGCACGGTTCCGGACTGCGCACCTAGAACCGCGAGACCACCGCGGCCGGCCCAGCAGCAACAGAACTCGTGCTTCTTTACCTTATTTGTAAATATGAGGAAGTTACGTTTGTACTGGGTTGCTTTTACAAGAAACTGTGAACATATTGGAGCTCTTCTTTAGGTATCTTGGATGAGTATGCGGTGAGGAGCACTGAATGTTAATGAAATATCTTGCGATTGTACACGTTGGGGGAGGTGGTGGGGGTCAGAAGAAGAGGCAAAAGAGAGATACTTGTTTTATCAAATAAATTTTTTTAATCTTATAAAGTTTCTCCCTTCAGTTGCAAGAGGGGAATATTTATCTTTTCTAATGTGCATGTTTAAAAAAGTTAAGCTCAGCAGTATTTTCGATGTATGAAGCTATTTTGTTTCCTGTTTAGAATTTCTTTCGTTGGAAACGACTGTAATCTAATGACTGACAACAGTTGGACATTTACACATGTAAATTAGTTTACATTTCCAGTGACGATGTCAAACGAAAATAAATAAATTAATAAATAAGTAAAAGAAACGAGTTAATTGTAAGGGGGTTGGGGTAAGTTTCGATAATAAAATGGATCAAGGAAATATAGTTACTTGTATGCAAAATTTCCGAAGCTTGCAATGGGGCAAAGCATCTTCTCATATTGATCTACGTTTGTTTCGACAGGATTCAGTAATAAGAACTTTGATCTTCATTTTTAGCTTTACGATAGTAAGAAAATCTTTCATCTAAATAAAACTGCAGAATCCAAAACAATACCAAACATTTTGTCCAAAAATAAGAGATTTATAGTGATAAGCACGCCCAGGCTTTTCTGCCTGCAACAGACCTGGCGTTCGCCGTGCCTAGCTGACGTGACGTCACCAACAAGCGCCGAGGCCTTCCTGTGAGTCGGTGTTGGCACGAGTCGGCCGATCGCCGTCGGGTGGGGTTTCCTACGTCGGCGGCCCCATCGGCCGCTCCATCTACAACACGGAAAATACCACCGAGCTACGAAATGTGTACTGATTCGGAAGCTAGTGAAGAAAAGGACACAAATGTCGAACAACTTGCGAACGACTCGAAGAAGAACAGAGACGCCATCACAGCGAGTGACGCCTCCCAAGTCACAGGCGCCGGCGAAGGGGGATTCGTCTTTGCCGCCGAAGAAAAGGTGAACTTGGCCTGCTAAGACGAGAGCGGCGTCTACTCCGCCTGTGCTACCGATTGCAAACTCTTTGCAACACTGCGAAATGATGATCCTGCAACACGAGACCAACAGCACATCAACAGCAGCAGCAACAACAGCAGCAACAGAAGCAACAGCTACCTCCTATTGTGCTGCAGTATGAGAACTATAAGCTTTCAAAGGACGGGCTGAAAGAGAACCTTACTGGATCTTTCACCGCTTAGCAGTTTGGCGACGACAAGCTAAACTTGCGCTCCCAAATACCGCCGATTATGTCAAGATTGTGGAGTATGTGGCCGCTGAGAGTATTCCAAGCTGTACATTTCCGTCGTTAAAACCGAAATGGGTGAAAGCTGTTATCAACTGAATTCCTCGGACTGTACCTCAAGAAGGCGTTACAGCAGTACTACATAAAATGGATTGCCTGTCTCAAGATTCTAGGTACAGGAAACATATCCTCGAAGAGTCGTCATACTATCTGATACTGAGAAGCACCACGAGATCTTCCGAATGGAGCAGTTCTACGACCTTGTAGTCACTGTTGATAAACGGTGTTCCAGTAGGAGCCTCATGCAGTTCAAAAATTGTTCAAATGGCTCTGAGCACTATTGGACTTAACATCTGTCATCAGTCCCCTAGAACTTAGAACTACTTAAACCTAACTAGCCTCAGGAAATCTCACACACCCATGCCCGAGGCAGGATTCGAACCTGCGACCATATCAGTAGCGCGGTTCCGGACTGAAGCGCCTAGAACCGCTCGGCCACAGCGGCCGGCTCCCCGTGCATGTTACAGCTGTTATGGTTTGTATCACATGGCGTGTCTCTACTCCGTGCTGCCTCGATGTGTTAATTGTGGCCAAAGACATGAAAGGGGCAAGTGCCTCTTGAAGCGAGAGTCACCTGCGGTCTGCTGCTTCTGTCAAGATAATCATCCAGTCAGCTAAGGGGCTTCGTCCAGCATAAGAATGCTAGAAGACGGCAATTTGGACTCCTGCCCCTCCGCTCACAGGAAGCCACCTAGAAGATGTCATCGACCTCCATCCACAAGCAAAAGATTGTTTTCACCTCGCAGCACCAGAAAAACCTCGTAATGCAGCTGCGGCCCTTATTAATGGAGTAACGACCTGCTAAAATCAGACAGAATTTGACAGTAGTAGCAGCAGACCGTGGGATTTCTACTGACCACCAGACGAATCTCCAGACGATAAAGGGCGCCTCGACCAGTCAGCGCCCCCAGTAAGTACTCAGGCCTGTCGATGACAATAAAGATCTTGTTGTGTTGATTCGTGAACTAAGGCAGACTGCCACTGAACTTAGGAAACGCTGGTCGCTGTACCAGCACTTATTATCTCAGCTCTTCCAGAAGCTGTTGGAGGACTCTTCCACATTACCAGCGACACCACACAGGTTAGTCATACCTTGGATTAGGCATGTGGCGAATGTCACCTTTGCCACATGGAATGCTACAAGCATCTTCTGTAAGTTGAAGAAATTTGAACTTTTCTTGCACGCAAACAGTGTTGACATACGTATGGTCTGTGAGACTCGCCTGGTAGCTGACTGTTTCCGAGCCCGGGTCTGCGCTCCTGAGAACTTGCAAGCTATCCCGAGAATTGTAACCAGCCGGACGTTCTGGACTTCTACATAGTCAGGAACATCCCAGGAGTCGTCACAACTGAAGCCGTCTATGTGCTCTCTCAGACCGTGTCCCGGCCGTTTTATCTGCCAGTTTAGCACGGCCAAGACGGACTGGGGCGACTATCGTCGCATACTACATCGTACTCTCACAACATATCCGTTACTAGCCGACGCTAATGACGCGGCCGCTACCTACATCACAACGGCCATCACACAAGCCGTCACTCTATCCACGGTGGACGCAGGCCGCCGCCATGAAGAACTCCCACAGAAGATCCTTCTTATACGAGAAAAGAACTCCTTGACTAAATCAGTGACGTCTCACGAAACAATATGACGTTAAGAGGCGGGTCAATCCTCTCCACCAGCACATTAACGCAGCCCTCACCGAATATCGTAATAAACGGTGGATAGGCAAGTTGGCATCGATCCCATCGACTACTGGCCCGTGGGACGCAGTCCGAAATTTCACGAAAAGGCATTCCAAGATATCTCCATTAATGACTCCCGACTGGCACCCCTATAGACTGTACGACAAAGCTAATGCTATCGTCGATGTGTTTGAGAGCACATTCGCACTTGTGAAGGACCTCATAAATCAGGCCAACATCGGGGTGGTTGAAGACAGACTTCAGGTCCACCTCGCGGCAGACCCTGAAGGGGCAGAAGTTCAAGACAAAGAAGCTATAAATGAAGCAGTAGTCCGGTGGGCACTCCAATGTCTTCCCCACCAGAAGGCGCCTGGACTCCACCTCAACACTGCTCCAATGCTCTGGGAACTACCACCGACAGCAAACGTGCAAATCACCCGCTTGTTGGATGCTATACTGACCCAGAAAAAGTATCCTGAGATTTGGAAGTAAGCAGTCGTCACTGCGGTGCCCAATTCGGAAACGAATCGTGCAGAACCAACCAGCTATCGACCTGTCAGCCTTCCCTCAACTCTCAGTAGGGCACCTGAGAGAGTTCTGCTGCCCTGACTGACTGCACGCCTCACTACTGAAGAAGTAGTGCAGATGAAAAAATTGGGTTTCGTGAAGGCCATTCCACCCCTCTCCAACTCTTACAGGTGGTCGAGCACGTCATCCGGCCTTACAACAATAGGGAGATAGGCGGCATGATTCTCCTCGATGTGTCACGAGCTTTTGACAGCCTTTGGCACTGAGGACTAATTTACAATTTTTCACATATGGCTTATCGAGATACTTGGTACACTTACTTGCTAGTTATCTGGACGGTAGGACCTATGTCGTGCGAGTTAAAGATGCCACCTCTGCGAGTCACCGTGTTCTTGCTGGAGTCCCGCAGGACTCGGTGTTGGGCCCTCTCTTGTAAAGCGTTTACACTGCGGACTTACCTGTCTCACCCCGAGTTGAAAAATATATCTACACTGACGGCACTGCCCTGATCTGTCACCACCGACGTCCGGTGGCGGTTCATCGCCAACTCCAGACTGCCTGCCATGAATGAGTTTCTAACTGGAGAATTCAGTTTAATGCTGCTAAGATCCAGGCACTACTACTTACGAGACGACGGCTTGTGGTAGAGGATAACATCACATTATGTGACACACCCATTCCTTGGGCACTGAAAGCCAAATACATGGGAGTCACTCTTGACTGGTAGTTGACCTGGAAGCATCATGTCTACGGCACCTGGAAGAAGGCGTAGTCTGCGCTCGGAGCTCTTTATCCCCTGCTGAATAAACGTTTAAGAATGGCGGTGCAGTGTGGCCTTCGAATATATAGAGCGTCAATCATGACTATCATAGAAAATGAATGTTCAGTCTTGGGGACAGCTGCCAACACACATATAACAAAATTGCAGCGCCTCCAGAATGTAACACTTCGGAGCATTTTCCGCGCACCACATAATTTCCCAGCCTGTTACCTTCACGAAGCAGTGAAGTAACCAACTGTGCTCGCGCGATTTATGAACACACAGAGAAGCTGTATCAGAAGACACGATCATCACCAAGCGCCCTCATACAGAGTCGTAATGAAGGAGATGACCGCTTCAAGTGGCCCGTGGCCTTATTTGAAAGGCAGTAGGCCCATGTGAGTTTATTATTACTGTTAATATCTCTTTAAGGCGCCCACGAAGAAAACCGATATCCCTGGAAGCACATACTACTCACCATCATAGATCAGATGCGACAGGCAATACCTTCGGGTAATACATTGCACTCAAACTACCAATAAGAGCAATCTGTTCAGAAGATGCTTTATAGAGAGCTATCATTTGTACTCCGGTGATTCATGTGAATGTGTTTCCGACTTGGTTATGAACGCACAACGGGAATTAAGAGACACTGAACGCCTAATGGTAGCAGGACCTAGACACACGGGAGATTCCATTTCGGAAATCGTTAGGGTATTCAATATTCCGAGATCCACAGTGTCAAGAGAGTGCCGAGAATACCAGATTTCAAGCCTTGCCTCTTACCAAGGACAACGCAGTGGCCGATGGCCTTCACTTAACCACCGAGAGTAGCGGCGTTTACGTAGAGTTGTCAGTGCTAACAGAGAAGCAACATTGCCTAAAATACCCGCAGAAATCAATGTGGGACTTACGACGAACGTATCCTATAGGACAGTACGGTGAAATGTAGTGTTAATGGGCTATGGCAGCAGACAGCCGACGCGACGTCCTTTGCTAACAGCAGGACGTCGCCTGCAATGCCTTTCCTGGGCTCTTGACCGTATAGGTTGGACCGTAGATGACTGGAAAACCGTGTCTTCGTCATATGAATCCCACTTTTAGTTGGTAACAGCTGATGGTAGGGTTCGAATGTGGTGCAGACCACACTAAGCCACGGCCCCAAGATGTCAACAAGGCACTGTGGACGCTGGTGGTGGCTCCACAATGGCGTTGTCTGTGTTTTCATAGGATGCACTGGTTACTCTGGTCCAACTGAAATGGTTATGTTCGGCTACTTGGAGACCATCTGCAGCCATTCAGAGATGGAATTTTTATGGATGACAATGCGCCATGTCAGCGGCCCACAATTGTTCGGCACTGGTTTGAAAAGCATTCTGGACAATCGAACGAATGATTTGGCCTCCCAGACACGAATGGCACCTAACATTTATGGGACATAATCGAGAGGTTAGTTGGTGCACAAAATCCTGCACCAGCAACATTTCGCAGTTACGGTCGGCTATAGAGGTAGCAATGCTGTATAATTCTGGAGAGGACTGGGAAAGACTTGTTGATTCCAGGCCAGGCACTACACCGGGCGCTACAGTCTGGAACCGCGAGACTGCTACGGTCGCAGGTTCGAATCCTGCTTCGGGCATGGATGTGTGTGATGTCCTTAGGTTAGTTAGGTTTAAATAGTTCTACGTTCTAGGGGACTGATGACCTCAGATGTTAAGTCCCATAGTGCTCAGAACCGTTGGAACTACACCGGGCAAAAGGAAGTCCACACGATATTGGGTGGTATCCCACTACTTTTGTCACCTCAGTTATATAGTAACTAGCAAAGCTATAAGAAAGGCTGTGATGCTGGCTCATGTACCTCTGGTAGTTCGACATGATTTGCTTGTACATATTTCGTTTTGCTGCTGGACAAAAAGTTGTTTGGAGAATCCCTTACAGATACAAATGGTTCAAATGGCTCTGAGCACTATGGGACTTAATATCTGAGGTCATCAGTCCCCTAGAACTTAGAACTAATTAAACGTAACTAATCTAAGGACATCACACACACATCCATGCCCGAGGCAGGTTTCGAACCTGCGACCGTAGCGGTCGCGCGGATGCGCTATCTTCGAATAATATTGTATCTGATACATTTACTTTGTGATTTTTTTTATTATTTACCACGAAAGTTGAGGATAATAGAGACATATCTACAGGAAAATCATCAGCAAGGATGGCACCGCAGAGTGCGTACTCGAGGTCGTGGAGGAAGTTGTAGATGAGGAGCACGTGAGGGGATTTTCCTTTTTTTGCGTCTGGCGCTACTTAGCTGGGAGGACAACGGCGCGCGCGAGTCGCGAAGGATAAGGAGCAGCAAGGAGGAGGAGGAGGAGGAGGAGGAGGCAAGAGCGGGAAGAGCGCTGGAAGCTGGCGGGGCAGCGGCGGCGGCGGCGGCGGGCAGGCCCGCAGTGAAAGTGGTCGGCCTCAGTGTGCACGCGACCCGCGCGCCGTGCTGTTGTGTGCGAGTGCCCGTCTGTGCCACCGACTGCCATGCCGCCGCCGCCGCCGCGCCACCCGCCCGCTGCCCGCTTCTAGTGTAAGTCCGCAGCAGCACCACGGGACACCTGCCACACCAAACGTCTCACTGTCTTCTGCAGTTACGTCACCGTCGCACATATCCACGAGAAAAAAAAAGTCTGACGGACCCTCGTGCAAAGCGTTCCGGTTATCGCTACCCGCGTATAGGCCATTCCGCGACAGTCTGGGCGCCTCACCCCGTGGCGCTGAGCCGGCGTGCGCGGCCTGTTACGTAACTGGCGGCCACCGCTCCGCAGAATTGGGCGAATCTGTGATTGGGGAGAGCGGCGCGCGGGCGCGTTGCGTGCGCCTTCGCTGACAACTCACTGCCCCGACAACCGCCGCTCTGTTTTTCCGGCTTGAATCTAACAGCACAGTCCGCAATTTATTTGGTTCGTTTACTCTTTTGACATCACATATATCTCTCTATTTAGTTCTTTTTTTCCACTTCGCGAAGAGTTATAGTGCTTTCAGTAGCAAAAGATGTTGGCTATTAGGTTTTCTGAGGCTCTATTTTTGCATCTTATCCTACCTCGAGATATCTTCAGCCTCCTGTGTTGCCTGTGTCTTTAGGGTGAATCGACTATATTTCGCCACGAATGACGCCGGAGAAAAAGCTTAATCTCTTCACGTACAGCGAGCCTAATGCAGTCGCTAATGATGCTGATTTACTCTACCGATTCGATTTTGGAGAAAGAAAAGAATTCTCTCCTGTGTACTCGTACGTACATAGAATGCGAGAATTTTCACCAATTCCCCTTCCACGTTATAAATGGATATTAAGAGATGGCGCAATTGACTATGCGAACAAAAAGTGGTTATTTCCGGCGATCTGTAGCTCGCAGAAAACGGGCAGTGGCTGTAACGTTGTTTCCAGGAACGCATCTGCTCGGGGCTGAGCGCTGGCAGCCACTGCTACCTTCGTAAACAGCTCCTTCCATTTCCATTTACGTGCATATATACGCGGTCATCCACAAAGGTTAGCCGTACCATTCCTGCGCCCGTACTAACACATTTCACGTCATTTACGTTATGAACATAATGGGAATTTAGGACCACCTGATATGCAAAGAACTGTTGTTTATATATGCCCAAATATGCTTCAGCGCCTTTATGCCGCCATCATTGCGTATTTGTAATCCATTCCGTGAAATGAAAACATGTTTTATGTACTAATTATTCGAACGAAATTTAGGCCTAAAAGCAGCTTACATATTTTCTGGTTATTACTTCATTTTCTACGTTCCTGAACTCTGTGGAAACCTCTTCACATTACTGCACGGCGGTAGCTTGTTACCTGCCAGTAAACGATGTTACTGTCAGTCTTGTTGGCGAGTTAACAAATCACATTACCTATAAAACGTATCTTTGTTGCGCAAAAATATTTCGCAACTATATTTTGCGATTTTAGCACAGTTGGGGTGCGTAACAAGCTCGTTTTTCCATTTGGAAAATATTTTATGGCATTTTTACGCGTAGCTCCTAAATTTTGCTTTAAGATGCAACAGAAATGTAAGAGTATAGAATTCTGTGCCTCTGAAAAGTTGTGGGTAATTAATAACGCAAATATTGTAAGATTAATACAGTTTTTTCCCTTTGTAACGACAAGCAGATGCACAACGAGCAATGATGGTTCTGTTCACAAACATGCGCTGTTACAAAAATTCCTTAGCTTTCGAAATTATTCAGCAGACGTATTAATGATTCAAGCACAAAAGGTGTTAAATATTTCAGCTAAATCATGCGATCAAACTAGTATGTCTAAACACAAAAACCTGTAGCCTCGTGCTATATGTTATTGCGTTGCCGAAGAATGGTGTGCTGATCTAACCGCGAAGAACGTATTCCTTAATTTCGGCTTACCAATTATTGAGACGTTTCAGTAGCAGTAACTTGTTTTCGACGCTGCTCTATCCAGGGTTGGTCACAAGTGTGAATTTCGCCGGAAATACGTTATATTTTTTTTTACATGTTTGATTATTTTGAGTGTACTTGCCCTTAACGTGGCGTTTGAAGATGTAAACGCGACCAGTGTTACTTAATTGCAGCGTTTCAGAGGCAGTCTGTAAGGCGTATACTTTTTCCCTAGAGACCACATACATTACGTTATTCTACAATGTATAGTTGCCCTCGAAAGAACTTATTTAGAACTTGAGAGTGAAATATTTCAACACAGGACGACGAACGTCAATTTCTTCTCAAATCTTCTTTTCAGAACGCAAGTAGAATATTACTTACAGAAACATGAAGAGAAACTGAAAACTGTAGTTATAGCAGTGAAGATAGGTTGGCAGGACCGTTAGGAAGGAACGGCTGGAGCAGGTTGTGAAACTGCTTTCTTGGCGTCAGCCAGCATTGCCCCTCTCATTTGCATGCAGAGCCACTCCTTCACGGCACACTTTAAAATAACAATTTTGTCATCCGACTCCTTTATCCTCGCGGCCCGCAATCCATACCTGGCCTCACAGACAGATTTATAGATACAGAATGCTTGTTTCTCATGCGAAACCGCTGAATGTAAAGCATCGTTCACACTTATTACAAGAAAATCTTCTATATATCGGAAGAAATTAGAAGTAGTCGATTCTAATACGATTTTCTTGAGACTGACATACCTAAAGAGGACACAAAGAAAAATTTTGACTTGGAAATAATTTGTTGATACACGAGACTGTTAGTCTCCAATATATCGACAATACTATTCTAAGGCAGGTTGTCGGAACCAATGATGTCATTTCTTTATTGCTCTCTTTTGCTCTAAAAATTATACGAGATAGAGAGGTTATCTTTTTAGTTCTAGAAAGACTTTTCCGATATCAAAGAAGCACGTAATAACATATGATAAACGTTGCTACTTCTCTTGCATCTTTTCAAACGTGTTTCAGTAGCGTTAAGAGAAAGAGAGTCTAACACCAAAAGCATTCACTTACACAGCAAACAAAGTTCGCACTTTACTTATTAATATTCAATGCCGATTGGTATAAAAGCGCAATTACAACTAAGTTTACACCCATGTTAGAGCACTTTTTACCATCTTCCTTCTGTTCAAAAATGGTTCAAATGGCTCTGAGCACTATGGGGCTCAACTGCTGAGGTCATTAGTCCCCTAGAACTTAGAACTAGTTAAACCTAACTAACCTAAGGACATCACAAACATCCATGCCCGAGGCAGGAGTCGAACCTGCGACCGTAGCTGTCTTGCGGTTCCAGACTGCAGCGCCTTTAACCGCACGACCTCTTCCTTCTGTATGTACATCATTGCGATTGCCAGAGACTCAGCCGTACAGAGCAATATGTGGGGATTACTCAAATGATCAGTTTGCAGCATTGCACCAGGCTTATGGAAACTAAGTTTTTTTCATTTATTTTACTTTCACAAGAATGCTTCAAATTAAATTATGCAAACTTTACAGTTTAGTGACTGAGAATTATAACGATCTGTTTCGTTCATTTATCAATTTATAATTACGCTGCTGATAGCCTCTTGCTCCAGTCTTCGACTGTAACTGCACCTCAAATACTCAGTGACATGTATTCTACTACTTCGTGCTTGTTAAAACAAAACACAACAGTATGGAATCCCATAGATATTCTTTCTCAGATCGTGCAGCTAAAATCGGAAAGTCTGAAAAGGCCGACAAAAAAAAAGAGGAGGAGAAGAAGAAGAAGAAGAAGAAGAAGAAGAAGAAAGCACTGTTAAGTGTGATGTGGATCGGGAAGACATGTGTACGTCTAATGACAATTACCTACGTAATTGAGGATTCTCTCACCTATCCTGTCATATCGGTAATGACTACTGCTACTGTTTGTACTGCACTGAACCATGAACCAACTAATAAGCAATTATGACCTAAGAACAAATGATAACACATAGGATCGTTTCGTTTCATTATTCAGCTTTTCAGGCTTTTCAGCAGTGACAGAGTGCGTCGTACGGTCATAAACAAGACAGAACTGTGCCTAAAGAGGCATTAGGCGCTGAAAATCGTTAAAAAACACCTTGCTAATTATGAACGGAAATATTCAGTTAATCAAGTGTCGTAATAATTATTCATTCAAAAATAAAGCAAGAATTGACTCAAATGTTGAATTATATATCGCAGGGCTTTATTAGGCATAATCTGATTGAAGGACCCTTTTGCGAATTTAGAAGTAACTTTACTGCTGCTTATGGGGGAGGACAGTTATCATTTAACGTGGAAACCAGACCATAGAGCTAGCTGATGCTTTTAACATAAAAGAGTCCACGTCTATGTTGTTATCACCTACATGTTGTCTCAGAATGTTTATTACAAGAGCCAGCCGATGTGGCCGAGCGGTTCTAGGCGCTTCATTCTGGAACCACGCGACCACTACGGTCGCAGATTCGAATCCTGCCTCGGGCATGGATGTGTGTGATGTCCTTAGGTTAGTTAGGTTTAAGTAGTTCTAAGTTCTAGGGGACTCATGACCACAGATGTTAAGTCCCATAGTGCTCAGAGCCATTTGAACCATTTTTTTACAAGAAAATAAATACAGAAATAAAACAGCATGCCCAATCTCTTTTTCACAGTATGGGGCAGAAACGAATTATTTTCTAATCAAACATGTGTAAGCTGGTGACACAGCGGTGCAGACAACTTAAGATCGATTGGTTCGTGACTATGCTCCCAGCAACTTATTTTGAGAACAAGTGAAATGCACATGTCTCTCACGTCGCTGAACAATGTTAAAAATGATTTGTTCCTACTTAAATTCATATCTTGACACGTATAGTTTGTGCGAATACAGACCTAAACTACTTAAAACAAGGAAACAATGTGGAATCGTTATTTGTTTGTCACGTTATTTTGCGTGAAAACAAGAAGGAAGGTTAGATTTTAAGGTCCAGCTGACGCCCAGTTTATTAGAGGCGTGGCACTAGTTAAGTTAGACAGAAATGGAGGAAGAAATAAGTCGTGGATTTCTTGAAAGAACAATCTTTTCATTCGTTTGAAGCTATTTTGCGAAACCGGGGAGAGCTTAAATATGAGAGAACAGAAATCTGAAACCTAGTTAGTCTGCCGAGGAGCCTAGTATATTAATCACTTAACTATATCGTTTACATTATTTGGCGACTATGAGATTTGCATTTTAGGCGGTGAAGGATGTCATGAAGCACTAGATGTGTGGATTGTTGTGGAAAAACTCCTAATTCGATGATCATTTTAGTTAATATATATCACACCAATAATATATTATCAAACCATCTCTTGTACTTCTAAATTTGAGGCAAAATACGATTTATTTTTACGAGTGTGTAAGTAAAATAAGTGTGAGTAAAATAAGGAGCTTACAAGAAGGACGGAAAGAATCATGTTAAGTAGCTGTTAGCAGCAAGATTTCTTTATGGCTTTATTAAAGTAACATATCTGCTTTGACTATCACATGTATTCCTTAAAAAAAAAAAAAAAAAAAAAAAAAAAAAGAAACAGGCTTAATCAGATGTATCATAAACAGTGCCAGATCAGTTAGAATGGGGAAAAAACTTCACACGATGCGTTATTTAGTGTTCCTCCCATTTTATCGTAGAAAGTTGGTCTATGTGTATTTGAAACATCCATCGATTTCGTTAGGAGCTAATTACTTAGTAGTGTTTCTTGAATCAGAATGTTACATCGTCTGCAACATACTTGACCTTTTCACAGCTACTTCCACGTAGTCTCCATTTAGACGTCGAACGGATTATGTCATGCGAGCTTTAAACACACTAAGCTCTCCTGATCGTGATTTATTGTGTATCATTATTCAAAGACTGTGCTCAACGTACTTTATGACCAAATGGACCATGAAATTTAAAGCTAAACGTGTCCTGTGTTCAGGGAGCTTCGAGTCGAGTGTTCCATGTTCAGTGTTCCATTTATTTATTTCTTTTTTTTTTGCATCACGTTTTTTGTCGAGTTGTTCAGTTAAGATCGTATCTGGGACAAGTTTGTGTTGGCGCGTTTTTGGGCGGCACGTATGTGTCTGAGGGAAGAGGGCCACATTGTTACCATTTGACTCGTTCGCTCGGACTTTCCCACTTACGCCTCTTCCGGCGGAGCTAACGCCATCTTTAAGCACCAGGGCCCGCACAATAACGCTCTCATCCTTCACTGACCTTCAGGCAATTTATTTCAAATGATGGCACAGTGCCTCAGTCACTAGCTCGTTTTCCTGGAGGTGGCGCTGAACAAAGTGACGCAGTGGTAAGACCACTTAGATTTATGTCATGCGTTACTCCTCAAACAGCGTAAAGCAAATCCTGGATGGTTGCCCTGTAAAATACACGCCGATTACATTAACTGTCCTTCGTCTTCTCTCTGTATTGACGTCGACGGGACGTTCTTTCTTCCTTGCGGATGCACACATGATATTTAACCGTTCGTATCTACTGTTGTATTTTGAACATCTTATGGGCTTATTTCGTACACCAGTATCCGAAACGACATGTCGTTCCCTGATTTTGGTGAGAGTTAAGAATTTATGCGCCTACTTTTGAGACGTACTAAACGGATTTATCGCTAGCCACAGGACTAGCACTCATCTGACGGTGGAAACGAAAGTGCGGTCACATCAAAAGGGTAATGGGTAGGAGGACATAATGAATATTTAGTTCTTTTTCTCATTTCATATCTAATCAATGATGTAGAGCTTTAGTGGGAGTCTTCTTTGTAGGTGTGTTTACCTCCTGAAACTCCTCATAGGGCAACAACAGGGACTGGGTTTTTGTCACGATTGCAATCACGATTTAAATTAACACACAGGATGATCGTTGTCTAAAACTACTACTCATAAGCAGTTTAAAGTGGCATCGTTCTGAAAATACGCTCGGACACCTATATTTGTCTACCATTTGAATATGCGTACCATATCTGCAGGGTAAGCTCGTATTAATAAGTAAAACTAATGTGAAGGCATTCTCAGGCGGGATGCGAGCATCTACGATCACAAACAACAGCATCCAGCGTATCACATTCTCAGTCAGAGATTGAACTGTACGATGCAAGATTTCTTTCTTGGCTGTACCAAGTAGACGCCGTGTTGAATTATATTTTTCTGAAGTTAAAGTGCTTTTTTTATTTTTAATTATAACTTCCGTACTGTGAAAATATACGGTGTCAAGCCGCCGACACATTAAAGGCCTACAAGAAAATGCGTCGTCCTTTGTGCTATTTGCTATAATAAAATCTTATGCAATGGCGGTCGGAGGTTAAATGTGATACAATACAACGTACTCGAAAGGTATGGATGAAAATGTAAAGTTCGGGCGACGTTTGTTTCATCCAGTCGTTGCATGTATCTCCACTGATAATGATGACGTGAGACCTTCGCCTGAGAAACTTGGAACGTGTGTAGGTAATCAAGTGACAGCTTCAAACTTCGAACATTTTAATATTGCAATCCAGAAAATTGCATTTGATTGACCTTTGTCATCGAAATACAGAAAAACAAATGGCTCTAAGCACTATGGGACTTAACATCTGAGGTCATCATTCCCCTAGACTTAGAACTACTTAAACCTAACTAACCTAAGGACATCACACACATCCATGCGCGAGGCAGGATTCGAACCCGCGACCGTAGTAGCAGCGCGGTTCCGGACTGAAGCGCCAAGAACCGCTCGGCCACAGCGGCCGGCACAGAAAAACACTATTTTCGATTAACGACTGGGTTGATAATTTTAACTTGTCACAGATGTTCTAAACTTTATTTGCTTGCTAAAATCTGTTGTCACGCATTTTTTTTTTCCAGGGAGAAGTTTTCAAAATTTTAAGCGTTTTGAAATACATCGACATCTCCATAATCTTCTTCGGCGGTTTTCTCTGCCCGTCTCCGACAATCGCTAATAAAATTAACGCAGCTGTATCACGCATTTATAGCTTCTGGAGCAAAATCTTTGTGGTGGGCACCCAGGTGTAGTCCACAATTGCCGCTGCGGTGTCTCATCACACTGAAGACGACGCACCAGGCGACCGCTTCTCATCGTTCACGATGTTAGAAACCACGTTCCGTTCACGTTCTCTTTCGCCTGTCGCGCAAGCACTGTTAAAGTCTGCAACTACCGGGGTTATTCCGAACTAAGTGTAATGAACTGCTCGCCAGCATGTATCCTGTATAGTCCGTGGCCTCCCTATGATTCAAATGGTATTCTTACTTGTATATATGGTTGCATTCAGCTCTTCCTTTATCTTGCCGTTGCTGCTGGCAGAAGCTAGTAGATCACCATGTACCCCGGAACGCACAGTTTCTGACGGAAAAGTTAACGAAAGGCTTTCGGAGCCTTCCCCACTGAATGTCGTCACACGTCTATGCAACCGAAAGAGACTGTACCATAGTTCAGCAAGGATCTTCTCTGGTGCCCAGCCAACACCTCGATGACGATGAAGGCACACATTCGATCTAAGATTCACCTCAGTATCAGCCCCGAAATTCTTCACATTATCACTTAAAGCTATTAATTAGGCACCCTCTACCACCACGGTTAATCTGAGGACACTGCTGAAAAATAAAAGCAGCAGTGTCATCGAGGAATCATAAAAAGCATGAAATGTACACCACTCACGATCAGTGGCGATATAAATAATAATTAGCAATAAACTACAGTATCACAGAAAACTGCTTCTCTTTGTCACCGTGAAGACATTCCATAACACTTTCGCTCTAATCGCCCGGATTCAGAGAGGCATTTGACGTGTTTCTTGGTATTTCCCCTCACGATGGTTAGACTACAATTCGCTGTTTTCTGATTTGGGTTTAACACAATACTTTTAGACCAGTTGCTAAGTGATATTTTCCCACACGCTTCTGTTTAGGAGCGAGGTTCACATCTCCCTTCAGCTATCCTGATTTAAGTTTTACACGATTTAAAACACGTAAGGTGAATGCCAGTAAGCCTCCTTCACGAGGTCCACGGTTGATATCCTTCGTTATTCTACTGCTCGGTTTCCAAAGAAAGAGTTGCGAATAAAGAGTACGGCTTTATGTTGTGCACCTCCTCGGGCACACTGAATGCTGTTCAGACAACTGACAGTTCGTAATGGTCCTGACAGGCGATGTTAATTATAGACGCGCCACATAATCGTGTCAGCCATACCATCGGGCACGATGTTACCAAGTTAAATTAGAAACCCATATGTAGTCGTCATTGTAACTAAATTAAGCTGCACTTGTTAGAATTTATGTGTCACCTGCCAGCGTGTCACTGGCTGCATTAATGCTTATATCGTAGCTTGTTAAACAGTTGAGCATCCTCTTGAAGTAAATACCGGATGCACAACTGCTATGATGCCAGCGACGCCATAGGTGCGTCCACCAGTAGTACTGTGATGAACTGCACATATTCTTATTCCAGCTGATCCTTTAGGGCAGATGTAAACCCCAGAGTCCCATTTTCTACTCAAACGCTAAATTCCTAAAATGCAGCGTCCTACCATACAATTTCCTTCTAACAGAGGAGACGGCGTTATCCGTTTGCCAGACGTTTCTTTGACTGGACACATGTAGCCGGCGCCTATGCCGGTAGCCTCTTAGTACAAAGGGACTACGCACTTACATACAAGAAATTTGACTGAGAAATACAGCCAATACCTCTTTGGTCACATGTAAAAACCATTTTTCCTGCTTGTAATGACGTAAGGATTATATGGATATATGGCCATTTGTGAATGATGGTTTAAACTCCCCAGGTAAATCACAACAGTTAATTTCTGGCATCCATTTCAACCTTTACGAATGACTCCTCGAAGGAAATTACAGTGAAATGCGTACCGCTAGCTGCATACAGGCGTTGATGTAAGTCAACGGGGACAGTTGAAAATGTGTGCGCCGACCGGGACTCGAACCCGGGATCTCCTGCTTACATGACAGACGCTCTATCCATCTGAGCCACCGAGGACACAGAGGAAAGTGCGACTGCAGCGACTTAACTCTGGCACGCCTCCCGTGAGACCCACATTCCCAACTCCTCGAAGGTATTGAGAACACTTTTTTAGTGAAGCAGTTCTGATCGTCCAACACAGCTACTATAAACTCCTCAACCATTACAAAAGAGGGGTAGACCAGTGACAAACACTTTGCTCTCGGAAGCAATGGAGGAAGATTACAGTTTAATGTCCAGTCGACATCGAGGTCATTAGAGACGGAGCATAAGCCCATAATGTTCTAAGGATGGGGAAGGTAGTCCTCCGTGCCTTTCTAAACGAACCATCCCGGAATTTGCCTGGGTTGATTTAGGGGGATAACGGGAAACCTAAATCTGGATTGCCGGCCGCGGGTTTGAATCATCGTCCTCCCGGATGCGAGGCCAGGATACTAACCACTGCGGCACCTCGCTCGGTTTTTCTTTCGGCGTCCTCTGCGAAGTCGAGATTTAGTCAGTTCCTTAATATTTTGAAGCTCGAAGTATCTCATGTAGGGGTAATTAATGAACACTCCTAATTTTTTTCACATTATAGTAATAGTCGGAAAACAGTAGCAACATGCTTGATCGATAGTACACTGTTCAAACAAATGATATTTCAGGCCATACTAGACGACTCTTCAACTTCGACACATGTAACTGAATATTACTTCTGATCTAGCGGTTGCATATTTACTTTTAAAACTATTTCTTTTTAATTTTTTCACTCCGCTAAAATCCACTTCCGATCTCGCA
Source organism: Schistocerca serialis cubense (assembly GCF_023864345.2). NCBI lineage: Eukaryota > Metazoa > Arthropoda > Insecta > Orthoptera > Acrididae > Schistocerca > Schistocerca serialis. Next base: position 1,006,869,343 of record NC_064640.1, read on the forward strand.
TCACCAAATTCCCGGTCTTCTCAGCGGCTCTTAGCGTCACTCCGAGTTCAACTACTGCCGAGGGAAGTGGTGCAATGGTTAACACACTAGACTCGTATTTCACAGGTGCAGAGCTCAAATCCCCGTGCGGCTATCCGGTTTTATGCTGGGAGGGTTCCTTTGTAAGCGAGAAGCGAGAGGTTGGTCGCAAATACCTTATAGGCAGCTGGCACGATCTGCCGTCTGATCTTATTAGCGCGATAGGAGACCATTTACTCTATCTGTTCCAGATCCGATCTTTGCATCTAATGACATCCCGCAACTCCCGAAAGATTTACTCCGACGCTAACTTCGTATTCTACCACAAAATCGATATATGTAAAACACGCGTTTCATAAGATTCCAAACCGCATCGTCACGGAACGGCATCCAGCGGACACGGAAGACTGTCTGACATCGACATTTATGGTTTTGAAGCGTGAGCAAATCCGGGCACTGCAAGAATGTGTACGTAGCCCCGTTGTTTTCCTGTCTGCAAACAGAATGATTTCTATCTGCTATATGTTCAACGTTGTTTCCTAAATCGTATATGTAAATCAACGATTGATATTTCAGCACTGAAACTAGACAGATGGCTTCTGCCTTACAGAGTCCGTATTTTGTGATTATTTATAATTCGGTGAAATCTTGCGCTCTTTGAAACACCTTAGTTTTATAATTACGTGCAGACGTCGAGTCAATCGCAGTGTATTGTATAAATGTTACCGAATGGATATTGGTGAGTAAAAAATGTAAATCAAGCTATAATTTAAACTGTCTTGTATTGATACATTCTTCAAAAGAACAGGTGAATTACAGCTTGGGAATCGAACCGTTTATCATGCAGAGATCTGTGAACAGTCGTCTGAAAAGAACATCCAGGGCAGACGTCGTTCAGAAACCTCTGCCCCACAAAGGCTGCTACTCTTATACTTAAAAGACTCACAATGTACGCGCTCCACTGCGACACTCACTTTAGTGAATACTAACCCTTATGCAGAGATGGCAGTAGACCTTTTGTGTTGGCCATCATGCCGGTGTGGGCGTGGAGGGGCTCCACCTCTTTTTAAAAAAAAAAACGCGCTCCACTTAACACGTTAGTGTTAAAAGCTGTCTAATGCACGGATAGTGTGAAATCACTCACCTCATCAGGGACACTATACAATTTACTCAATTCCTATAGTTGTCTAATCCATAAATACAGTGCTGGAATATAATCCTTTGCTAAAATAACTTCTTCTGACATTGCTGCTTCAGTTAGGCGTAACGTCTCGCAATGTTGTTTGTTATTCAGTGATCTTGACTGTTTGCCATGATCGCCAGTGGAGAAGATGCAGCTAGCTGCTGCGCAGAAAGGCCTCGTCTCCTACGAATGTGATGGATGACGGTTTCGGACACAATTTCCTATCTGCAGTTTATTTTTCTTCTGTATACCGAAAAACATCGGAGATTTTGGAGGTTTGCAGGAGAAAAGTAAACTGCAGATGGAAACCCGTGTCCGAAACGGCCATCCACAGAGGCAACAGAGCATCGCATTCATAAGAGACTGGTGATTGTACCAATCGTTCCAAATCACTAACAAACAACATTTCGAAGCACCACCCCTCGAACTTTGTCACAACATTTCTGAGACACTCTGCATGGGATAAAATCTATTCCTCAGTGCTTAGAATGCTTCAGGGTTCTCGTATGTCAATCTAATTTTGTATGTTATGTGAGTTTCAATTTGTAACATAGTTACTGAAGAAGGAAACTGAAAAATATCTGCTGTTTTCAATATTTATCATCTTAAGGAGACTTATTCTCAATTGTAACAACAATTAAAACATATCTGAGAAACATATTTCAAAGTGAAAGTCGATATCTAATTACTTACACTATACATATTACACCCGTTAGTTAATGTCCATTCTCCATTACACGTCCAGCAGAGTGCGAGCACAGTGAAAGGACTACTGAACATACAGAGTTGTGTGTTGTAAAAGTTTTGAAGGTGACTTCGGAGCCTTCCATACTTCCAATAGTCTAACAGACATGAATTTTGTAGTTTATGAAGTACACGTCGACACACACCAAGGGTGCCCATCTTGAAATCTTTGCGCCGCTTTCTACAGTGTATTTATGGTCGTGTTTTTTTGTTTATTTCGTTTGCAGTTGAGCAGGAACAACAATCAGTGTGTGACATAAATTTTGGCACGTTGACTCAAACTATCTTTCTGATGTAAATATCATTTGTTTACTCCTTATAGGTGAATATGTGTAATTGTTATGTCGTGAAAAGTGATGTTAGCTTAATTTTCCAGTACGGTAAGCGGCGTAGGCCACAAAAGTTTTATTCTACATCATGTGTCGAGTATGATACTCATGTTACGGCTATAGCATTCGTTGTTCGAAGAGCCACAAAGAGAAATTAGTAAACGTTTTTAGAGTTGACAATTAGTTTCAAAAAGGCCTGTTACTGCTATGGACCTCGAAGACTTGTGACCCTCCCAAGGGCGTGTGTCGTCTTAATAAGTGTGGGGCCGTAGGAATCATAGAAATTGCTGGGAACTGACAAGAACCGTGAAAAGAACATATCACGACAGAGCTTTATGAAACTACAGATAACCTAAATGAAAATAATGGGACTGCTACTCTAGCTACAATTCCTCTGATTGCTTTGTGAAGTCGTGTAAAAGCTGTTTTCAATTGTCATGGACACAATCTTTTTGGACCAAAGATTTTTACAACGCGTGCTGTATAACTGGAATTGACAACAGTGGTCAAAACAGTATTTTTATATTTATCTTTCTTCCAAAATATCTGTATGTAACTGTAAAGTAGTAAACGGAGTGAGCACGTGGTGCGGGTTGCGCTCTGGAAGAAGCAAGATTCAAATACCGTCCGGCTGTACAGCTTGAGAACTTCCGCTCTTCCGCCGCTGAAGTGGACGCTTTGGAAACGACGCGTCTTATTTCCTTCACCATATATGTCGAATCAGGGTATGAGTTCTGTCTCTAATGACGTCCTATTCGATGAAGGTTATACCCCATTCTTCCTTCTTACCTAATAAGACGGTGATTAGAAAGAGTCTTCCTACAATGTACAATGACAACTACAGTATTGAAATAACGAAAATAATATTTATACAACTTCTTTGCATCGGTTCAATAAAAATGATGGTTATAACGAGTGACTGGAGCCACCTACGGATTTCAGTCTAGAATATATTACACATATTCTCTGTGTACACACTGAGTCGTAATGGTTTGTGGTAGAGATGAATTGTAGCGTCTGTCAAAGAGCGAAACATTGCCTTTTATAAAAAAGGAGAACGCTGTCGAAAAATAACAGACATTTCATATATCGTTATCTGTGGTTTAGTACATCGCTACCATTGATAAAAATGTATAACAAAAAAGACGACCAACATGACGTCCGAAGGCTTCATCTGTAAGGGGTGAAACACATATCACCCGACGTATGGAAAAGAGGACCTATAGTTATTTGTAAGTCCTTTCCGACGATCTCGAAATACATCGAAGGAAATTTGATGTCTTGATAGGAACAGGCAGAAGTCGGTTGATTTCATTTTAAAATAAAAAAGATACTTGCCTCTGGAAAAGAACGATATTCGCAAATGAGACCAAGTCTGTCTCATTTTGCTCTGACGGATCAGATTTTATTTGTAGGTAGTACAAGAATGAATTATAGTCCCGAAATGACAATTCTACTGTACACCATGGAGGCGTCACTGAAAGCGTGAAGAGTGGGAGGCTTGGCTGTCACGAAAGGCGAACTTACGTGTGTGGCTGTGTGGTCGCATTTCTGCTGAATTAAGAGAACTTGTTTTATAATTAGCCTTACCGGAATTTAATATGACGAAGTTTCGGTACTGTTGCCAGAGAAGTATTGTTTTCATACAGTTCTAGGCCCACAGAATTTTAGTATAGGGCATTAGATAAGACACTCACTTCCAAATCACGAAATCACCCATCAGCCATCTTGAGTTAGATTTTCCGTGATGCTTAAATCGCTTTAGCGAGTGCCGAGATGTTGTTTCTGTGACACCGCGGCCAAAATTATGACTGTTCAACATTTATGTTGCGAGTACACTCTCACAGAAGTGGCCAGTCACACCAGCCTTTTTCGCATACGCTCCGTGTCCCCTGTTTGTCCGGCCTCCTAGGCGTCCCATGCACTTCAATAGTATTCAAATATAGGGTATATATGTATTTTTTATGAACTCCCTTTTATAGATAAACTGCATGTGCTTCACCTATGACTGACCGTATGTGATGGTTACACTTCTTACTGGGTGGCCAAAATGAAACTGACCTGGAAAATATTTCATGCAGTTTAAGATAGGCATCCTAACTTACTTTATGCGCTCCAGGTGCAGATAATGTAAAACGGATTGCCTGTCTTAGGGTGCGTGAAATATTTTCTGGGAAAGTTCTATTTTTACCACGATGAATATATGCACATTTTATTACTCCTTAATATCTATATGAGATGACTGGCTGAAGTTGTGTCCCAATAACCAGTACTCCATGTATACAACGCTTTTACGTTTCCTGGAGTGCAAAACTTTTCATTTATTAACCTTAAAATCTAGTTGATTGTCTTTGCATTAAGCTGATGATTTCCTCGTAGATAACTACATCATCTACGGGGAGCCCGGGTTTGAAGCTAATAACGTCCACTAAGTCACTGATGTATAAGGGACGATCAAAAAGTTTCCGTTCGAAGGCCACACTACCCCTTGCCTATATGTCGATGCCTATATATCCGCATCGCAGTCGCGCTGTATTGCATATATGTTGCAGCAACGCCCTCGGACGGAAATTTTTTGATCGCTCCTTATATGAAATGAACAACAACAGTCATTTTACACACCCGGGATACACAAGACTCCAGAATGAGTGTATGACTCTCCATCCAGGATAACGTGCTGCATTCTGTCCAGCACAAAATTTTTGTTACAGTGAAAAACTTCGTTATACACCCCACAGCAACGTATTTTCTTATGAGGCAACCATGTGGTACTGAATCAAAAGCTTTTCGAAAGTCTTGACACAACAAATATAGTGGCGTGTTTAAACGGCATCTGCAAAGAACGAAAAGCTACTGAAGTCTACGTGAGAGCAACATAATTCGAAAACGTCTGGCAGAGATTATGAATGCTATAGCTCTGTAATTAGATATTATGTATATTACGGGCACAATGAATACTTTTGTAGTTTTTATGATGCAGTTGTGTGCTTTTGAAGGATTATTTTGTTCTACTATACACTGTAGCTCTAGACAAGAATTATATTGAAATTTTCTTTCGCATTGTAAGAAGATTATTATAGTTTGAATGCTGTAACATATAAAAATGGGATTTCGGTTAGAAGATCCCACTACATAGGCCTTTAAACAAACTTTCTTATTTCGCTACCGCTTGCGGACCAAAAATTCCATAATTAAAAAATTGCGTATAACCAAGTAGTACCAAACAAATTTTGGCAAAAAAACTGTCTAATTTCATAAACCAGTGCCACTCCAATAAAACTTGGGAACTGTAGTAAGGCAGTAACTAACTGTATGTTTGCTCTAATACCGCAGTGCTTTACGAGGCAATCCCTATGGGAAGTGATATGCCCCTAACTTCCTCTGTGAGAACTGATTTATATAGCCAGTTTGGTACTTTCCCCCAGTCAAAGCATTGTCCGAACTGAAACTAGCGAACCGTGGTAAAAAAAAATTATAGTATCGACCGGTGATAGTCACCGATACCTCGCCGATTCGAATGCTAAAGACACACTGTTTAGATGGTTTTGTAACCACTCTCAGTCTACGAGTTCTAACTACCTGGCATTCAATAACACTAATAAAAAGCTGACTGTGGGTATCTGAGACGCGCTTTGCTAAGAAAACGCATCAACACTATGGCGCAGACAGGCCTTGCCATGCACGTCCGAAGTGGCAGCTGCGCCGCGCCGTTCTGTGCAGGGAAACAAACATTAATAAATGTGCTACAGTAATTGTAGCCGCTCCTATGTGTCTCGCTCTCCGCTAACTGCTACTGCCAGTGACAATTATCTCTACGAACCCACGACAGAGAGATGTAACTGTTCTGAAACAGTGCCGTACTCAAGATAGGCGTCTTTGGTTAAGATACAACTGCGGCTTCATTGTCCGTCCTCTTTAAAACGATGCGGAACAGAAATGAATGAATCGCCCTCTAAGCAGTTAAGTGTATATCGTTATGAAACTTCCGGACAGAAAGAACTGTTCGTCGGATCGGCACTCAAATTCACATCTTTACTTTTCGTGGACGATGAAACCCATCGATGAGTGATCTCGGCACGATTCGTGACTTACTTAAGACCTTCAGTCCGACGATATTTTCCTGGTGTGTTTCACGAGTACTGCTCATGAAGTTCAACGTGAATTGCGACCGAAACGACCGTATATTGAAACAACAGAGAAGAAGCATTCAAAGTACTCATTCCAATAGCGAATATTTCGGGATTGTGGTACCTGGACTTGATCATTCTGTAATTTGGTGTCACGTTCTTCTACTAAGTCTTAAATATCAAATAAACTAAGCCATTCCACTACTGAACTGTAAGTTCTACTATATAATTTTCTGCATTAAATGTATTTGCTACGCCATGAACGCAACTGGGTGAGATAACTTTGTGTTATGATAACATCAAAACGCGAAACTTTCAGAGTCGATTCCAACCATCGTCAAGAGCATGACACACAAAAGCACTACAATAGTGTTAAACTAAAGCCATAGATGCATATAAGTCCTTTACAACTATGCATAGCTTGGTAAGAGGAGTGTGGCTAGGATTCTACGCTTCCTGATATCATATATTCTTTTTCATGTCTTCAGTAGTGCTGTCTCCTCAACTTGAATGTGGTCTTGTCCCTTTTTGTCACTTCGCTGTTTTTGTTAGGCTACGTAGCTCAATCCATTTACATACGCAACGAGAGTATAACTTATAGGACAAATTAAAACAGATATGCGCATCAGTCACTGTGACTAACACAGATACCTTTTTAATACGTCTTATAATTTACACAGAAGCAGGTTCCATCAAACAGTCTTACATGTTCGAAATAAGAGTACATGCTGTATAAGACGAAGTCAGATGGGAACGAGACAGATGGAAAAAAGTATATAAACTGTAGATTATTTCAAAAGTAGTCGCCATAACTGTTAATACATTTATGTCACTGTGAGTGGTCAATGAAGTTATGGAAAAATGTTTGCGGTTGCACTCGGAAACATGATCGCACCCAGGAGTGCACCTCTTAGCCCGAAGCAACTCGACGGCCACGAATGTCATTTTTACAGGGCTCCAAAAATAAGGAAGAGATCAGGAATGTATGCGAGGATGTGTAAGGGCTTCCCAGCGAAGCTTCTCCAGCGTAGTCGAAACAGCCTAGGTAACATGTGGGGCCGCGCGGTTAGAGGCCCCATGTCACGGATTGCGCGGCCCTTCACGCTGGAGATTCGAGTCCTCCCTCGGGCATGGGTGTGTGTGAGTGCGTTGTTCTTAGGATAAGTTAGTTTAATTAGTGTAAGTCTACGACCGATGACCTCAGCAGTTTGGTCCCTTCGGAATTCACACACATTTTAGCATTTTGAACAACATGTGGGCGGGTATTATGCTGCAACAGAATGGCAACGTTTCGGCTACACTGCAGAAGTTTCGGTGGCACGCCCTTACACATCCTCCTTGCAGTCCCGATCTCGCCCCCATGCGATTTCCGTATTTTTGGAGCCCTGAAGAAATACATTCGTGGCCGGCCTGGGCACAATCAAAATTCCGTAGGCGACCACATATATTTTTCCATGAAAGTAGTGACCGTCTTCTCTCACAGAGGGAGAAATGTGTTAACAGTTATGGCGATTACTTTCGAAATAATAAACAGTTTAACTAGCCTTTCTCCTCTCTGTCTCGTTTTCCTTTGACTGCACCTTATAACTGGTTACTTCTAAATCTCAGCTGAAGGCCTATAAGAAATTTCTACTTATGCCTGTATTTCTCCCTTATCTTAACAAGGCCAAGAAAATTAGCTTTTTAAAAAAATATTCAGTGACCGTATATCTCAGAGGAGTTTCATGTCGACAGTCACTTCCTCACTGTAGCCAGTCTTATCCGGTGTTAATTTTGTTTCATAATCTTTAAATATGTATCGATTACCTGACATACTCGTGTGAATTTAGTGAAATGAAATAGCAGTGCCAGGTAAACTACGTCCTCTTCCGAGTAGGTATCACGTGCCTTTGGTGCCTTCGAGTTTTACTAAGTCAAAATAGTTACACGTAAAACGTAAACAACAGTCACGGATTACGCTTAGTCCTGTTCAGACTGGCCGACTGCTGCGTACGAGGCAGGTTGAGGAGAGAGGCGTGATCGTGGGACATTTGATCCCATGATGCCAGTCCCTCCAACGGCCGTTATTGCCAGCTGGTGAATCTTGATACTGGCGGTGCTCCTTGTACCATTAAGCAACCCCGCTGCCTTCAGTCAAGCCCAATTGCAGTCTCGTTGTGTATCCATAAACGGCGCGAAAGCACGAGGTTCCAGTGCTGTGTGACGTACAGTTACTAATAAAGTATAAAAACTGAGTCACTCTCAATCGTGTCTCGATTAAGGATTTTAGTTTTTGAAATGAATTCTGGCGACTTTGACTGCTTTTCATCACGCAAAAACATTGAGAAATTTGCTGCCAGGTCGACACATGTGATGTAAATTTTGCGCCTTTCGTTCCCTTACAATCTGAAAAATGTTACAGTAACATTAGAACCGAAAGCATTAAAACAGAAATCTTCGGGCTGTGTTGCGTAGTTTAATAGTAACGGTAAAGTGGAAAGAGAGAACGACGAGCAGTTTGAAAATTTCACTGTGGGTGCCACTGATACTAACATCAGCTCTCTTGATATTCCTAAACCCACTCCCAACCCAAAGCATTACATTTCCATATAGGCTAACTAAATACATTTCTGAATTATTAATTGTATTACTACGATTTTTAATTTTATACCACTGGAGCATGCAGAATATACATCATGAAGCATTGGTTCCGCACGAATGGTTGTACGTCTTTGTGACCGAACATCTGTGGATGGATTCTAACTTTCTGGCAGATAAAACTGCGTTCCGAACAGGAACTTGGGCCCGGAACATTGGCCTTCGCGGACTATATTCTTACCGACTGAGCTATCCGGAGACGGCTGGTGACACGTCCCACTAGTTCAATTATGCCAGTAGCTTTTTCTTATTTTCGGGAGTGCTATACAAAAAAGACATACAGGAGAACGTCTGAGAGGTTTGGATGATGTAGATACCGCAATAGAATTGGCAGGATTGTATTCCGGCTATATCTTGTATTGTTCAGAGCTTCCGCAATAAACACCGGAGATGGATACGGCCGTTTTAGTCCATAGTCCTTCACGTCATGAAGTCCGGAGTTAATGTGTGTGAATTCCTAAGGAATCAAACTGCTGCGATAGTCGGTCCCTAGACTTACACCCTACTTAAACTAACTTATGCTAAGAACAACACACACACCCATGCCTGAGGGAGGACTTGTGGTGTCACCGCCAGACACCACACTTGCTAGGTGGTAGCCTTTAAATCGGCCGCGGTCCGTTAGTATACGTCGGACCCGCGTGTCGCCACTATCAGTGATTACAGACCGAGCGCCGACACACGGCAGGTCTAGAGAGACTTCCTAGCACTCGCCCAGTTGTACAGCCGACTTTGCTAGCGATGGTTCACTGACGAAATACGCTCTCATTTGCCGAGACGATAGTTAGCGTAGCCTTCAGCTACGTCATTTGCTACGACTTAGCAAGGCGCCATTACCAGTTACTATTGATGCTGCAAAACATGTACCGTCAAGAGCGATGTTCACCATTTACGGATTAAAGTATTCCAACAGCTACGTCCTTTTTTTGCTAAAGTCTAACTTCCTTGTCCTGTTCCAGACCTCAAGCCAGCCTGCGTGAGCTAAAACGCGTGCTTTTCGGCTTCCTCTCATAGTGGGTTGGCTCTCTTGCCAATCCACAACAGGACTCGAACCTCCGGCAATCCGTGACATGGCGCCCTAAACCATGCGGCCACTACGCGCGGCTCGGAGTTGATCCTGTGCGTTGCTGCATAAGTACGGTACGATTCTCCTGGACGACGTCTTACTCGTAAACGATTACCGTTGCCGATGAAGCGGTATGTAATGTCATCACTGTACACAGCTTAGTGATACTCATTTCTACAATCGCCTGTACTAAGGAAAATAGAGAGGGCAGGTTGGAGTTTAACTTCCCGCCGAAGGTGTGGTCATTAGAGACAGAGCACATGCGCAGTTGGACAAATGTGGAGCACGTCGATTGTGGCCTACTCGGAGGAAACTTCACCTGGCGTGGTTTCAAGCAATCACAGAAAACATACATGTTTATGACCAGGCGTAGATATGGTTGTTGCTCCTCCAGAATAGGAATCCAGTACTCAGCGTCCGCGCTCTGATCTTCTATCGATCATCGGATGTAGGCCGCACGCCGCACGCCGCTCAAATTTGAACACAAGACTTGCGGGTGGCACAGCTTGCAGCGAACTGTTCCTCATAGTCCTAGCTGACACTCTTGAGAACAACATTACCAACAATTATATTGCAGGCGCCGTCTGTCTGATACAGCAGTCCGACAGTAAATCTGATCCGATTTTACAAGGTTATATCTTCTACATGAAAGAACATACATTTTAACTTTCTTATACATACATACATTTTAACTTACAAAGCTTTTATTATCAAAAGATCCATTCGATTTTACAATCTTTTACTCACAAGCACATCCAACTTTTGAGAGCATATTTAGAGTTCCTGCAGTCACTGCGATGCAGGCCAGCCCAAATTTTTTTGACTAAAGCTGCCTGGTTTGCTTATTAAAATTTCTTTATTTATTACGACGTTTCCGTTAGTGGCATCATCAGATACCTGCAACTAAGATGAAGGGATAAAACAGAGACACGCGATGGTTATAGAACAAAAAGATAACAAAACATACTAAACTAAAAGGTTAAAAATAGGTTTAAAGGTACACTCACCTAAAAGCTGAGAACTAATAAAAGAAGGTTATGCGCTAAATTTTATTTTATTATATAATTTAGAAACATCTTTAGCTCAACAATAAGATAAGATAAAATTTCGAGGCAACGTCCACAACCCTAGCACCACCTGTCGGCTAAAACTGGCATCTTCGTCAAGTTTACATGGAACCAAGATGTCAGTTGATGCTCTGATTAGACGTAGGTTTTACTATTCACAGAGAATCTTCTTTTACCAGTTCTAAGTTTTTAGTGAGTAGATCATTACAAATATTTTAAGCTTTTGAATTCATTATCTTTTCTTAGCTTGTTGTTGTATAACAAATGCTTGTCTCTCTGTAAGTGTCTTTTATCTTAGTTGCAGATGTCTGGTGATGGCAGTAGTCGAAACATCGTAATAAATAAAGAAATTTTAGTAAGTGATGTAGACAGTTTTATTCACAATGATCTAGGGCTCAAACCTGCACCACGGAGACCAGAACAACGCAACTGGCCCCAAACTAAACTTAAGGTTTCGATATGTTAGTTAAAAACAGACTCCGAGTTCGTATTTCACTCATGTAGAAGACCTAGTATTGTGAAATTTATTGAATCGTTTTGAAACTCATTATATATCAGTTTATCAAATTTACCGCATGAGCCTATGTAATAACCCGAAGTAATAACGTACGCCTGTGGGAACACGAGCTTCAATTTCGATTCATGTCCAAGCTATTGTTTGCATTACGCTGCGTAGAGAACAATAATTTAAAAGGCGCTCCTGTACTGCTCCTCATTGTTATACTTTGAACTTCAGCTTCAATCAGTGGAATATGATGATCGAATCGTCACACAATTCTTAATCTTTACCCTCCGTGTCGTCATACCATTGGACATCTACACCTCGATCTACATATATGCTCCGCAAGCCACCGTAGCGTGCTTGGGAGGCTACCCTGTATCACCACTAGTCGTTTCCTTTCCTGTTCCATTCGCAAATACAGCGAAACAAAAACAATTATCTATGTGCCTCCGTATGAGGCCTAATTTCTCGTATCTTTCTTCGTGGTCTTTATGCGAAATGTATGTTGGTGGCAGTAGGATTGTTCTACAGTCAGCTTCAACTACCTGTTCTCTAAATTTTCTGAATTGTGTTCTTTTGAACGTCGCTTTTCCTCCACGGATTCCCATTTGATTTCCCGAGACATTTCCGTAGTACTTACGTGCTCTTCGAATCTAACGGAAACGAATCTAGCAGCCCATCTCTGAATTGCTTCGATGCCTTAATTTAATCCGATTTGATGCGAATCCCAAACACTCGAGCAGTACTCAAGAATAGGTCGCACTAGCATCCTATGTGTGGTCTCCTATACAGATGATCCACACTTTCCTAAATTTCCCCAAATGAACCGAAGTCGACCATTCGCCTTCCCTACCACAATCCTCAAATGGTTCAAATGGCTCTGAGCACTATGGGACTTAACATCTGAGGTCATCAGTCCCCTATACTCAGAACTACTTAAACCTAACTAACCTAAGGACATCACACACATCCATGCCCGACGCAGGATTCGAACCTGCGACCGTAGCAGCAGCCCGGTTCCGAACTGAAGCGCCTAGTACCACTCTCCCACAGCGGCCGGCGCTGTTACGGTGTTCAGTCCAAAGGCTGGTTTTATGCAGCTCTCCATGCTACTCTATCCTGTGCAAGCCTCTTCATCTCTTAGTAGCTACTGCAACCTACATCCTTCTGAATCTGCTTAGTGTATTCATCTCTTGGCCTCACTCTACGATTTTTGTCCTCCACGCTTCCCTCCAGAACTAAGTTGGTGATCCCTTGATGCCTCAGAACATGTCAAGCCAACCGATCCCTTCTTCTAGTCAAGTTGTGCCACAAATTCCTATTCTCCCCAGTTCTATTTAGTACCTGCTCATTAGTTACGTGATCTGTACATCTAATCTTCAGCATTGTTTTGTAGCACCACATTTCAAAGCTTCTATTCTCTTCATGTCTGAAGTGGTTTGTTTTTTTACACATCTGCATTAACTTACAATATTTACGTACAGAGCCAGCTGCGATTCATGACACCATTTAGAAATTTTGTCTAAGTCCCTTGCACCAATCTACAGTTATTCACGTTCGACACCTTCTCGTACACCACACATCATCAGCGAACGACCGCCGATTGCTGCCCACCCTGTCCACCAGCTCCTTTATGTACGTAGAAAATAACAGCGGTCCTGTCACACTTCCTGGGCCACTCCTGACGTTACGCTTGTCTCTGATTAATACTTACAGTCGAGGGCAAATCGATACTCTTGTCTCTGATGAACACTCGCCGTCGAAGACAACATACTTGGTTCTATTACTTCAGAAGTCTTTGAGCCACTCACGTATTTGGGAACTTATTCCGTATGCTCGTATCTTCGTTAAGCGTCTGCAGTGGTGTACCGTGTCAGACGCTTTCCGGAAATATAGGAATATGGAATCTGCCTGTTGCCCTTCATCCGTAGTTCGCAGTACCTCTTGTGAGAAAAGGACAAGCTGAGTTTCACACGAGCGATGCTTTCTAAACCGTGCTGATTCATGGACACAAGCTTTTCGTTCTCTAGGAAATATATTATATTCGAATTCGAACTTTAATCCGTAAAAGTCGCGCTTTTCTCCTTGTTTACAAGTAAATATTCTGCATTCGGCCGATAAGCGAGATATGCATGTCATCATCCCACGTTGACAAGAAATGCGATCATTAACAGAACGATCATTCGGAAATAAAGCCAGACTGACATTTGCTGACGCTTCTTTGGTAACCCCTATTTGCTGGTCACATTCTAACAAGTACACACTGCGTATGGCTTCGACATGCGTATGTCACTTGAAGTGTGTAGCAGAAGCTCCCATGAAGGGTGAGGGACGTTTACAGTTTGCGTCCCGTCTAGGACGAGGTCACTGTGAACGGATCCAAAGTTTGACTCAGCGAGGATGGCGAAGAGAATCTGTCGTGTCGTTTCCAATGGAACCATCCCGAAGTTCGCTGTATGCGATTTAAGGAAAGTAAGGGCAACTTAAATCTGCATGACCTAATAGGAACCTCTCTCCTCCCGAACGGGATTATGATTTAACCACTCTGCCCCCTTGTTCGGCAGCGTGAAAAAGATTTGTGGTAAGTGGTAAGTTCCTATGGGACCAAACTGCTAAGGTCATTGGTCCCTAGGCTTACACACTACTTTATCTAACTTAAACTAACTTAGGCTAAGAATAAGGGCTAGCTGCGGAACCGTGGCAAGGCGCCCAAGACCGTACGGCCGCCCCGCGCGGCACGAAAGAGAGGCATATTGCAAGCGGCGCTGTGAGATAGAATTTCATGCGATCGTGGACAACAACAAAGGCCACAGGCAGACCATTTCTACATTGGAACTGCGAAATACTGCTATTTCTGAGAACACCTGGCGAAGGCCTGTTTCGCCAACACACGCGCAGCTGCGGGGGTGCAGTCGCCAGGCTTATTGCTAATACCACGAGCACTTCCACACACACTGCCCGCCTTTTGCTCTCCTGGGCATTCGTTTTGGTTAAACAAAGAAATTACTGCTTTTATTCTTTGGACGATCTTATCTTTTACAGGAGAAATTCCAAAAACGAAGACTAGATAGCCTTTACGTTTCCGACGATTATGATGTGGAACAGATAGAGTGGCACAGACGCTTCCTGCCGCGACAGAGATAGTAGGCTCGTCGTGAACTCGTCACAACTCTTGTTCCGTTCATACGTTTACGGCTTACTTGACCTCTAGCCTATGGGGATATTTATTGTATTGTATTGGTGTCACAAGTATAACTACTCGTACGTGTACGGAATGGTATCTCATAACGCTCTTGCCATATTGTCTCTTTCCGGAAAATAGTTACTTAAATTCCTTTTATTCATGCTCACCATTCACTTTTTTAACTTGGCACAAAATGTATGATTAGCTGCTTTCTGGTTGGTCTGTTTCTTTTCAAATCATACCGGGTGTTTCACAATGTTTTGACAGTTTCAAATTTGAATCACACACTAACTAGTCGCGAAACAAAATTGAATATTTTACACAAGGTAAATCGTTTATTCAAGTTTACTTTTGAAACAATATATCAGACACACGACTACCATTCTTGGCTACGCAATACTCGAGGCGTTTCACCCAGTTTTTCAACACATCTTTGCTGACTTCTGGAAGAATTCTGGAAATTTCACGGTGAATTCCGTCTTTTAAGTGTTGCAAGCTTCTCGGTAGGTCGGAATGCTAACATGATAAATGAAAGTCTGGCAGGGTTAAATCAGGTGAGCAATGCCTGTTCTCGGTAGTTCGGGCGGTTTTCCGACGACCGGTTGACTTTCGATTCGATGCACTGGCAGTTGCACGGAAGTGCCTTAACCAATTCTATATTGTTCCACGAACAAGAATTGCATGTCGCGGCTGAATCTTGAAATGCAGACAAAAGGCACGTTGCACGCGCACGACAGGTTCGTCGTGGCGAACCCAAGATGATGCTCTGACCATTACGGCCCGATTACGGACCTGTATACGAGATAGAACTTGACACTCTGCGCTATTAAGAGGCCACTGTCGCTGCATCTTGTTTTCAACGTGCGTTATTCAAATTTGAAATTGTCAAAAAGTATGAAACACCCTATACATAATCTTTTTCTCACTGTGACGAGTCTTCAAGGAAACACCATTTTCTCCGTCATATTACAGAATAATATAGTGACAACAGTGCTTACGCCGTGAGATTTTGTTGCATCGGCATTGCTGTTGGTATTTCGAAACGATGCCCTCTAAAATGGGACTTAAATTACGCCCATTACTCACGGTTCTCATCTAAAGTAGTAGGATTAACGATCTCGTTGCATGCTGTATCCCGTGTGGTTTATCTTAGGGATCGTATTATTTGAATATTTTGATTTTTACCACTTATTTTGGTTTATACATTGTCGTGCTGCACAATCGCTTCCAATTTCTTTCGTACTCTATAAGAAAATTCTTATTTCACGGTGCCGGTACATGCAGAAGTTTATTATTTATATATCACATACTTATTATATAATACCTGCCTGGATATTTAAGCTCGTTGACGCCCCGCTATCGGGACTCGGAGAGGCGAGCCTGACACGTATCGAAACCACTTCGCGGATTATCGACAGTCGGAGGGGGGGGGGGGGGGGCATATCCTACCAGATAAATGCCGGGCTGCTATACACGTGCCGCCACACATACACTCTATGCAAACATTTAGAGAAAAGTTCTCACACCTTTACGTAGTATTAACTCTAGACACAGACAGATGGGGTACGTAGGTTCCGTCCTGTAGGGTGAAGAAGAGACTAAACTATAGTTTGTTCAATCCCTTAATCAGAATCAGATTATTATATAATATTTGGAAGTCACTCGTCATGTACCGTATAAAGATTACACTGAGGAGACAGATGTCATTGGATAGAGATATGCACACATACAGATGGCGGTGGCATGGCGTACACAGGGTACAAAAGGGCAGTGCATTGGCGGAGCTCACTCTACATACCTAGAGACGTAGGACAGGTTTTGTGTTATTTGACGTCACAATTTTAATATTGCCTGTAGGCTGTTACAAATAACTTTAAGATACCCGAAGATGGAAACCGTTTATGAATAAAGAATTATTTACCGGCATTCTTGGCAGCTGAAATACTACGTTTATCAGATGCACAACTGTGTTCGTTCCAAAAAGGAAAAAATGTGTTATATTTATCTACAATGATGGGACTGTATTTGAGAAATTATCCTGGAACGAAACAGCATTATAAAAAGTTAAATTTGAAATGCAGTTGTCTACAAGTAATATTTTTCAAGAACGTGCAAAGCTGTTCTTTCTGTCGTTCTATGGTGTTTAAGAATAAATATGTACTATCTGCATAGCGTTCGAACCGACACATTCTATGTAACGTGCGACTGCATTTAGTATTTCCGTCACGCCCCGTGACGCATAACTTGTACTGGGCTAGGAAATAGTAGAAAAAACATTGAAATTTATTACCTTATCTTCAACGAGAGATTATAGCTCTATGCATCAAAATTCAAGCTTCCGACATTACTGCTGCCAGCCTCGATGCTTTCGATTCGATCTTATTCTGCGAAAAAATTCACAATTCGCGGTGTAGTCATCTGGGTATTAGATATACAGAATATCAAGAATAATTACACAGCCATACGCAACAGAGACGAAGTCAAAAAGCTTAAAGAAAAGTGTGAATTATATCCATAGTTAAACCATGGGAAATGTTGAAACCATCTCCCGTATATATGGGTACTGTTTGCTGTAAGCGGTTGTTCGCTCAATGTGTAATGATGGACACCGCTGACAAAAATCTGGAGAAGAATTGACTGTTCCAGTAATTAAGGAAACTTCCTCGAACTGATCGCACGTGATTCGAAGAACCGAAGGATAACCTAACTTAGGATGGCCGGATTGGAATTCGAGCACAGACTGTTGCGGGTCCAGTTTCTTGCGGCTGCAGGACCTCTCTCAGTCGCTTTAACAAAGAACCGAGAACAAATCGTTCGGCCTTTGTTAACGAATTGTTCTGCCGATCGTAGTGATTAACAAAAAACACTGAAACCCGAAATCAAAACGGCCGTCTCGCGAATCGAAACCCGTCCTTCCGAATATGGCTGCCCCAGTGTATCACCTCGCTTGACGAGCCTGCAAGCAGTCGGCTAGAGCGGTGAAGCGCACTGCACACGCTGCACACTGAATAATCGCCGCTACGAAGCTAACTGCTAAAATCCTGTGTTTCCTTTTGTCCGTGACACATTTTAAGTAAACGAGAACGTATTGAAAAGATGCCTCACAATTCTGGATGGAGCCGATGAATCAGTTGTCACGACGTACAAAAGAAAGATGGTTGCCAAATTTAACGTATCTGACAGGCTACAATATGATTAGTTATAAGTGAGAAATTAAATCGTTTTCTTCAAAGAATGTTAACAAAATAAAAATATGGAGTGACCTACAAGATATGAATGAGGATAAAGCAAATCTGTTGCACGGGATGAAGACTGTTACTAGAGGCGCATTACGGGATGGTGAATATAAATACACACATCAAAAAATGTTTTGCATCGCCCCTGTTCCCAGGACACCTGGAGATAGAAGTTGACCGTGAATATTTTATCACAGACACAGTCCCTGACTGTTCAGATATGTCACTAAACCCGCCTAAAGATGTAAACAACCATGCATGAGCAGCGCCTGTAAGACGGAGGGGGTCCGACAGCCAGTCAGATCCATTCATTCGATCAGATCCAGGAGGTACACGGCTCGTGTTGTCTGTAGTTCAACCATGCTTAGACGGTCAATACCGCTGTTCGATCGCGTCCGCATTGTTACTTTGTGCCACGAAGGGCTCTCAACGAGGGAACTGTACAGGCGTCTCGGAGTGAACAAAAGCGATGTTGTTCGGACATGGACGAGATACAGAGACATACGAACTGTCGATGAGATGCCTCGCTCAAGCCGCCCAAGGGCTACTACTGCAGTGGATGACCGCTACCGACGGATTATGGCTCGGAGGAACCCTGATAGCAAAGCCATCATGTTAAATAATGCTTTTCGTGCAGCCACAGGACGTCGTGTTACGACTCAAACTGTGCTGAAAAGGCTGCATGATACGCAACTTCACTCCCGACGTCCATGGCGGGGTCCATCTTTGCAACCACGACACCATTCAGTGCGGCACAGATAGGCCCAAAAACATGCCAAATGGACCGTTCACTATTGGCATCACGTTCTCTTCACCGACGAGTGTCGCATATGTCTTCAACCAGACTCTCGTCGTACACGTATTTGGAGGCAACCCGGTCAGGCTGAACGCCTCAGACACACTGTCCAGCGAGTGCAGAAAGGTGGAGGTTCCCTGACGTTTTGGGGTGGCATTATGTGGGGCCGACGTACGCCGTTGGTGGTCATGGAAGGCGTCGTAACGACTGTAAGACACGTGAATGCCATCCTCCGACCGATTGTGCAACCATATCGGCAGCATATTGGCGAGGTATTCGTTTTCATGAACGATAATTCGCGCCCCCATCGTGCACATCTTGTGAATGACTTCCTTCAGGATAACGACATCGCTGGACTAGAGTGGCCAGCATGTTCTCCAGACTTGAACCCTATCGAACATGCCTGGGATAGACTGAAAAGGGCTGTTTATGGACGACGTGACCCACACTGAGGGATCAACGCCGAATCGCTGTTGACGAGTGAGACAATATGGACCTTGATGAACTTGTGGATAGTATGCCACGACGAATACAGTGATGCATCAATGCAAGAGGACGTGCTACTGGGTATTAGAGGTACCAGTGTGTACAGCAATCTGGACCACCACCTCTGAAGGTCTCGCTGTATGGTGGTACAACATGCAATGTGTGGTTTTCATGAGCAATAAAAAGGGCGGAAATGATGTTTACGTTGATCTTTATCCCAGTTTTCTGTACAGGTTCGGGAACTCTCGTAACCGAGGTGATGCAAAACTTTTTTGATGTGACTATTATGTAAAAGTGACGAATTAAGACAGTATCCGCGTGACCGCTACGGTCGCAGGTTCGAATCCTACCTCGGGCATGGATGTGTGTGATGTCCTTATGTTAGTTAGGTTTAAGTAGTTCTAAGTTCTAGGGACTGATGACCTCAGATGTTAAGTTCCATAGTGCTCAGAGCGAATTGAACCATTTTTAAGATAATATAGGAAGAAGACACGCGAAAGGCGGTTTAAAGAACATCGATTTCAATAGATCACAGTGAGAAATGTCTGCTTATTATATCTCATAATTGCTTGGGTTACAATATACAACGGGTTCGTATTCTGGAGGATGATGGTTCAAGACCCCCTCAATCTGTTCTGATTTAGGTTTCCTTAACTCACTTAAGACGAATGCCAGGATACATTAAATGCATTCGCAGTTGTGAATATGGACAACCATCACGTGTAGACTGGAATGAGGACAAAGACAATTTGTGCCGGATCGGGTCTCGAACGCGAGCGGTCGCCTTATCATCTGACTATCCGTGCTATCTTCGAATAGCTTATTTGTGGTAGTTGCTACGTACTATCAGGTCGTATGAAAATAGGATACGAGATGAACCAGCAACAGGTAAAACTGATACGATCTACTTGTTCTAAACAAGACTGACAAGGTGGTCATTCAAATGTAATATTTACATCTACAGTTGACAAGTAACGCAAGATTGCTACTTTGTTGTTTGGTTGAAGAAACCACGTCGGCCGGGGTGGCCGAGCGGTTCTAGGCGCTACAGTCTGGAACCGCGCGACCGCTACGGTCGCAGGTTCGAATCCTGCCTCGGGCATGGGTGTGTGTGATGTCCTTAGGTTAGTTAGGTTTAAGTAGTTCTAAGTTCTAGGGGACTGATGACCTTAGAAGTTAAGACCCATGGTGCTCATAGGCATTTGAAGAAACCACGTTCTACAGACACCGCCTAATTGAGGAAATAGTAAAACATTTTCACTGAGGTAACAAAAGTCATAGGATAGCGATATACAGATAAACTGATGGCGGTAACATAGCTTACACAAGGTATAAAAGGGATGTGCATTGGAGAAGCCGTCATTTGTACTCAAGTAATTCATATGAAAAGGTTTCCAACGCGATTAACTCTGTACGACGAGAATTAACAGATTCTGAACGCGAATGATAGTTGCAGTTATACGCATTGGACATTCCATTTCGGAAATCGTTAGAGAATTCAAAATTTCCGAGATTCACTTTGTCAGGACTGTGCTGAGAATACCAAATTTTAGGCATTACTTCTCACTAAAACAACGCAGTGGCCGATGGCATTCACTTAACGACCTAGAGCAGCAACATTTGCATAGAGATGTCAGTGCTAACAGAGAAGCAGCACTGCGTGAAATAACAGCAGAAATCAGTGTGGGACGCACGACGAGCATTATCCGTTAGGACAGTACGGCGAAATTTGACGTTAACGGGCTATTGCAGCAGACGGCCAACGCGAGTTCTTTGCTAACAGTACGACATCGCCTGCAGCGCCTCTCCTGGGCTCGTGACCATATCTGCTGGGCGCTAGACGAGTGGAAAACCGTGACCTGGTCAGATGAGTCCCGATTTTCGTTGATAAGAGACGATGGTAGGATTCGAGTGTGGCACATACCCCACGAAACTATGGAACCAAGTTGCCAACAAGTTACTGTGCAAGCTGGTGGTGGCTCGATAATCGTGTGGGATTTGTTTACTTGGAATGGACTGGGTTCTCTGCTCCAACTGATCCGATCATTGACTAGAAATGGTCACGTTCGGCTACCTGGAGACCATTGGCAGCCAACAAGGATGGTATTTTTATGGATGACAATGCGCCTTGTCACCGGGTGACAACTGTTCGCAATTGGTTTGAAGAACATTCGAGACAATTCAAGAGACTGATCTAGCCACACAGATTGCCCGACATGAATCCCATCGAACATTTATGGGACATAATCGAGAAGCCGGTTCGTGCACAAAATCCTGCACCAGAAACACTTTCGCAGTTATGGACGGCTATAGAAGTAGCATGCCTCAGTGTTTATGCAGGTGACTTCCAATGACTTGTTGAGTCCATGCCACGTCAGCTGCTGCACTACGCCGGGCAAAAGGAGACCTGGCTCGATATTAGTAGGTATCCCATGACTTTTGCTATCTCAGAGTATATTAAGGCACAAAAGCAGACATGTAGGATTCGTGTCACGAGACAAGAGTGTTAATGTAAAGACAGGAAATCAGTAATTGAAGTGGGCGTAAATAAAGGGGTCCCGCAAAATCTTCATTAATTTTCTATGGCGTTACTCGCGGAAACAATCATCTCATTCCTAATATACTGTCGCTCAACGAAAATCAGATGACATTACCACATAGTGATTAGAATACCGCCGGGAATCTCCCAAAGAATGAACGTCTCGTGATCATCTACACCTCAGATTGTCTCCTACACAGCTTCTTCACTGTGGGGTGTACTCAGGAAAATGTCACAATTTTTTTTTTTTTCAAGTCAAGTCACTTCGTATTGGTGTCAGTTTCTTCAATACTCAATGAATCAAGTATTGTATCGGGTCGATTTAGTAAAAGAAGTGAGTTTAAGGGCCAACGTCCTAGTCACTAGAGATGGAGAATAAAATTGGATTTCACAAAGATGGGGTAATAAAGCGACCGGAAACCTTTTAAGGAAGCAAATCCGCAAGCACCTTAAGTGACTTAAAAAAAAATCACGGAAAACATAAACCTAGACGTGCGGATGGGAATCTGAGCCCCATTCAGCAAGACAGCGGTCAGTTGTCTTAACCAATGCGCCACCTCTCTCTGATCCATCATGCTCTCAATGGTCTATGCAATACTCATGCACTCTGATCGCGTGTAACTTGTAGTACTTTCGTATTCCAGCGTTATCAAATTAGCTAGTCCTTGATGACTCAGCACTTACCAGTAGGTTATTCTGATGACGGAAACCCTTCATAGACGTGTCTCCCATCTTGTGAAAGTCACTTTATGTCGTACTTTTCCACTTCACATTTTCGGAGCCGTCTTTGACACGGTCTATCAGCCCAATCTTTCGGTTTCTTCGTCTTGGGACTTTCCACTGGTGATCACACAGTTTCACTCACAGAATGTACACCGAGGTGACAAAAATATAGTGTCGGACCACTTTTCCCTAGCGTAGTGTAGCGTCTAGACGTGCCATATACTCAAAAAAATTGTTGGAAGTCCCCTGCAGAAATACTGAGAGCTGCATGAGAGATGCTGCCTCTATAACCGTACATAATTGTGAAACTGATGCCAGCGCAAGATGTTGTGCGCTAGATAATGTCCCATAAATTTTCGACGGGATTCACGTCGGGCGATTTGAGTGGCCAAATCATTAGTTCGAACTGTCCAGAAACTTCTTCAAACGAACCGAGAACAATTATGGTCCGGTGACATGGTGTACTGTTATCCATAAAAATTCTATCGTAGCTGGTTGGAAATGGTCTCCAAGTATCCACCCATAACCATTTCAGTCAATGATCCGTTCAGTTGGATCAGAGGATCCAGTCAATTACATGTAAACACAGCCACCACCAGCTTGCACAGTGCCTTGTTGACAACTTGGGTCCATGACTTCGTGCTGTTTGCGCCACACTCGGCCACTACCAGCAGCTTTTACCAAATGAAATCGGGACTCATCTGTCCAGGCCATAGTTTTCCAGTCGTCTAGGGGCTAACTGATGTGCTCACGAGCCCAGGAGAATCGCTGCAGGTGATGTCGTACTGTTAGCAAAGGCACTCGCGTGGGCCGTCTGCTGCAGTATCCCATTAACGCCGAATTACACCGCACTGTCCTAACGCATATGTTCATCGTATGTCCCACATTGATTTCAGCGGTTATTCCAAGCAGTGCTGCTTGTTTGTTAGCTCTGACAGCTCTACGCAAATGCGCTGCTCTCGGTCGTTAAGTGAAGGGTGTCAGCCACTGTGTTATCCGTGTTGAGAGGTAATGGCTAAAATTTGGGATTCTCGACGCACTCTTGACACCGTGGATCTCGGAATACTGAGTTCCCTACCAATTTCCGAAATGGAATGTCCCACGTTTCTCGCTGCAACTACCATTCCGCAGACTGTTAATCCCCGGCCTACGGTCATAATCACGTCGGACACCTTTCCACAGAAATTAACTGAGTTCAAACGAAAAGGAGGATCCCGACTGTGATATATAGACGAACATTAACCATGGTGGTACATTTTTAACTGTTGACTATGTACTGTATACTACTTAACAAAAAAGTTAAGCCTCCACTGTTGTTGTGTCTAGGAATCCTACATACTCGGTTCGCCTGACAAACAATCAAACAACTCGTATTAATGAGTTTTATTACAACAAGACAAGTACAAACACACAACTTTGATCTGAGAATTCTTGTAGTCCTTTATACATGATCATCCACAAGTGCAATTACACAGATGTGTCGCAAGCAAAGAGCGACATACAAAATAATCTGTCTTATTCAGAATAGACAAGCACAAGTAACACTTCTGGACCTAGCGACCACTACTAACAAAAGTCTGTCAACTAACTGCAGTGATTGCTGATCTCTAGCTATGCTACGTAGAGATTGCAAATGATAGAGGGTACGATGTGTTGGCTAACCAACTGGCTAACATTGAAGCTGCAATCGAAGTGGGCTGCCATCAGTCGGGCGCTGCGCTTATGTCGTCGTCACGTAGGGGCCGCTGCCGTCGCGTTGTCGTCCTGGAGGGAGGTTGGTAAGTGTACGATTGGCTGACCTCTTCTCACAGCCTTCTCTTCTCTGTCGTTCCCGACTGGGGTGCCGGCACCGACTTCACTCTGTAACACCAACAACACATGGTCGGATGCCGATGGAAGTTCGTCAGTGGGCAATTCTCCGTGATGGGTAGAACGGCCACCAGAGTTCATTATGTTGTTTGTCTTTATTGGTGTTACTATCACAGCAACATATATAAGGTGCACGAACAGTGTCATATGTTGAGCGATCACTGTGAAGCACACGGAGATGCCGCGTACACGTGTGAGACAGCGTTATCAGCAACTGAAGTCATTCGGGAGGGGCCTCACTGTGTTTGGCCAGCTGGTCTGTTCGTGCAATATACGAATTTGGGGAGCGTTAGGATGTGACCGTGGTCCCATGTTGGACTGCATGAGTACGTGAGGACACGAACAGTCGTCAAGATTCCAGTCGATTACGTCTGACGGCCACAAAGGAGGATTGTCGTATTGTGCACCAGGCACATCGTAGCTCCTTCGCATCTGCTCCTGTCATCAGGGAACACGTAATGGGCTCTCTGCAATATTTTGTGTCATTCCGAACTATAGGTCGGCGACTAGCTGCACTGGACTAGGGCAGTGGTTTTCAAACTTCTTGGGTTCACGGCTCCTTTAGCCTACACCCGCGGCTCCTTTCGCACGCGACTCGAAGTTCCGAAAGATAAAGAACAAGAGTAGTTACTTCTTTATTGACTGTTGACAAAACGCATTTTAGTCAACATTTAATGTTATTAGATTTTATTCATGGAACGAAATCAATGGATAGGATGAGATTGCTTCTTCATCATCAGTTCTTCAAATCCTAGCACACGACTGGAAACTGTGACTCATATCTCTTTCTCCACATTCACTATCAATGTGTATTTTGTGTTGATGACTGCCGATACTGAAAAATCTACCTCAAGCAAGTAGTATATTACAAATGGTGCCAAAACTCGTAGGGCCCTTTTATCTGCCCGCAGATATTCCTACTGCACCAAGCTCCAAACTCAGGCTGTTCAAATGGCTCTGAGCGCTATGCGACTTAACTTCTGAGGTCATCAGTCGCCTAGAACTTAGAACTAATTAAACCTAACTAACCTAAGGACATCACACACAGCCATGCCCGAGGCAGGATTCGAACCTGCAACCGTAGCGGTCGCTCGGTTCCAGACTGTAGCGCCTAGAACCGCACGGCCACTAAACTCAGGCTGTGATGAAGAACGAAATGAGGACTCTGAAGAAATATCAATAAATTGCTCTTGTTTTTATGTGGTGAATATTGATAGAAGTTTTGCCTTGAAAGGATCTTTCACCCAGTTGTGCTGATCAGTTTCTCCTGGAATCGATACAATACCGCAGTGCCTGTCTTGTTCAGAAGTACGCTGCAGTTTTCCTTCTGACATGTCTCCCCCTGTACTGGGATGTACATAATGGATATACGAGTGCAGGTTGTAGACACATGGAAGTTTTGGTCTGGTCGCGAGTCATGCTCGGACAACCTAATGCTAAAGCGACCGCTCGCAATTAGTGGGAAATCCGGATTCGAGTCCCTATTCGGCACAAATTTTCAATGTCTTCGTTTGCCTTATACAGTTGATGGTTGTTCATATTCGCAATTGGGAACACATTTCATGTATGTTCTTCTGGAAAGCTCTTCAGAAAGTAATCACTAGGTTGTGTTAATGATCCACAAACACAGATCAATTCTTCATTCAGCGAAAGTCATCATCTTTTACAATCGTATGAGGAGCAGGGTAAATGTCATATATATCTTTATAATGCAATTTTTTCTTCCAAAATAGTAGTTTCTACTGGAAAGCTGAAATTCATATGCAGTTTCAGAATGTCGGGTTCATTACCTTAAGGGATACATTCAGTGAACTGAGTTTTTCAAAGATATCACCAAGATTCGCCAGCTTGAAACAAAACCCACTGCCTACCAACTTCTCGGAATTCAAATGTTTCTCCCGAAAAAGGAAAGAGTGGAGTTCATTTCTGAGTTCATAGAAGTTCGCACTACGAAGTTCTTTGTAAACTTGATTCGATTTTGTAATCACTAACATAAAATCACACGCCCTCTCAACCCGTGAGGATTCATTTCGGTTCCTGCTCTTTTCTGGGTGCTTTACTCGTGTGTCACGCAGTGTATTTACATCTACAAGAGATTGTGAAAGACAGTTAAATAGCAAAACAAGTAAAACAAGTAGCTTTCACGCTGATTGAAATGAATGAGCAGGACGAGACACTTTTGTGCAGTACTAAAACATCGTCTCCTCAAAGCGAATTATAAAACACAGTGAAAAACCTGTAACACGCGTAACAGTACTGAAAACGCGAAAACTATCCATTATTGAATGTGTTCGAGATGTGGCAGAAAATTACGCATTTGTTGGTTAGTTCAGGAGCTCTAAAATGTTTCAAATATAATCATCTTAAAAACTAATTTGTTCCACGTGGCAAGGTTGTCCCAGCTGACAGCACGTCATCTGGGTGTAAATAGAGTACTCAGGTGATCTACATCTGTAAGGAAACTTGCTGTGTGTGGTGGAGGGTACTTTGTGTACGAGAGACGCTTCACACTTTCTTGTTGATGATTCGCGGGAAGAATTATTCTTGGTAAAGCCTCCGTGGCAGCTTGAATCTCTCTAATTTTACGTTAATCGTCTTTAGGCGAGGTATACGTAGGAGGAATCGATATATTGACTGAGTCTTTTAGGAACGTACTCGTCCGGAATTTAAACAGTAAAGCACACAACGCCTGTCACTGGAGTCACCGGAGCGTATCCGTAACGCTTTCGTGCTTACTAAATGAAGCTCTAATAAAACGTGCTGCTCTTCTCTGTTTCTTCTGTTAGTCCTATTTGGTACGATTCCTACACGAGCAATATTCAAGTATTGGTTAAAGCTACCTCCTTTGTTGACAGAATACATTCCCTGAGGATTCCTCCAATGAATCTCAGTCTGGCACCTGCCTTTCCTACTATTAATTTTATGTGGTCGTTCCACTTTAAATGGCTATGTATGCATACTCCCAGATTTTTTATGGAAGTAACTACTAGGATCATTCAACAAGCAATGCCCCACATTTTTTTTCTCAGAATATGTTTATTGTTAAGAGTCCATTGGTGACAATATACTTCAACATGTCTTGTCCATGTCCTATTTTTGTACGTAGTCTCCATCACGTTCTATGGCCGCATGCTAACGTTATGGAAGAGCATGTATTCCCTGCTGGTACTCGTAAGAGCTCTTGTCCTGTGGGTGTAGCCATGCTTTCAGTGCATGACTGACACTCTCGTCATATTCAAAGTGTGTTCCCCGTAGAGTTTCTTTAAGCGGCCCGAAGAGATGGGAGCCCGAGGGTGCCAGGTCTGACCTGTAGGCCGGAGGAGGGAATGATGTCCAACACAATTTGTCGATGCGTTCCCGGGTTCTCAGAACTGTGTGTGGGCGTACATTATCGTGTTGGAGCAAGATTTCTGCTTTCGTCCGATGGAACACGTCGGAAACGATTCTTGAGTTTATTCAGAGTCTTCACGTATGCCTCTGAATTGACAGTTGACCATCTTGGCATCACATCCAAGAGAATGACGCCATCACAATTCCAGAAGACTGTCACCATGACTTTTCTGGCAGAGGTTTGTGGTGAATGAGGATGATGCCACTCCATGGACTGCCTTTTTGTTTCCGGCTCAAAGTGGTGCTTTCGTTCCCTGCAACGAGCCGTGACAGAAAGGCCTCTCCGTAGGTCTGAAAACGCTCCAACATTTCAGATGAAATGGCCTTTCTTTGAATTTTGTGGTCCGGTGTGAGCATTCGTGGAACCCATCGTGAGCATCTATTAGACTATCCGAGAGTCTCTATGATTGCAGACGCACTTCCAATGCTGACCGACAACTGTAGAGACAATTGTCGAGTTGTGATGCGCCGGTCGGCACGAATAATGGCATCTGCACGATTCAGCATGTCTGGAGCAGTGGCTGTGACAGGACGTCCCGAGCGTGGCTGATAATGGATCTCTGTTTCTGCATTTCCTGAGACTGTAACTTTCCTTACCCATCGCCAAACTGTACTCCTATCGACTGCAGCATCGCCATACACTGCACACGAACGTTTATCGATGTTCACCACGGTTTCTGTTTCTGCACACTGAATCCAATAACAGCACGCAACTTGTAACGTGAGTCGTATGTAGACGCCATTTTGACGCCGACTGCCAGAACGGTTCGAAACTTCACCGGCGAACAGAAAAAACATCAATTGTGAAGCACCAACACGAACTTTTGTCTATGTATATTAATGACTTTAAAAAAAAGGTAGGGTATTACTTTTTGAACGACCCTCGTACTCGTACTTCCCGTGATTCTTCTGCAATCGCGTAATCATGCAATATTGGGCATATTGGCCTATGTTCACGCAATACGTCACATTTGTTTGTGTTAAGGGTCAATTGCCAGTGCTTGCAGGAAGGATAGCTCCTCTGCAGGTCTCTCTGAATCTCGCGACATTTTTCGGACGTTGCGACTTCTCTGTATACAGCATCATCCGCGAAAGCGTCTTGAATCTTCCGACGCTGTATATTGTCTTTCCTAAGAGTCGTCGGGCTTATTTTCTCTTGTGTTTCGGCGGACATTTGCAATTTAGGGTTTGTGATGTGTAACTGGAGTCAGCCCAAACAAATACTGCTCGTAACATCCTTCATGCGACGCCCAGTTTCGGCGGAAAGCGTCTGTTTATTTCCTGTTACAAACGGAAAATGATTTAGAAACGGAATTTTACGTGCTCAGTCGATAGAGTGTTCGCAAATAAGTTTAGTGCGATGTTCGTTTTATCGATATGCATTAACTGGGACATTAAAACACGAACAGCAATAAGTGCTCCACCAGCGACGGCACCGCCCTCACAGCGCTGACTGTCACCCCCAGCCAGCAGCGTCGCTCATTCGCTGCTGGAGTACTGATTATTCTTCGCGATTTACTGTCCATGTTAATGGATATCGATAAAACGAATATCGCACTGGACTAAGCTGGGCCCGCTTTAACATCGGAAGTTCACTGAGGCTTTTTGTGGATGATGCTGTGGTATATCGAGGGGTTGTAACAATGGAAAATTGTACTGAAATACAGGAGGATGTGCAACGAATTGACGCATGGTGCAGGGAATGGCAATTGAATCTCAATGTAGACAAGTGTAATGTGCTGCGAATACATAGAAAGAAAGATCCTTTATTATTTAGCGATATAGCAGGTCACCAACTGGAAGCAGTTAATTCCATAAATTATGTGGGACTAGGCATTAGGAGTGATTTAAAATGGAATGATCATATATAGTTGATCGTCGGTAAAGCAGATGCCAGACTGAGATTCATTGGAAGAGTCCTAAGGAAATGCAATCCGAATACAAAGGAAGTAGATTACAGTACACTTGTACCAGAAAGGGTTGATAGAAGAGATAGAGAAGATCCAACGGAGAGCAGCGAGCTTCTTTACATGATCATTTGGTAATCGTGAAAGCTTTACGGGGATGATAGATAAACTCCAGTGGAAGACTCTGCAGGAGAGACGCTCAGTAGCTCGGTACGGGCTTTTGTTGAAGTTTCGAGAACATACCTTCACCGAGGAGTCAAGTAGTATATTGCTCCCTCCTATGTATATCTCGCGAAGAGACCATGAGGATAAAATCAGAGAGATTAGAGCCCACACAGAAGCATACCGACAATCTTTCTTTCCACGAACAATAGGAGACTGGAATAGAAGGGAGAACCGATAGAGGTACTCAAGGTACCCTATGCCACACACCGTCAGGTGGCTTGTGGATTATGGATGTAGATGTAGGTAGATGTAGATGTATTGGGCCGATGAAGTTCCGCTTTAAAAATCATTTTGTTTGTAACGGGAGACAATTCTAGGACTTGTAGAGGGGTTTGAGTAGATAATATTTCGCATTGGACCCGATACCCAGAAACGTATCATTCCCCTGCTACAACCATTTAAAAAAAGTAATGCGACCGCTTTTACAAGTGATTCATTAGCCGTGACGGTACATCACTTGTTTTAGAGTTTCGCCAATTGATAACCAAAGAAATAAAAAGGAAAGGTAATCAGTTTTCACAAACACTGTTGTTTACATTTAAGCTGAAAGTGTTTTTGTCCTTTCGAAAGTAGGGTTAGCATTTCGATCCACTACAAGAACGATTCGACGTGGTGACCACCAAGTTCGGTGCACACATTGTACCTACGAATGATGTGGTACACACGCTCTATCACGCCTGGTGTCTCTGCAGCGACCACAACTCGTGCCACCAGATCTTCTTCCGTCTCTAAGGAGTCTCATAAACCAAACTCTTCACAGACACGTGAATGAGCCTCGAACCAGGTTAGAGATGTAGAATGGACGTCAAATGACATCAGTCGATCCAACGTAAGCACCTCCTACCATGACTACCTAACAAACATGTTTCAAACGGCTGTAGCACGGAAACGGTACGTTTCCGGATTCAGTTCCCTATACAAGACCTAGAAGTTCGTAACGGGAATTTTCGAGCACCCTGTATATACTGTGAAAAGTAATAGTACCCCTGGGGTACCCTCGAATTTACATTTGCGTCTGAAGATTTATCTTCTTTGAGAATAACATGCTGCGTTCTGTGTTTTAGGAACACTTAAATCCAGTCACACAGTTGGTTCCGTACGTTTGTATTTTGTTCACCTGACGGCAGTGGGGAACTGCATCGACTGCCTTCTGGACATCGAGGAACACGGCATCAACCTGTGCGCAGATATCTACTGGGTCTCTGGGCTTGGACGAGCAGGGTGTCACACTATCGTTGTTTTCAGGAGTCGTGTCATAATACGCTAGCATAAGGCACGTTTCAAAATTCTAGAAGAGACTGAAACGTTAGGTGCGCTCTGAGTACAGTCACGTGACTTGGGGCAGCAGCTGGCGGCAGGTCCCCGAGCGAGTTCCCCGCGGCCGCGGTGGCCTCAGCAGCGACAAAGGCGGCGGCTGCGTATAAATCCCAGTGGCCAAGGTCGCTCGCCACAGACGCAGACGCACTTTAGTTCTCTCCCCCAGCGCCGGCCGTGCCGTGAATTCCGGATGAGCCGGCGACTTGCTAGCCAGCTCTTCGCGGTCCCCGGCACTTCCGCGCCTGCTGGTGTCACACCGGCACAAATACTTCGTGTTGATAACGTTACCGGCGCAATCTGTCATATGTCTCGATTTAAAAAAATACAGAAAATAACAGTTTTAATAATTTCGACATTCGAAGAACGTCATTATCATCAGAATAAGCTGGTGCTTGTATATATAGCTTTTGCTCAGGTAGAGGTTCGATCACCTGTGCAGGGCGTTCCATTTATCTTGACTACCCGAAATAATTTTATCTCCAGGTGCAAAATAAATAAAAACATTATCAATGAAACTGGCTTAGTTCCTGGGGTTATCGGATAGTATATATTCCAACATTCTGTTAGTCCGTCTGCACCTTCCTGGTTTCTCCATTCATCTCCTCCACCTCTTCTCCTTGTCCATCTCTTCCTTACCCACTCCCTGTCCATTTCCTCCTTCACCACTTCTCTGTCCATCTCCTCAAGCCCCTTTCTCTGTCTACCTTGTCAAACTCCACTCTCTGTCCATCTCCTTCTACCCCTCTTACTGTCCATCCCCTCCTCCAACCTCTAATTCCACCTCCTCCCCCCCCCCTCTCTGTCCCCCTCTTCTTGGCTCTGAGCACTATGGGACTTATCTTCTGTGGTCATCAGTCCCCTAGAACTTAGAACTACTTAAACCTAACTAACCTAAGGACATCACACACATCCATGCCCGAGGCAGGATTCGAACCTGCGACCGTAGCGATCGCTCGATTCCAGACTGTAGCGCCTAGAACCGCACGGCCACTCCGGCCGGCACGCTTGTTGTGGCAGAACTCGAACACACTCTGTAAAGGAAGCGAACCTGGAAAGCTCCAGCAGTGAGACTATTACTTTTGGAAAGTAAACGTCCGTATTGAAGTCCCGGTCCGGCGTACAGATTCAACCTGTCATGAACACAGAATAGTGAGCTGCAAAGTGAAACAGTCCTTCTGTAAACAGTCTTTACGCATTGACGAAGCCATTTTCGGCCACACCCTTTTTATCAGAGTTGGTGGGCCAGCCTTGGTAGTTTTAAAAGGTCTGTAGATATTACTGAAATAAAATTAGCACTACCGATTAGCTACATGACAATACACGAATTATTAGAATCTTGGGACTTAACATGACCTGTCTGAGAATTCGGTGTGGTGTTTAGCCTCCCAGTGCTATGATAATAGCACCTAAACGCCGTGACAAGGAACCAGCGAATGTCTGAATATGTACCTGGGTAATCTGCATCCATGCATCGCCGGCTGGAGTGGCCGAGCGGTTCTAGGCGCTTCAGTCAGGAACCGCGCGACCGCTACGGTCGCAGGTTCGAATCCTGCCTCGGGCATGGATGTATGTGATGTCCTTAGGTTAGTTAGGTTTAAGTAGTTCTAAGTTCTAGGGGACTGATGACCTCAGAAGTTAAGTCCCATAGTGCTCAGAACCATTTGAACCATTTGATCCATGCATCCATGCTTTGTGTGAGAGTCTTCAGTACATAAATAGTCCTTTCCAGAGGATAGTAATCAACTAGTTACTGGCGAGCCGTGTCCCAGATATGTTCAATGGATGACACTTTAGACGAACTTGCAAACTAAGGAGGTAATAGTATTTGTAGGTCTTCGGTGATGGCTTACACAGTCTCCTTTATGAGTGTGGCGTGTCAAGTTTTGTTAACAGAGTCAGTGTCCTCTAAAACTACTTGCTATTTAGATCGCTCTAGGATCCAATAACGCCTCAAGCCATTTCACGCGTGCCCACTACGTCACTGCACAACGCAAGTTGTAACACTCTGGTCACCACGATGACATGTAACACGTATGAGGTTATTAGTGTGAGACAAGTTGAAGCAATACTCGTCCAAAAACACTGCGTGTTGCTACTCAGCTTTGTGGCCGAGCGGTTCTTAGGCGCTTCAGTCCGCAACCGCGCTGCTGCTACAGTCGCAGGTTAGAATACTGCCTCAGGCATGGATGTGTGTGATGTCCTTAGGTTAGTTAGGTTTAAGTAGTTCTATGTCTAGGGGACTGATGACCTCAGATGTTAAGTCCTATAGTGCTCAGAGCCATTTGAACCATTTGCTACTCAGCGTGCCGGTGGCTGTGCTCACATGTTGATTATAATGGGAGGAGTTTGTGGTTTCCGAACAGCGAAAGCAGACGCAATGGCTCACTTGCAACCAATTCAGTCAGGAAGACACGGGGTCGAAAACCGTTGACGCAGTCAGGCCCCCACTTCTTGAATATGCAAACACTGAAGCCGAAACTGTTCTGTCCGTTACGTCTGTACGGATAACATGTCGGTTGCTCCATATTGTAGTAACACTGCGTTCTCCAGAATCAGCTCGGTGCTGATAGCGACGCTATATCACAATTGTAACAACCGAAATATTTGAAAGCCCTGGAATCAGATTCGGAAGGAATGAGGTTCAAATATCAGCAAAACCTTCAAATTTATGATTTCCGTCGTTTCCTCAAACAATTTTGCGTGATTGCTCTGCGGACCCCTTGAAAAAGACTGGGATGATATTCTTCTCCATTCATGTGTAATCGGAGATAGCGCTCCAACTCAAATGAACAAGTCCTCGATGCAACACTTGAACCTCGTCTTCCACTTTTTTAGTTATGAACAGCTGCAATAATTACGTCCCAGAAGCCCAGTACATTTCCGACCTTTTCATCAACTCGTTTAATATTGCATCCCACGTCGTGATGGCACATAAATTTAAAAGTAAAGAGGGTGTATGAAGCAGATATCAAAACCAGTGGCCTAGGTCATAACTATTGCTGACTAGTTGAATACTGTCGAGACTGATATGTCACTCGACCAGATATCGCAAATTACAGTACGATAATTGTTCACATCATGAGACCACAACCGTACTACAGTCGTTATAGGATGAAAAAACTGATCGACAATAATATGTGTCCTGATGCCCAGATCCGACAGATATTAGCCAGACAGCATACAAACTATATCCTTATAATCTACAGGAATTTCGGGACTTTTCGTTTGGGTACTGATATTATTAATCTCAGGCCACGTACAAAAGACTTGCAAAATACACGTCGTGATGACATGCAGGTTTTTCGTCGCGCGAACACTAGATGAGAATGCTATTAAATTAGAGGATGACAAGCAAAGAAAAAGTTATTGATGTAAAATATGTAAAAATAAAAGCACTCCGTCTTCAGGCCACAAGTGGTCCATCGGGACCATCCGACCGCCGTGTCACCCTCAGTTGAGGATGCGGATAGGAGGGGCGTGTGGTCAGCACACCGCTCTCCCGGTCGTTATGATGGTTTTCTATGTAAAAATAAGCTCATTAGTAATTATTGTTTTGCAAGAAACACACAGCAACCTGTAATGACAATATATTAAGGATTCATTTCTTGTTTCGGTGAATTACTAGCGAAGCGGCTTATCAGTTCAGATCGGAACGTAAGGCATTTGAGACAGTGAACTAATAATCACATACTGTTGCTGATATAATGCATTAGCTAGAAGAGGATCTCATGACTGTAGCTAGTTGCACAATAAAATATTATTATTAAAATATCAGTTTTGTTAGTTCTCCACTGTTTTATATTTTTAGTCTAGATTGTGTCTGCAAGCAGGTGTACAAGAAATGCTCTTTTCCACATGAAGGTAATGTCTCTTATTCATAAACAATATACGAAGATACCTGCTATGCAGCATGTTACGTGTTGGAATACCAAAATAAGGCATTTTGCGTATCTGAAATTTACAATGTCAGTACATTAAGTAAAAACATGATCTTCCTAAAACAACAAGATGATACTCCAAGGGCACACAACTTTGTCACCGAATATTTTCGGCGAGATTGCCCGATTGTTGTCATATAGCTTACTTGTGGCAACTCTTGCACCCGTAGTTACGACGAAACAGATTCGTACATGTATTAATAGTACTAGCGACACCAGGAAATTTCTACGTGAAATTTGAGAGAATTGAAAATTTCGCTCATTCAGTGTTACGTGTGTCGTCTACCTGTCAGTGCTGCAGACTGTGCAGGTCTTTCTGCCTGGAGACGGGTTCGCTGAGCTTCGTGACGGCAGCTGAGGAGCTGCGTGCATAAGTAAGCAGCCTTCTTGACACGGAAGTCGCACAGCTAGCGTCAAACCGAATACTTGCAGCAACCTCCACGGACCAAGATGTACCACACTCCATGCCTCTTATCGCTGGAAGGACGCAAAACAGTAGATACACAGATATATGATGGCAGTGTCGAAAAACAGTTATAAGCACTTCATAAAGCGGAAACGTAGTGTAGCAACTAATTTCTTCATTAAACAGACATGGCCTCTCTTCTAACAGTAGTTTATCGAAGGTCGCTGGAGGGAACGACATTATATACACTATCTGTTAAAAGTATCCAGACACCTACCAGTGGACATTAAGATGGGGTTTGTTCACATTTCGCCTTTATGATGGCTAAAACGTTGCTGGGGACACTTGGAATGATATTTCTGAATGTCTGTGGAGGAATGGCAGCCCATTCTCCCTGAAAAGCTGAAGTCAGAGAAGGTAGTGATGTTGGAACGCTGCGGTCTCGATCGAAGTTGACGTTCTAGCTCATCAAAAAGGTATTCCATTCGGCTCAGGTCAGGACTCTGGGAAAAGCAGCCCATTTCAGGAATGTTGTTGTCTGCTTACAATGGCCTCACAAAAAAAATGGCTCTGAGCACTATGGGGCTCAACTGCTGATATCATTAGTCCCCTAGAACTTAGAACTAGTTAAACCTAACTAACCTAATGACATCACAAACATCCATGCCCGAGGCAGGATTCGAACCTGCGACCGTAGCGGTCTTGCGGTTCCAGACTGCAGCGCCTTTAACCGCACGGCCACTTCGGCCGGCAATGGCCTCACAGATACTACTTTATGATATGGCGCATCGACATGCTGATACAAACGGTCATCGTCTCCGAACTTCTCCTCTACTGTACGCAGTACATAATGCTGTAAAACTGTGTTTATTTCGTTCCGCTTTCAGAGTTTTCTTTAGCGCAATAAGGGGACCACACCCTAAACGAGGAAAACACTCCTCCGTACTTCACTTTGGCACCACATTTGATTTATTTATTTTCATTGGATCCGTAGACAACAAACATTGCATGGATCAATTCAAATTTGTATCATAAGAACTGAAGTAATATAATATGCTTAATAACTAGCATTGAGCAATTTATGACTCTATACATCAATATTCTAGTACCATATACATTTTAATTACAATTTGCTTACATTTGTAAGACACATTGTGTTTAGTACACGCTATTACATTGCATTTTGTTTTACTATAGTACACATCTTACATCTCAAACACGTCTACATCTATTTTTGTACATACTACTACAATGCCAATTTTGGATTATATTCGACTATGCACATGAAATCATTTATACTGTAGCGACAGTTTTCTATCAAAAATGTTTTGAGAGACTTTTTGAAAATATTTTATTGTTATCTCTCTGAAGTATGAAGGAAGTTCTTAAAGGGCTTTTGGTCCTGCATAGAATGGCTTTGTTTTGAATTTCATGGTGTTATGTCTGGGTTCGTGGAAGAAGTTTCGCTTCCTTGTGTCACGTTATTGCTGGGGCTTGGTTTCTTGAGCATCGGATACATATTTGAATTTTGTTCAGCACAAGAGTTCATAAAGGTAAATGCTAAGTAGTGTTAGTTTTTTGAGTGCTTTGAATGATGACCGACATTAATCTCTCTACTTAAGACTTAGAACTAGTTAAACCTAACTAACCTAATGACATCACAAACATCCATGCCCGAGGCAGGATTCGAACCTGCGACCGTAGCGGTTATTCTTATGAATTTTGAATATTCTATTAAGGTTTGTTTTCGAGGTTTCTATCCACAAAATTATGCCATAGCTTAATGTGGAATGAATTAGTGAGTAGTGTGTAATTTTCATAATATTTATGTCTTTTAGAAAGCTGAGTTTGTGGAGAAAATATAGGTTTGAGCTGAGCTTTCCACTTATGTATTCTACGTACTTGTCCCAGTTTAAATTTTCATCCATTATTATCCCAAGGAAATTTGTGTAATTGGAATTTTATGCTAGGTGCCCATCTATACAAATGTTGATATCTTCAATGTGTTGGTTCTTTTAGACTGAAATTTAAACAAAGTGTTTTAGCAATGTTGCTTTGCAGATTTCAGCAAATATTTGGATAAATTGACATAAGTTCTAATTAGTGTTCCATATACCACAATAATACGAAATGGTGATGGAAATGAATCAATGGAACCCTTATTTTCCTGAATAGGGTATATGACCCCCTTTTCTTAACAGGTTTCTTGTGAAGAAAATTACTTTTTACATATTCTGACTAATCAAAATCACAAATTTTTATTCATGTATGGTACCAGGGTAAAAATTAAATGTTACGCGTATTCTGAACATATACATTTTGACAATGCAAGGAGAAATAAATAAAAAGACATTGTTTGTATTAATTTTTATCTTCACTGCCTTTTTTTGTTTAGATAGCCTATTGGCTGTGGTATCACAATTTTTAATCATCATCATTCTAACAGGACAGCTGTCAAACTTATATCTTCGTTGTCACAAATACTTGGTTGTTCCTTCGAAATATGTTTTGTTTTCTGAGGTTGTGTTTCCGGTGGGATCTGAGAAAACTGATGTTTTTTACCGAATAACTAGCAGATTTTCCTTCTATAATGGCAGATAACGTCGGCCAAACGTAAAGCCTTCCATCGGATTTCCGCAGGATATTGCGTGATTCCTCACACCAATCCACTGTCTAGTGACGTCACTCTCAAGAGTCGCTTAGCACTGGCTACGGAAATGTGTGGTTGTCAGCCGTTGCTCGGCCAGTCTTCCCCACTCTTTGTAACTTCATTGTTTTAGCTGGACTGCTGGAAGAGCTTTGTGGCTGACGAGTTATTTCTTCCACTGATTTCATACGATTTCGTAAGACGATCTTCTGCAATGTTCGGCGGTTCCTGTCCATCAGTACATGAGGTTTGCCCTAGTTTTGGTTTGGCTGTGGTTGTTCCTTCATGTTTCCAGTTCACAACCACATCGCCAACAGCTGACGTGGGCAGCTTTAGAAGAGTTGAACTGCCCCTGATGGATTTGTCACTCGGGTGACATCCAGTGACTAGAAATCACTGATCTCTCCTGACTGACACATTCCGCTGTTACTACTTCTCTACAGACAACATAATATTCCCCGCCACCTTTTTACCCTGGCGGGCCCACCTCTCGTCACATCCAGCGGTCAGTGCCGCATTACATAGTCGTATCGGGATACTTTTGATCCTATGTTGTATAGTAACTAGAAGAGATTAGTTATCACTGTAGGTTTTGAAGGTCACACGACAACTTTGTACAATATAATTTGTTGGGTTTCAGAAGGAACGATCCCCTGTAGTATTACAGATGCTAGACGGCTTTGAGTAGTAGTGCTTGTGTTTTTCTTGACTTACGGAGAGTTTTCGATGGTGTTTCACACCGTCACTTAGTAAACAACGTACATTCTCGGAGTTTATCTGGCTACAAGTACGACGGGATCCAGGATTTCGTAAGGTTCTGAAATAAGTACGTATCATGAAGACAGAGAGGTGAGCTTAGCGTTAGACGTATCTCAGTTCTCACAGTATACACGGTGCGTCTAAAAAAGTTTGCCGAATCGAACGATAGCTAAATGGAAATGTGAGCTAAAAATGCGTGGCTGCACATGCTCGTGGGGAGACCGCCACGTACCGGTATCGTCAAAATCGCTAGGTCCAAGCTGACTTGTCTGCTGCGTTTAGTGAAAAAAAAAAGAGAACGAAACACGATCAAAGTTTAACGCCACGTCGTCAACACTTAGCGAAAACTCGCATTGGGCAAATACCAGTAAGAAACTTGGCACTGACCATCCTAATAAAATCTTAGATACCACTCCTGCATTCGTCTTGAGTGATAACAGAAACAAACTAAATCTGTATGATCTGTCGGGGATTTTAACGACACTACTCCCGAATGCGATGTAATGAGTGTGCGAGTAGGTTTCGGTTAGATGTGAT
Organism: Schistocerca serialis cubense; assembly: GCF_023864345.2. Classification (NCBI taxonomy): domain Eukaryota; kingdom Metazoa; phylum Arthropoda; class Insecta; order Orthoptera; family Acrididae; genus Schistocerca; species Schistocerca serialis. The sequence continues at coordinate 1,006,908,975 of NC_064640.1, forward strand.
CAGTGGATTCGGTTAACCGAGTAGTGCGCTCCCTCTGGTTGGGTCTGGTACGACGAACAGAGTCAGTTAGCCGACGCACTGTTACCAGCTACTGTGTCAATAAGTACGACGGCCATTCGGAAAGTAAGGTCCGACCGATCGCGAAATGGAAACGACATTGAAAATGCGATGAAACTTTGCACAGAGGTGTTGGACAGTATCTCTAGGATCGCGTCACGTCGCTCATTTCAGTTTTGAGCGCACAGTGAGCACGTGAAGACGCCTAGAATAACGTGTCTCCCGCCAAGTGTGAGGGTCTAGTGAGAGATTTCGCCTGATGTCATGCAGCCAACTTAACATAACTGTCATGCGTTTCTTTCGTCATGACCTCTCCCGCACTCTGCAAGGACAGTGAAGATGCTCCTGCAGTGTTTTCGATGGGAAGTGTTCGATTACCCACAGTACAGCACGTAATTGGCTCCAACCGAGTCTAGTTTCTGCTATCATGAACCGCTGGCTACGAACACAACATTTTGGGACAGACAACGAGCTGTAGACCAGTATAGAGATGTGGCAGAAAGCACAGGCGGCTACCTTCTATGACGAGGGCATTAGAAATTTGGTACAACGCTACGACAGATGTTTAAATGGGAGCGGCGACTCTGTAGAGAAGTAGCTGGAAGGTCTAGCTAACTACTGCAAATAAGTCGGCCGGAGCGGCCGAGCGGTTCTAGGCGCTACAGTCTGGAATCGCACGACTGCTACGGTCGCAGGTTCGAATCCTGCCTTGGGCATGGATGTGTGTGATGTCCTTAGGTTAATTAGGTTTAAGTAGTTCTAAATTCTAGGGGACTGATGAACTCAGAAGTTAAGTCCCATAGAGCTCAGAGCCATTTTTGAACCACTGCAAATAAAACATTTTTGATTTTTCACAGTAGTTTCAGTTTCACGGCTAATCGGACCTTACTTTCCGAATAGCCCTCGTAAAAGTAACTATGTTCGCTCTCATTTCCCGCAAAAAGGCGAATGTATTTTCACGCTGTGTGTTGTGGTAAACTTTCTCTGATGATACTGTTGGGACTGAAGACACAAAATATAGGGTGAGTACTGTAAAACTGGCGTAGAAAATACTTGATGCCCCTTAAGATAGGCAACTGTGTACATCCTCCGCCACAGGTGTGGAGGATGTAGAGTGACCAGCCACAACATTACGACCACCTACCTAATAGCCGGTATGTCCACCTTTGGCATGGAGACAAGAGGCCTGGTGGGTCACTGGAGGGAGTTGGCACCATATCTGCCCATACAGCTCACCTAATTCCCGTAAATTCCGGGGAGGGGGAGATGAGCTCTGACGCCATGTTCAATCATATCCTAGATGTTTTCGATCGGGTTTAGATCTGATGAGTTGGTGGGCCAGCACACCAATTGGAACTCGCCACTGTGTTCCTAGAACCACTCCATCACACCCCTGGACTTGTGACATGGCGCTTTATCTCTTTAAAAATGCCTTCGCCATCAGGAAACATGATCACCATGGAGGGGTGTAAGTCATCTGCAACCAGTGTACCACACTCCTTGGCTCTCATGGTGCCTTGCACAAGCTCCGCTGAACCCACGGATGCCGACGTGAGTGCTCCCCAGAGGATGATGGAGCCGCCGTCAGCTGTCAAGAAGCTGTTCCCCTGGAAGACGACAGATTCGCGCCCTACCATGGGCATCGGGAGTCATCAGACCATGCATCGCTCTGCCATTGCGCCAACGTCCAGTGCCGATGGTCACATTCTCATTTCAGTCGTATTTGCTGATGTCGTGGAGTTACCGTCAGCACATGGATGAACCATCGGCTGCGGAGGCCCACCGTTAGGAGTTTTCGGTGCACAGTGTGTCCAGATACACTTATACTCTGTCCAGCATTAAAGTCTGATATTTGTTCGTCACAGTTCGCCGCCTGTCCTGTTTTACCAGTCTGCCCAGCCTACGACGTCCAACCTCTGTAAGAGGGGATGGCCGCCCAACACCACGACATTTGGACGTGCCTTCACCTTGGTTTCGCCACATGTTGAGTACACTCACCACGGCTCTCCTCGAACAACCGACAGGTCGTGCAGTTCCCGATTTGCTCGTGCCAAGCCTCCGGGCCATTTTTCCCCATTCTACACAGGGACAGCACGCTGACTGATACTACATGCACCGTGTGAGTGTCTGACTAGCAACCATTCCTCGCCAGGTGACGCTGCTATCGCCTGGACGGGTTGTATCGATAGCAGGCCGGTGGTCATAACGTTCTGACTGATCATTGTAAGTTGTGTTTCCTATCTTACGATGCATGAAATATTTTCCCGGCCAGTTTTATTTTGCCCACGGTGTATATTAAGTTTAGACACGAACAAGCGCTGTGGCTCGATGGTTAACTTCCAGGCTGGAAATTCGATTCCAAGTCACTCCTCCAATGTTTTCTGTCAGTTATCCCTTCTTTCACCTTCGGAAATGGTTTGCAACTCGTAGGGGAGAGCCGGGCAAAGTGGCTATGGGTGGCAAAGTGGCCACTGGGATCCTGGGAGCTATAAGGCGGCGCGGGATATGCTGTAACTTACTGTACGTGGAGGGTCCAAGCACCCCATGAAGACTAACCAGTCGGCTGTGCCGCTCCTCGGAGTTGTAATAATTTTTGTGTATTTTTGTGCCAAATGCCTCTTATGTAGACTCCATAATCCGACTTCAGCCATGTTATTAGAGCGAATACTGCTTTTGTGTAAAGAAATCAGTGCGGGCTAAGTAGCCATCTCGATGGTGGCTTCTTGCCGCTTCGTGTAGGTGGAAAACGTAAAAGCAGCGGCCGAAGGAAGGGCTCCGCGGCTATACTCACAGCAGGTCCTTATAATTGTGACCTAGAAGCGGCAAATAAATAAAGAGATAAAAAAGAAAGTAAGAAGCAGAAAAAACGGAAAACAGATGAAGAGAAGAAAGGCAGTAAAAAAGAAAAGTGCGAAGGGTAGGAAACCCAATCCTAGAAGAGCTCTTTTGACGGCAGCGATGAATACAGAGAGTGACGCACTCTGCGAAGAAAACTCTTCGAATTAGAGGGCTGAAGAGTAATGAATTTCGTGTCAGTTGTGCTCCGTTTGGGCCCACGAACTTTTATCAGAAGCTGAGGAACACAGATGGACTTTTATCTGTGAAAAGTGTGACTCGAATCATGTTACACAATAAAATAAATTTGTTTGTTAAAACAAGATTTTATCCCTTGTTTTTCAGTTAAAGCTAAATGGCCAATTTGCGTCCTCATGTCGGACGATGAGGCCACTTTGTCATTTTCTGGAAACTGAATTGTGTAAAGAACTTAATTTGATCCTCAGGTAACTAAACTATTCGATTTGTACTTCAATAGTTACAGATTATAATCACTCATCTCTATACATTTCCGTCTATTGCTACTCAGCTCCACAAATTTGAATACCTAGCGTAGCCACTTTTCCTGTGTGTCTTCTGGCGAAACGTCAGAAGAACCATTAAATGACATTCGGTCGCAGATCCCGAGACGAAGGCCAACAGGCAATATGCAATATGTTCAGTTTCTTTCTCTCTCTCTCTCTCACGCACACTATTATTACACATTCAGAAATTATTTCATGGAATAGAAGTAGACATGGTTTCACTTTGCATTGAAGTACGGGTGTTGTTACTACGTTACTGTCAGTACTATTTGAAACCTACCAAGTTCACAAGATTATCTTTTTAAGCTCCAACGCTTATGTTGTTGGACTCCATTCTGTCACAGCATTTTAAGTGATATTAACAAAAATACTGACACTAATGGAAGAACTAGTGCTTCATTAATATTTTTGTTTACTTATTTATGTATTTAACCAGGCAAGTCGAAGTTATGCACAGGTTTTTCACTGTGTTTTGATAAGATATTGTGATATGGCCGAGAAGAATAGGACATTGTGATATGGCCGAGAAGAATAGGACATAGCTGTTCACGGAATTCAGGACCTAATAATATATGAGGGGATACTAAAATTACTTACATCTTACCACGCATTCTACATATTTTTTGTATTACACTGACGTTACAAAAGTCATGGGGGATTCCCTAATGTCGTGCTGGACCTCCTTTTGCCCGGCGCAGTGCAGTCAAACACGTCGTTCCAAGTCCCGTACAGAAATATTGAGCCATGCTGCCTCTATATCCGTCCACAATTGCGAAAGTGTTGCTGGTGACTGATTTTATGCCCGAACTGACCCCTCGATTATGTTCCATAAATATTCAGTAGAAGTCATATCGGGCGATACGGGCGACCAAATCGTATGCTCGAATTATCCAGAATGTTCCTCAAACCAATCGCAAACAATTATGGCCAAGAAACTTGGCACATCATTGTACAGGAACATGAAGTCCCCGAATGGCTGAAATACGTCTCCAAATAGCCGAACATAACAATATCCAGTCAATGGTCGGTTCAATTGCACCACAGGACCCAGTCCATTCCATATAAACACAACCCACAACGTTATGGAGCCACCATCAGCGTGCAAAATGCCTTGTTGACAACTTTGGTCCATGGCTTCGTGGGGCCTGCGCCATACTCGAACGCTACAGCCAACTCTTATCAACTGAAATCGTGACTCCAGTCGTCTAGGGTGAATCCGATATGGTCGTGAGCCCTGGGAAGGTGCTGCAGGCGATGTCGTGCTGTTAGCAAAGGCACTTGATACAGGGAGTGGCAACTGACCCTTAACATAGACAAGTGTAATGTATTGCGAATACATAGAAAGAAGGATCCTTTATTGTATGATTATATGACAGCGGAACAAACACTGGTAGCAGTTACTTCTGTAAAATATTTGGGAGTATGCGTACGAAACGATTTGAAGTGGAACGATCATATAAAATTAATTGTTGGTAAGGTGGGTACCAGGTTGAGATTCATTGGGAGAGTCCTTAGAAAATGTAGTCCGTCAACAAAGGAGGTGGCTTACAAAACACTCGTTCGACCTATACTTGAGTATTGCTCATCAGTGTGGGATCCGTACCAGGTCGGGTTGACAGAGAAGATAGAGAAGATCCAAAGAAGAGCGGCGCGTTTCGTCACAGGGCTATTTGGTAAGCATGATAGCGTAACGGAGGTGTTTAGCAAACTCAAGTGGCAGACTCTGCAAGAGAGGCGCTCTGCATCGCGGTGTGGCTTGCTGTTCAGGTTTCGAGAGGGTGCGTTTCTGGATGTATCGAATATATTGCTTCCCCCTACTTATACCTCCCGAGGAGATCACGAATGTAAACTTAGAGAGATTAGAGCGCGCACGGAGGCTTTCCGGCAGTCGTTCTTCCCGCGAACCATACGCGACTGGAACAGGAAAGGGAGGTAATGACAGTGGCACGTAAAGTGCCCTCCGCCACACACAGTTGGGTGGCTTGCGGAGTATAAATGTAGATGTAGATGTAGGTGTACTCGCTACGGTCGTCTGCTGCGACAAATCACTAACGCCAAATTTCGCCGCACTGTTTTAACGGATACGTTCGTCGTACGTCCCACATTGATTACTGCGGTTATTTCATGCAGTGCTGCTTGTCTGTCAGCACTGACAATTCCACGAATACGCCACCTCTCTCGGTCGTTAAGTGAGGGCGTCCGCTGTGAGAGGTAATGTCTGATATTTGGTATTCTCTGAACACTCTTGACACTGTGGATCTCGGAATATTGAATTCACTAACGATTTTTGAAATGGAATGTCCCATGTTTCTATATCCAACTACCATTCCGCGTTGAACGTCTGTCAGTTCCCGTCGTCGTCCACAGTAACGTCGGAAATCGTTTCACATGAATCACTTGAGTACTCTGCCAATGCACTGAGCTTTTATACGCGATACTACCGCTACCTGTACATGTGCATATCGCTATCCCGTGACTTTGGTCACCCCAGTGTACATTCATTACGATAAGTGTGTCATAAGTTATATATAATATACAAAACCGTAAACATTTATCAATTACCGTAGTACAGGTAGAGAAAAAATACACACACTTAAAATTTAATGGTTTTTCCTTTGTGGGGGATCACAGTCATTTAGAGCGTTTTGAAAACTACTCTTCATTTATTTCATGCAATCGTGATTTCGGCTTTATAGCCATTCTCAAGTGCATGTTGAACTGAAAATTAGTGAAGCGTACATTTTGTAGAGTGCAGGGCACAGGAACGAGGAGTCATTACGAACCTGGAAACCGATGAGGTCGCGCAGTGGTCAGCACACTGGACTCGCATTCGGGAGGACGACGGTTCAAACACGCTTCCGGCTATCCTGATTTAGATTTTCCGTGTTTTCCCTAAATTGCTTCAGGCAAATTATAGGATGGTTCCTTTGAAAGGGCACGGCCAACTTTCTTACCCATCCTTCCCTAATCCGATAGGACCGATGACCTCGGTGTTTGGCCCCTCCCCCAAATCAACGAACGAAACATGAAAACATTATTTACTTGTTACAATACATCTGACGTGCCTAAGCGACATTCCATCTTAGTAAAAACATATTTCTGGTCAGTTGTGCTACGGGTTATCAGTACATATCGAGGATACATAATATGGCTGACACTGAGCACAGTGAATAACGATTAAACACAGTCTGCCATATTTAACAGCTTTGGCTTGCATTCAACACACCCGTGCATCAATTGACGTTAACATATGTCAAAACAGCGGTAGAAAATTCAAATGGCTCTGAGCACTATGCAACTTAATTTCTGAGGCCGTCAGTCGCCTAGAACTTAGAACTAATTAAACCCAACTAACCTAAGGACATCACACACATCCATGCCCGAAGCAGGATTCGAACCTGCGACCGTAGCGGTCACCCGGTTCCAGACTGAAGCGCCTAGACCCACACGGCCACACCGGCCGGCAAACAGCGGTAGATATTATAACAAAGCGCCACTATGGTGCGAACCACGTGATCTTTGGATTACCGGAGGGATTAACAAGAAAGGGGATTTAGGTATTTACTTGGTTAAGTGCTTAAGATATCCTTGTAATACATGCCTATAACATCATTTTACACAGATACAAAGTACTATTCCATACCCGCAGTGTCTATATAACCAGTTCAGATGTAAGGCGAAATTTGATCTCAGAAATGATCATGTAGACACAGTATTATAAAAGCGTGATTCACTGACTCCTGGAGACTTACACAAAAGAAGTCACACATATGTAGCAGAAGGCGAGATCCACGTGAAATGGCGCTGCCACAAAACACAGAAACTGTCACAGCAGAAAAATCCTGAACCAGAACATGCTCAATGACATCCCCTACATATTCCTACAATCAGACGGTGCCCACAACAAAGCATGACTATGTAATATAAATGAATGGTAATATGCAATCAAATGGCAGATTATTTAAAAGAAAAACACTTAAATTCATTCATGAATATCACAACCGAGACAAGTCAGTTACAGGAAGGTAGCTTTAAACTATGAGGGTTAGCAGCAATGGACATGGAAGAGAGAGAAAGAGGAACGTGATATAACACAATAAATGAAGATAGGGGAAAAGAAAATGACGTGACTGACCGAGAAATCAAACGAATAAGAAGCGTAAATGCGAGAAGATGGGAGCAAAAAATGGTTCAAATGGCTCTGAGCACTATGGGACTCAACTGCTGAGGTCATTAGTCCCCTAGAACTTAGAACTAATTAAACCTAACTAACCTAAGGACATCACAAACATCCATGCCCGAGGCAGGATTCGAACCTGCGACCGTAGTGGTCTTGCGGTTCCAGACTGCAGCGCCTTTAACCGCACGGCCACTTCGGCCGGCGAAGATGGGAGCATCTGCTTTATTGTTTGACGCAGGAAAACTGGCGATATACGTTAATTTTTGGAGAAATGTTATCAGGGCAACTGAAAGAAGTATTTCAGCTTCTTCTTAAAAGGAACAAGAACTTAATTGTGAGCAGAGTGCAGGTTAGGTTATTCCAGAGGCAGACAGCAGCGACAGTTTGCAAATGTTTGGGCTAAGCTAGATTACTGTACACTGACGTGCCAAAAGTCATGCGATATATATACAGATGGCGAAAGTATGGCGTACACAAGATATAATGGCTCTGAGCACTATGCGACTTAACTTCTGAGGTCATCAGTCGCCTAGAACTTAGAACTAATTAAACCTAACTAACCTAAGGACATCACACACATCCATGCCCGAGGCAGGATTCGAACCTGCGACCTTAGCGGTCACGCGGTTCCAGACTGAAGCGCCTTTAACCGCACGGCCACACCGGCCGGCACAAGATATAAAAGCTGTCATTTGTAGCCAAGTGACTCATACGAAAAGTGTTCCGGCGTGATTACGGCCGCACGACGGGCATTTACAGACTTTGAATACGGAATGGTAGATGGAGCTAGACACAAGGAACAGTCCATTTCAGAAATCGTTAGGGAATTCAATATTCCGTGATTCACAGTGTCAAGAGTGTGCCGAGAATACCAAATCTCACTACAAACAATGCAGTGGCGATGGCCTTCACTTATCGACCGAGAGCAGCGGCGTTTGCGTAGACAAGCAACACTGCCTGAAATTAAAGCATAAGTAAACGTGGAACTACGACGAACGTATCCGTTAGAATAGTGCAGCAAAATTTGGCGTTAATGGGCTATTACAGCCGACGTCCGACTCGAGCGCCTGCGAAAAGCACGTCATCGCCTGCAGCGTCTCTCCTGGGTTAGTGAGCCGGCCGCTGGTGGCCGAGCGGTTCTAGGCGCTACAGTCTGGAACCGCGCGACCGCAACGGTCGCAGGTTCGAATCCTGCCTCGGGCATGGATGTGTGTGATGTCCTTAGGTTAGTTAGGTTTAAGTAGTTCTACGTTCTAGGGGACTGATGGCACATAGTGCTCAGAGCCATTTGAACCAATTTTTGGGTTAGTGTCCATATCGCTTCGACCCTAGACTACTGGAACACTGCGGTCTGCTCAAATGAGCTTCTATGGGTAAGATTTGGTGGTCGGGTTCGAGTGTGGTGCAAAACTTAGGAAGTCATCTACCAATGTTGTCAAAAAGGCATTCTGCAAGCTGGTGTGGTGTGGGCTGTGTTTACATGGAATGGACTGGGTCCTCTGGTGCAACAGAACCGATGACTGACTAAAATAGTTCGGTTACTTAGAGACCTACTGCCGCCATTCGTGGACTGCATATTTCCAAACAACGATACGCCATGTCACCGGGCCACATTTGTTCACGATTGGTTTGATGAACAACCTGAACAATTCGAGCGAATTAAAGACGGCTGTAGAGGCAGTACGGGTCAGTTTTCTGCAGGGAACTTCCAGCCACTTTTTGATTCCGTGCCATGTCGAGTAACTGCACCGCGCCAGGCGAAAGGAGGTCTCTCACGATATTAGGAGGTATCCCATGACTTTTGTCATCTCATTATATACGTCAGCCCATGTGTTTTGATTATGATGATCACAGATGCTTAAGCTGTGATAGAAGGTACTGAGGTGCACGCGTACTCAGGCGCCCATGAGGTAAACATAGCTTGTGGTAGTCGCCAAACTTTTCTATCATTAGCATCTGAACTGTGCATATCAAATACTGCTGCAGATGTAACACGCACAATGATTTATTATTAGTTCGAACGATCTGTTGTTCTCACTTTACATACTATGTTGGAGTACATAGCAATAGTGGAGAGCCGGCCGCGGTGGTCTCGCGGTTAAGGGGCTCAGTCCGGAATCGCGCGACTGCTACGGTCGCAGGTTCGAATCCTGCCTCGGGCATGGATGTGTGTGATGTCCTTAGGTTAGTTAGGTTTAAGTAGTTCTAAGTTCTAGGGGATTGATGACCACAGATGTTAAGTCCCATAGTGCTCAGAGCCATTTGAACCATTTGAACCAATAGTGGAGCTTCCGTAGATTGCATAATGGCAAAAGTTTATGTCACATCCTCTATAAGTATGTTCCGTAACTTATTAAGAGCATTTTCCACGGTTTTTCCATAAGATATTCGAATCCCGTCTAGCAGAACTGGCGGCAATTGTTCGCGGAATTCAGGAGTTATTAATTTCTGGTGGGATAGTAAAATTACTTGGGACAAAGAAGCAGAACAGACCAAAAAGCGTTCACAGTATAATAAGGTAAATTGAGCAGATCGTTCGGTAGAAGCAGAAAACTGCGAATGATATTTTCGTTAAATGTGTAAGATGATTATCCGACACTGGAACTCCATGCCCAAATGTACCTTAGCAGAATTAGCGGTGTGGTGACTTCTCTGTATGGCCAGTAAAGCTTTCTTTTACTGGGGTAATGTGTGCAGTGTTCTGTCAGGCGGGCCCTCGTCTTACGGAAATATACCGCGGGCAGAACAGAAATACACCGTCATGTTTGTATGGGGAGCTGGGCGCGCGCAAGCTTCCTTACATAGGGCAGCGGCGATCGGCAGGCAGGCTGCGGCCCAGTGCAAATAACTGGTGCGCCTTATACGGCGTCGTCACGCCCCGCACTACGGCAGGCTTCGATCACTCGAATGATTCTGACACCCCCCCCCCCCCCCAAAATCCCTCTGTCTTCCCATTCGATTTACCCCACACAAAAGAAAACTATTTCCATTCTCTCTATTTCTACGGCAATGGTGAGGCAATAATAAATACTATACATTTTATGGAGGACGTTCTAAGAGCTGTAGGCCTAACGCAGAGATGGTATGAACGTGGCAAAAATACTATGACCTATGGAAAGTGCGGCTCTGTAGAGGGCTTAATGTGAAGTTTCAAAGACGTACATATAGTTGTTTATTTGCAGCGACCGTTTAAACAACGAAATTTTAAAATTTTCATGAACATTCGTGAAAAATTTAAGGTCTTTTCCCTGTTATTTTCAACGGTTAAGATGTATGTTTCTTAATTTAAACTTGCTCGTAGTTCCATTAAAGCTAACGAGAGCTTAGGATATCAATAAATCTGTAAGATCGATAGTGGCAAAAAATTACAACGCCTTATTCAGTGATCTCTGACTGAAGGCATACGAACTCGATGAACTTAGTATTTTACACGGAATTTTGGTTACGACAAAACTTTCCGAGCGTTGAATACCGCTTCTGTCAACTATCGATCAAAACTGTTTTCGGATTTGGCTCTAAAGTATTTACATCTACATCCATACTCCCCAAGCCACCTGACGGTGTGTGGCGGAGGGTACCCTGAGTACCTCTAGCGGTTCTCCCTTCTATTCCAGTCTCCTATTGTTCGTGGAAAGAACGATTGTCGGTATGCTTTTGTGTGGGCTCTAATCTCTCTGATTTTATCCTCATGGTCTCTTCGCGAGATATACGTAGGAGGGAGCAATATACTGCTTGACTCTTCGGTGAAGGTATGTTCTCGAAACTTTAACAAAAGCCCGTACCGAGCTACTGAGCGTCTCTCCTGCAGTCCGCAGCTCGTGGTCGTGCGGTAGCGTTCTCGCTTCCCGCGCCCGGGTTCCCGGGTTCGATTCCCGGCGGGGTCAGGGATTTTCTCTGCCTCGTGATGACTGGGTGTTGAGTGCTGTCCTTAGGTTAGTTAGGTTTAAGTAGTTCTAAGTTCTAGGGGACTGATGACCATAGATGTTAAGTCCCATAGTGCTCAGAGCCATTTGAACCATTTTTTCTCTCCTGCAGAGTCTTCCACTGGAGTTTATCTATCATCTCCGTAACGTTTTCGTGATTACTAAATAATCCTGTAACGAAGGGCGCTGCTCTCCGTTGGATCTCCTCTATCTCTTCTATCAACCCTATCTGGTACGGATCCCACACTGCTGAGCAGTATTCAAGCAGTGGGCGAACAAGCGTACTGTAACCTACTTCCTTTGTTTTCGGATTGCATTTCCTTAGGATTCTTCCAATGAATCTCAGTCTGGCATCTGCTTTACCGACGATCAACTTTATATGATCATTCCATTTTAAATCACTCTTAATGCGTACTCCCAGATAACTTATGGAATTAACAACTTCCAGTTGGTGACCTGCTATTTTGTTGCTAAATGATAAGGGATCTATCTTTCTATGTATTCGCAGCACTTTACACTTATCTACATTGAGATTGAATTGCCATTCCCTGCACCATGCGTCAATTCGCTGCAGACCCTCCTGCATTTCAGTACAATTTAGGCTTACGTAAAGGTAATTCCAGGAAGATTTATCGACGTTTCGTAGCAGTAGCTTAAATATGAGTTCATTATCACACTCCAGATGCATAAGATCAGTCGAAACAGTATGTGACGAAAGGTGAAATTGCACCAAAGAAAGTGAAATGGTTCTGTATGCAACAAAAAGCTTGAGTACAATTTTTAAACATGGTGTGAAACTATTTGTCGGGTGCATAAAATTTTGAACACTTGTCATACAATACTGGTGTATTCAAAATTCACGAACACCAAAAACGTTTGAAATACAAAATTCAAGTAACTGAACTGTGTACACTAACAACGAAAGTCTGCATTTACAGTCTGTTCAACAGCGATCCGGCTTCATAGTTTTCTAAAAAAATGTTGGCCGTAGTCTTGTGCCGCTGCCATCAACGCTGTGGGTAATGCTAAGTCTGATGTCGATATGAAGTGGAAGGGCTTTGTTGTGTAGCTTTAGGCTCGTTTGCTGTAGACTTTAATAGCCTTAGGTGAGTCCTATGTCTACATCTACATAGATACTTCCCAAGCCACCGTATGGTGCGTGACGAAGTGTACCCTGTATCATTACTAGACATTTCCTTTTCTGTTGCCCTAGTAAACAGAGCGAGGGAAAAACTACTGTCTACATACTTTCGTTTGAGCCCTAATCTCTCTGATATTATCTTCATGGTCCTTATGCGAAATGTAAGTTGGTGGCAGCAGAATCGTTCTGTAGTCAGCTTGAAATACTGTTTCTCTAAATTTTCTCAATAGTGCTTCTCGAAAAGAACGACGCCTTCCCCCCCGGTGGTTCCCATTTGAGTTCCCGAAGCATATCTACGATACTTGGAGGCTATTCGAACCTGCTGGTAACAAATCTAGCAGCTCGACTCTGAATTGCTTCGATGTTTTCCTTTAATCCGATCTGGTGCGGATCCCAAACACACGAACAGTGCTCAAGAATGGGTCGCACTAGTGTCCTATATTCGGTTTCCTTTACAAATGATCCACACTTTCCTAAAATTTTCCCACTGAACCGAAGTCGACCATTCACCTTCCCTACTCTAATCCTTACATGCTCAATTTGCGGTACTTACGGTGATTTAAGGACACGCTGCGTTCTGAGAACAATTCTGGCATAGGAAATGCACGATAGCTAGATGCATCGTCAGCAAATTGGCATCACCATTTGGATAAAAGCACAGCAGTACCGGCTCTACCTTGGTTAACTTTTTTGATTTTAAAGCACGTGAATTGCGTATACTTGCCTGATAAAGGAAAAAATACGTCTTACTTTATACATGTCGATGGCTTGGTGCCCGTTCTTTGTAACATCACTGCCTACAGAACCTGAAATGCAAAGAAACTGTTGGTATATGAACCAATTTCTAGCTAACGACTCCCCTTAATGGAGACTAAATGTAAGGTATGCGATGATAAGGATGGATTAGCGTCAGAAATAGTTATTCAAACGGTTCGAATGGCTCTGAGCACTATGGGACTTATAGGAGGTCATCAGTCAAATAGAACTTAGAAATACTTAAACCTAACTAACCTAAGGACATCACACACATCCATGCCTGAGGCAAGATTCGAACCTGCAACCGTAGCGGTCGAGCGCTCGGCCACAACGGCCGGGAATAGTTATTCGAAAAGTAGGTGCTACTGCATATAAAGGGCGAGTTATGTAAAACGTAACACCCATTTTACTCTGTGAACGTTTCTACGTATCGAAACGAGGTACACGAAAAATGATAATATGCTAAAGGGCACGTATTTTGGTACGTATATCGAGATAATGAAGGAAGTATGATTTTAAAAAATAAAATGGTATACTTTTTTAACGGGATCCGGAAGCGTTTGAAAAGACAAGTACAGTTATATATTGATTGTTAATTTTGAGGCTGAAACGTTTCGAAAAAGAATCCAAGAAATATTCTAAAGTCGAAAAGCAAGTTGCACGTAGCACACTGGACTCTCATTGTGGAGGACAACGGTTCAATCCCGTCTCCAGCCATCCTGATTTAGGTTTTCCGTGATTTCCCTAAATCGTTTCAGGCAAATGCCGGGATGGTTCCTTTGAAAGGGCACGGCCGATTTCCTTCCCTAACCCCGAGCTTGCGCTCCGTCTCTAATGACCTCGTTGTCGACGGGACGTTAAAAAACACTAACCTAACCTAACCAAGTTGCAAGGAATCGGTTATTGCGCTGAAAACACGCCCATGCCAGGCTACGTCGTTGCATCAAGCCTTTCGGCTTTTTATTTGTCGGCACTGCAGAACTAGCAGGAATAGTGTTGTCCATCGGCAGGTCATTTGTGCTTCAACATTCCTTGAAAGCAGACGTTTACACGTATGAAGAGAAGTTAGACATACTACTTTTATACAGGGAACGTCAAACAACTGCTATCGAAACGGTAATGGATAACTGCCTGACGAAACTGTAGTTGTTCTCACAAAAACTTGGAAACGTACACACATTTGGAATAGTTTTCCTAAGCCCTATCTGATGCGCCAGAAGCTAGCATATGCCGTAGTTTCAGATACAAAAGTTACAGCTAACCCTCTATCTACTGAGCGACAATTATTGAACTATGTGAAATAAAATTTTCGTAACTTCTGAAGAGTTCGCGTTAGGACGTTCAAACTGAACGGCTGGCCGCGAGGCATGACAGGAATTAGTATGCGCATGCGCACGCGCCTTGTTGTCGGCCATTTACACGTGAAAATATCACGGTACAGTGTGCCTGAGCGCATAGCGCTTTGAAGGCGTGCAATGCAAGCAATAACAGCCCAACTGCGGCTCAGAGTAAGTTTGCGACCGAGTTCAAGCTGAAGACAACAGGTTCAAGTGTGCTAACAGTCAAGAATTTGATTCGCAAGCTTGAGAGAACGGGTACTGTGCGTGACGACAGTGTTGGCAATGTCGGTCGTCCAAAATGGGTGAAAACGCTCGAAAACGTCGAGAAGACGCTCGTTGTGTTCCAAACCAGCCGCAGGAAACCGATCAGACGAGCTGCACAACAGGTGGGAGGAATCAACCAGGTGACACTGCGGCAGATTGTTGTTGAAGACCCGCATTTCTTCCCATACAAAATTCAAAACCATCAGCCATTAAGCTCCAGGGCCATGGAACGGCAGTAGTGTTTCGCCCTCACTATGTTCACAGAACTGAGGAATAGTATTTTATTGTGAATATGGCTTGGTTTAGCAACGAAGCCCACTTTCATTTGGACGGGTTCATCAATAAGCAAAATTGGCGCATTTGGGGATTGAAAATCCGCATTTCGCGATCAACATGGCTCTTCACCCTCAGTAGGTGACTGTGTGCTGTGAAATTTCCAGTCACGCTGTAATCGGCGCAATATTCTTCGACTACACAGCGACTACCGAACGGTACGTGAAGGTTTCGGAAGATGTTTTCATCCCCATGATCCAAAAATGACACTGATTTTCACAAGGTGCATACAAGACGGAGCTCTACCCCATCGAAGCAGGAGAGTGTTTGATGTCCTGGAGGAGCACCTTTGGGACCGCATTCTGCCTCTGAGGAACTCACAGGCCACTGGCATGGGCCTCGATTGGCCGCCATATAATCCGGATCTGAACACATGCAACTCCTTTTCGTGGGGCTGTATTAAAGACAAGGAGTACTGCAAAAACCCCAAAACCATTGCTGAGTTGAGAACAGCCATTCTAGACGATTACTTTTCACAATATATACAGGGTGCTACAAAAAGGTACGGCCTAACTTTCAGGAAACATTCCTCACACACAAAGAAAGAAAATATGTTATGTGGACATGTGTCCGGAAACGCTTACTTTCCATGTTACAGCTCATTTTATTACTTCTCTTCAAATCACATTAATCATGGAATGGAAACACACAGCAACAGAACGTACCAGCGTGACTTCAAACACTTTGTTACAGGAAATGTTCAAAATGTCCTCCGTTAGCGAGGATACATGCATCCACCCTCCGTCGCATGGGATCCGTGATGCGCTGATGCAGCCCTGGAGGATGGCGTATTGTATCACAGCCGTCCACAATACGAGCACGAAGAGTCTCTACATTTGGTACCGGGGTTGCGTAGACAAGAGCTTTCAAATGCCCCCATAAATGAAAGTCAAAAGGGTTGAGGTCAGGAGAGCGTGGAGGCCATGGAATTGGTCCGCGTCTACCAATCCATCAGTCACCGAATCTGTTGTTGAGAAGCGTACGAACACTTCGACTGAAATTTGCAGGAGCTCCATCGTGCACGAACCACATGTTGTGTCGTACTCGTAAAGGCACATGTTCTAGCAGCACAGGTAGAGTATCCCGTATGAAATCATGATAAAGTGCTCTATTGAGCGTAGGTGGAAGAACATGGGGCCCAATCAAGACATCACCGACAATGCCTGCCCAAACGTTCACAGAAAATCTGTGTTGATGACGTGATTGCACAATTGCGTGCGGATTCTCGTCAGCCCACACGTGTTGATTGTGAAAATTTACAATTTGATCACGTTGGAATGAAGCCTCATCCGTAAAGAGAACATTTGCACTGAAATGAGGATTGACACATTGTTGGATGAACCATTCGCAGAAGTGTACCCGTGGAGGCCAATCAGCTGCTGATAGTGCCTGCACACGCTGTACATGGTACGGAAACAATTGGTTCTCCCGTAGCACTCCCCATACAGTGACATGGTCAACGTTACCTTGTACAGCAGCAACTTCTCTGACGCTGACATTAGGGTTATCGTCAACTGCACGAAGAATTGCCTCGTCCATTGCAGGTGTCCTCGTCGTTCTAGGTGTTCCCCAGTCGCGAGTCATAGGCTGGAATGTTCCGTGCTCCCTAAGACGCCGATCAATTGCTTTGAACGTCTTCCTGTCGGGACACCTTCGTTCTGGAAATCTGTCTCTATACAAACGTACCGCGCCACGGCTATAGCCCCGTGCTAATCCATACATCAAATGGGCAAATGCCAACTCCGCATTTGTAAACATTGCACTGACTGCCAAACCACGTTCGTGATGAACACTAACCTGTTGATGTTACGTACTGATGTGCTTGATGCTAGTACTGTAGAACAATGAGTCACATGTCAACACAAGCACCGAAGTCAACATTACCTTCCTTCAATTGGGCCAACTGACGGTGAATCGAGGCAGTACAGTACATATCGACGAAACTAAAATGAGCTCTAACATGGAAATTAAGCGTTTCCGGACACATGTCCACATAACATCTTTTCTTTATTTGTGTGTGAGGAATGTTTACTAAAAGTTTGGCCGTACCTTTTTGTAACACCCTGTATAAATGATATATTGGATAACGTTGAAAATTCCAGCAGACTTTTCGCAGATGATGCTATTGTTTACAGAAGTGTCGCAACGCTAGGAAATTGTAGCGAAGTGCAAAAAAGATCTGCAAAACATCATCATTTAGTGCAATGATCGGCAGTTGACCCTCAGTGTAAACAGACGTAATGTATTACGCGTAAACAGGAAGAAACACCCTTTACTGAATGATTACACGATTGTAGGAAAATCACTGGAGCAGTCACAGTCATAAAATATCTACGAGTATGCGAACGGAGAAATTTAACGAGGAACGACCGCGTAACACTAATCGCAGGTAAAACAGATGCTACACTCAGATTGCCGGCCGAAGTGGCCGTGCGGTTAAAGGCGCTGCAGTCTGGAACCGCAAGACCGCTACGGTCGCAGGTTCGAATCCTGCCTCGGGCATGGATGTTTGTGATGTCCTTAGGTTAGTTAGGTTTAACTAGTTCTAAGTTCTAGGGGACTAATGACCTCAGCAGTTGAGTCCCATAGTGCTCAGAGCCATTTGAACCATTTTTGAGCTACACTCCGGAAAAATCCTCAGGAAGCATATTTCAGCATAAAGGAGGTAGCTTAGGCAACCCTCATTCGACCGATTCTTGAATATCGCTCGTCGGTTTCAGATCAGTACCAGATAGGATTGCTAGAGGAAATAGTGAAGATCCAGACTAGAGTAGCGCGTTTCGTTACAGGTTCATTTAGTAAGAGCGAATGTGTTGCGGAGACGCACAGCCAACTTTATTGGTAGACGCTCCGAGAGAGGCGTTTCTTCATCGGCGCGTGTTTTGCTGTCACAACTGCGACAACGTACCCCGAGAGAAATACATGCCTGAAAATAAATAAGCCTGCAGGTTGCGCTGTCGTACTTCACTACGAAAAGCACCTGTGCAATCTCCCCAATATGTGGTGTCAGTCGTGTTCTGTGTAGTTGTGAGTGCGTCATGTCGGTGCTAAGTAAATTCGAACGTGGTCAGATTTTTGGCACTTGTATGGTGGGTGCTCCCGTAACCAATGATGCGGAAGTGTTTGGTGCTTCAAGCGCACCGTATCGAAGATTTAAAATAGATACAGGTAAAGCGGGGAAACATCATCCTCTAAGTCACAACACGAACGAAAGTGTGTACTGCGTGATCGTGACGGACGATCACTGGACAGTACTGTGACGAAATACAACAGGACCAGTGCCGAAGCGTGGCATTTTTAGTAGAGTAGGCTGAGAATTACGAATTTCGAAAAAAGAAGAAAAACATTAAAACAAAAACTTGTGAAATAGAAACTCTGCAAAGTAACTTAGTTGGATATTTCTACGATTGAAACTACTACAGAAATTCTTATAAATAAATGCATAAAAATATTAAACAGCTACACATTATAATGTTGTTGCTTTAATTTGCTATGTAAGCGGTGCTGCTAGACAATAGAAGCGGGTTAAAAGCTGTGAGCTGTCTGGGGAAGTTAACCTTGCATTATTGAGCAACTGTTTCAGCAGGTATCCAATCTAGCTTACCAAATTCCCAACCAGACTAACATTAATTATAATCTTTTAATAGTCATACGACAACCGGTGATATATATATATATATATAAAAGAGAATTTAAATAAAAAAAATAAATCAGTTTATATTTGGAAATTTATTTTAACATTGATCATTGAAATTTCAGCATATTATACTTGATTCCTAACTAAAGTGGTGCCTTATTTAGGATTGTGAAAATGTGAGATTGTAATCTTACGGAACACGTCAAATATGGAGCCAAGATTGGGAGACTGCATACAACACTGCATTCATAAAACAACACACAAAGAACGTTGAAACATATGCAAGAAGAAATTAACCACTACCAACCGATTCAATTTTCACCCAAAGAAGTTACGTTCGCAGCACAATCCCGTCCGTCATATAATTACCACACACTGGTATACTAAATTCATACTAACTCTCTGTGAAATCTTCCCAAAAAGAATAGCTGAGGGCTACTTTGATGATTACACCACATGCTTCACGTGGTCAACTTGGTTTACACAAAGCGTGTAACTCCACAATAATTTTGATAATTAAAATAAATTAGATCGAAAAGCAATTTACAAAAGAAAAACCTCGAACTGGTTACTAATGTCTTACTATTAACCTGATGGGTCAAACAATTATACACTCCTGGAAATTGAAATAAGAACACCGTGAATTCATTGTCCCAGGAAGGGGAAACTTTATTGACACATTCCTGGGGTCAGATACATCACATGATCACACTGACAGAACCACAGGCACATAGACACAGGCAACAGAGCATGCACAATGTCGGCACTAGTACAGTGTATATCCACCTTTCGCAGCAATGCAGGCTACTATTCTCCCATGGAGACGATCGTAGAGATGCTGGATGAAGTCCTGTGGAACGGCTTGCCATGCCATTTCCACCTGGCGCCTCAGTTGGACCAGCGTTCGTGCTGGACGTGCAGACCGCGTGAGACGACGCTTCATCCAGTCCCAAACATGCTCAATGGGGGACAGATCCGGAGATCTTGCTGGCCAGGGTAGTTGACTTACACCTTCTCGAGCACGTTGGGTGGCACGGGATACATGCGGACGTGCATTGTCCTGTTGGAACAGCAAGTTCCCTTGCCGGTCTAGGAATGGTAGAACGATGGGTTCTATGACGGTTTGGATGTACCGTGCACTATTCGGTGTCCCCTCGACGATCACCAGTGGTGTACGGCCAGTGTAGGAGATCGCTCCCCACACCATGATGCCGGGTGTTGGCCCTGTGTGCCTCGGTCGTATGCAGTCCTGATTGTGGCGCTCACCTGCACGGCGCCAAACACGCATACGACCATCATTGGCACCAAGGCAGAAGCGACTCTCATCGCTGAAGACGAAACGTCTCCATTCGTCCCTCCATTCACGCCTGTCGCGACACCACTGGAGGCGGGCTGCACGATGTTGGGGCGTGAGCGGAAGACGGCCTAACGGTGTGTGGGACCGTAGCCCAGCTTCATGGAGACGGTTGCGAATGGTCCTCGCCGATACCCCAGGAGCAACAGTGTCCCTAATTTGCTGGGAAGTGGCGGTGCGGTCCCCTACGGCACTGCGTAGGATCCTACGGTCTTGGCGTGCATCCGTGCGTCGCTGCGGTCCGGTCCTAGGTCGACGGGCACGTGCACCTTCCGCCGACCACTGGCGACAACATCGATGTACTGTGGAGACCTCACGCCCCACGTGTTGAGCAATTCGGCGGTACGTCCACCCGGCCTCCCGCATGCCCACTATACGCCCTCGCTCAAAGTCCGTCAACTGCACATACGGTTCACGTCCACGCTGTCGCGGCATGCTACCAGTGTTAAAGACTGCGATGGAGCTCCATATGCCACGGCAAACTGGCTGACACTGACTGCGGCGGTGCACAAATGCTGCGCAGCTAGCGCCATTCGACGGCCAACACCGCGATTCCTGGTGTGTCCGCTGTGCCGTGCGTGTGATCATTGCTTGTACAGCCCTCTCGCAGTGTCCGGAGCAAGTATGGTGGGTCTGACACACCGGTGTCAATGTGTTCTTTTTTCCATTTCCAGGAGTGTATAAGCACGTGGTAGTGGTCTCACAAAGTACACCCCACGTGGGTTGAACATAAAGAAAAGTTGCTATATTGAAAAATACTGTCAAGACGAGACGTTATAATCTCACGCACATTCGCATTTAAGATTGATGAACTTAGTTAGAGTTACTGATCAACACGTGGTTCCCCTTTACTCACAAAGTAGTGACAAAGCAGCTACCGGAATATATTCTGAACTTCACACGAGAATTACACTGCGCTGCAATTTAAGATAACATTAGATATTTTAGAGCTAAACCTGAAATAAAGGTGATTAAATTTTCAGTTAGGCTGAACTTAAGAAATCCATTGTCCTACGGACTTAGCAGACACGTGCTTAGCCGGAGATCTTACCACTTCAGACGCTCGCCACGGACAGACTGCCGTGGTTCCTACCTGAGGGGTGCCTCACAAATACAAACGGAAGTGACCAGAGAGGCAACTTCCTATACCAACATGACAAGGGACGGGCAGGACCATACTAAGGATAGAAACCTCTTTGCTTTTAGAAAGCGTAGCTACCTGTTCCGACGTTGGTCCTACTGTTCTCTAGCAGACAGGCTTGTCTGCTACCCTGAGGCATGCAACTAGAAATACATTTGCTCATTCATCCTCTCACACAGAAGGGAAGGGGGTTGACAGTATCTTATCATATACAGTATATAAAAGAAAGCGGATGTAGGTTCCGTATGAGACTGTGTGACATGAATTACATATAAACTGTGTTTTAAAGTGTAGTAGTGTGACAGATCGTTCTTGTTTATGTGTAAAAGTAACACGTTCCACAACTCAGTCTCCTCCCAGATAGTCAGAAACGCCACAGTAAATTTAGAAGAGGAATTTATGCCGTAAATGACAACAGATTTAAGAAATTAACATGAAAGGAATCCAACAGAGACCTTTCAACATTAATAGAAGTATAACACATAGTAACTTACGGTTACATCTTTTTATAAATTAGTTCTATCCTCGCGTCCTTTCTCTAGGCGTAAAGATCGATAACACGAGATATGAACTCCTGCCGTTTGGATGAAGATTTCACAGTTCCCTTCCCTATAGCCAAAATTGCCAAGTTTGACGGTCTGTCATTTGTCATTGTGTTGCGAAGGTAGATTTTAAGGCGTTTTGATGTTGTCAAGCGCCGGCACGCCAGTCGGGAGCGAGAGAGCAGAGGGGGCTGTGACGAGACGTAAGCCAATCGCACGCTGACTGACCCCTCTCCAGGACGATAACGTGACAGCAGTGGCCTCTATGCGAAGAGGACATAAGCGCCGCGACCGTTTGGTCCGAGAAAGCACGTTTCCTAGACACCCCATATTCACGACTAGGCAGGATTCAACAAATGTTCTCATGCTTCTTTCGCAAGGCGCAGTGATTGCTGGAATTGCAAGAACCAACGACAGTAATTTCATACATTCAGAGAACAAGTTTTTTAATCCATTGTTTATAATGGATTTAAGGAGGTCCTGAGGCTGTTAACGTTTATCTCGCTGGTATAAATAAACGTAACTTCTCCTTTCGGTTTTTCACTGCCAAGAAAAGGACATATTTTAAGTAGTTTTTCTACTTCACGTATCGGGAAGTCGTTTGGCCTACTCTAACCTGAGAAATTTTCTCATTTACAACTTCTGTAAAACCGGTTTCACAAAAGTCCTGGAATCTAGTTTCTATGTCTACTACTGCTGTGTCAGTTATTTCGAATGCTAGCCTTCTCGATTTCTGAATACTAGCTTCTGTTTCGTTAAAATTAATTTTAGATGCTCCTGCTGAATTTATAACGTTCTTCGCTTCCACTGTAAGTTTCACAATAATTTCTTCGCATCTTAGTGTTTCAACAGTCTTAATACAGTTTTTAATTACCAGCGTAAGGCGTCTTATGTTCACAGTTTTACTTTGCATGATATCAAACAACATACTTGTATGCAGGAAAATCGAATTGTACAGCTGCAGTAGAAAAATAAAAGTTTGATTATCGAGTATACTATTTAGCCCAATTCCTTGATGTGAAGAATTATCATCCCATCCTTCATTGTTTATCACACCACTAAACGCTGCTCTCAGGTCTGGATAGTGAAGAACCATGGTTTGTAAAGTGCGTAAATAAAAATTCCATCGTGTGTCACAAGGACTTGGTAGTTTAAATCCCCTATCCCTCAGAAGTTCACTTCTTTTACTGAAACGACCTAAAAATGCTTCAAATCCTGACAGATTTGCCACAAAAATGTTTAGTTGCATAATTTTTTATAGGCATAGAGGAGGACCAGGTTCAAGTGATGTGCATAGCAGAGGATAAAGAGAGCATTAGGATGTGCTTGTTCCACAATAGAATGGAGATCATAATTTTTCCTTGCCATTGCGTTGCAGCCGTGGTATGTTTACGATACTAATTTGTGTTTATCGATATTCGAACTGCGTAGCACTTGTAACAAAACAATGGCTATGCCTTGTGAACACCGGTCTTTGAAAACGTCACAAAAACCACACGAATCTCTCTTGAATTTCTTCCGATTCGTTATTTGCAAAACGAATAATTACACTCATTTGACTTCTGATTGAGACAACCGTTGTTTCGTTATCTTGTATTAATATGAAAGGACTATTTTTAATTTAACTTGAAATTTTTTCTTTAACAACATCCGTAATACAAGCTGTTAATTCATTCTGTGTGTCAGAGGAAGCGCTTTCAACTACTCCATCGGATGCTAAATGATGTTTCATGCATGGTTCTTCTTATGTCAAGAAATCCAAAATTTGTAAATAATTTCCTGTATTTACTGACAACTCAGATTCGTCATGATCTCGAAGAGTTAACTCTTACTGTGCTATGAAGCAGATAGTCGAAATAAGTCTCTTTATAATACTTCTGTTTCCATCAACTATCTCGTTATGTTTCAAAGCCTCCAGGCGTGTTGCTTCTGAAACAGCATAGTCAATTGTTTCTGTATCTAGCTGATTGTATTTAACAGCTGCTGTGATATGTGAAATGGAACATTCATGCCTTCTAGTTTTCGAAAGGAATTTTGAAGACTACTCCCCGTTTTCGCCATTTAGAACCATCACCCATTCCAAATAGTATACAGTAAAAACCAAAAATGTTTGTTTCTTTCAATGCTGTCAGTTAACCACGGTTTTGAATTGTACGATTGTGTTTGGTAACGTCTTAAAAATTTTCCATAAGATTTTTTTTAATAGGCAGACTTGGCGTCGGCTTTCGCTCTTTCGCCATGAGTTTATCTCCCAAAGAAAGATGAGAGAAGAATGCATGGTTTTCTATTTAAGAAATCAGTCCATCTTGTGATGAAATAAACGCATCCTTGACAGTTTGAGGTAGTCAGCAGAAAAAAAAAAAAATGGTTCAAATGGCTCTGAGAACTATGGGGCTTAACTGCTGAGGTCATCAGTCCCCTAGAACTTAGAATTACTTAAACCTAACTAACCTAAGGACATCATACACATCCATGCCCGAGGCAGGGTTCGAACCTGCGACCGTAGCAGTTGCGCGGTTCAGGACTGAAGCGCCTAGAACCGTTCGGCCACCGCGGCCGGTGGTAGTCAGCAATACCATACGTTACAAAATAGCGACTTCTATATTACACATCTTACAGTTTTCCTCACGACAATATAATGACGAGACAAATTGACGATGACACCTCACACGTGACAGGGTACACCGAAATGTAATTCACTAATCAGTTAATCACCGCCAGTAATTACAAGATTTTAACAACAGAATTCACGTTCTAGGTTTCACCAAAAGCACGTCTAGTACTGTTGATATGAAAACGCACAGACACGCTACGGAGCTACCAACGTTTGAAATAAATAAGACCACTAAATTTTAATCTGAGGAACAACGTAGATACATAAGCTATGCCCTATCTTATTGCAACAACAGCCATTGATGCATTTATATTTATTTTCTATGAATTACGAGTTTCTTCTTGTTCTTTGTGTTTAGTGTAAACATTTAAATTAAGGGTTAATTGTTTCACATTCAGCCCGGTTTGCAGGTAGCGTGCTAGACGATGCGAAGTAGCGCTATCTATTAGGGAACTGCTGAATGACTTGTCATTCCACTTAGGCGTGTGTCCGCCTGATGGCGAGAAGTAGAAACTAATGAAACACTAGCTTTTAAAAACCGTATACACGCTACAGGAACCCCAGTCCGCCACGTGAAAGAGAAGAGCTAACTTAGCACCCTCGTAAGAAGCACGGTATTCCGAGCTACTATTGGTTGCAAAGCTAGAGGAGTTATGCATTATACTGGCGGGTGCATATACGAAGTTCAAACGTAAAAGATTTGAAAACATTTACTAGGTACGTGGTCATATCGGATTAAATTCCGTTCGGACGAATTGTTTTGGAATTCTTTGGGTAGGCTTAGCCTTAGAGTCTTAATGGACGCGTCGCCACTGAACATGACGACGGCTGCAAAAGTCACTGCTCATCTGAAGCCCGTCAGCACCAAACCAACACGAAGGGAAATCCGTAAGCTGGGAATTTTGGGCGACCTGGAATCCCAAAAGCACTCATCACTGATGGAAATGTCCGTACAGTAAAACGTGGTAACGAATCCATAAAATGTGGACTATTCTTATTTCACACTGTTTCCCAAGAGTGAAACATGTCGGAGGTTCGGCAATGATTTGGGCAGCCATATCGTGGTATTCCATGTGCCCCACGGTTACTCTGCAAAGTTGCGTTACTACCAGAGATCATGTGACCGTTTCGCCGACCAGGTGCATCCCCAATGGCGATACTGTGTTAGAAGACGACAGGGCCCCTGTTCACACACCTCGCGCACTAAGGACTGGTTCTATGGGTTGGGTTTTTTGGGGGAAGACACCAAACGGCGAGGTCATCGGTCTCATCGCATTGGGGAAGGATGTCAGCCGTGCCCTTTCAAAGGAACCATCCCGCCATTTGCCTGGAGCGATTTAGGGAAATCACGGAAAACCTAAATCAGGATGGTCGGACGTGGGATTGAACCGTCGTCCTCCCGAATGCGAGTCCAGTGTGCTAACCACTGCGCCACCTCGCTCGGTCTGGTTCTGTGAACTTGAGGGTGAACTGACGCATCTCTCCTGACCACCACAGTCCCGAGATCTCAATATTATTGAGCCCTGCGGTCTACTTTGGAGAGAAGGATGAGTGATCGCTGTCCAACTGCGCCATCGTTACTCAAACTTTCCACAAGTAACAATGATATAAGACTCCCTTGAAAACCACACAAGACCTGTATTTATCCATTCTGAGACGAGTGGAAGCTGTGTTCGTTGTTTTAGTACAAGGTAAAGGCATGGTAATGAGACGTGATTTTGGTGTTTCAATATTTTTCTTCACCCCCGAATATCTCACTACAAGCCCATGAACGTAACGTTAGAGAGATTCGAGCTTACGCTGAGGCTTATCAATAACCGTTCTTTCCGCGGACCATTCGTAGCTGTAACAGGAGCACACAAAGTAATCTCCGCCACACACCGTACCGCGGCTTACGGAGTGTAGACGTAGCTGTAGATTATTCTTGAACATACACCCCTTGTCCAAAAATTTCCGATGCTGATTTTATTCGTTGAAAGTCTGTTAAGTCCTGTCGTGCGGCCATAATTACGAGGGACACCTTTTCACACGAATCACACGAGTACAAATGACAGCTCCACCAATGTACTGCTCTTTTATACCTTGTGTCCCCGCCGTACGTATATTTGCGTATCGCTATCCCACGACTTTTGTCACGTCAGTGTATGGAGAGCGCGGATTTGGAGGGAACGCTGTGGCTAGGGTGAGGTGAGCCACGCACGCGTCTCTGCACCCTGTCTGAACGGAAGGGACGAGTGAGGCGAGCGCTGAAGCCGACGCCAAGTATTGAGAAAGGCCATCGGCGTCCGTATCACATACAAAGTAGCGCTGCGTAAGCGATACGAGTATGCGAGGCCCGCCGGAGACCGCAGCGGCAGCGGCAGCGGCAGCGGCAGCGGCGGCGCAGCGCGCGGCGGCCGGGTTGTGGTTCGCGCCGTAGCTTGTACTTTGCCACGCGACTGCCTTATAACGCCACGGATTTGTTCACACGGCGGGATTCTCGTAATACCTGACGGCTGCGGCCGTTTCGATCGAAACCTAAGAAAGTAGTGGGAGAATGCAATAAAATTAAAGCATCACGCAGTACTTCGACTTCTGTATGCCGCTTCTCTCTCGAACCAGCTCCTTTAACGACAGAAATTCGAAAATTTTTACAGAAGTGGTATGTTTAAACTGCTCTTCGTGCACATTGTGGTAGATTTAGAGGCAGTCTTTACGAAGGAGGCTCAACTGTTATCTTTAACGCAGGTAGTGGCGTTATCAAAAACGAGTGGTATTTTCTGAGTTCCTGAGGACTTGAGATCTGTACTGTGTAGTTTTATAATGGAATCAGCTTTCTGCCATTGATTATAACGTTTTATTGTTCACAACACGATTGCAATTTCGGTATTTAAGCTCTTGTTAAAGAGCTTACAACAGTTTCTTAGCATAAATCAAAAATAAAAATCTCTGACCTTAGATGTTAGAGTCCGGTATCGAGAAAGCCAGGGTGGCATCACGATTTGAATATCAAACAAAAGCCTTATAAAACAGGTGTCTGTGTTATCACCAAAACAACTTAAAATACACAATGCGACGGGAACATTTACGGAATAAAACATACATACACTTGTTTAATAAGATTTCTGTGTGAAGCCCATATTATGAACTAACTTGAAAACTGTCTGGAAGATCTCGATGTGCATTGACAACTGCCTAGGTGCCGAAATTGCAGTCTTGTTGCGAATAATAAAACACTACAGATACGGTGGAAAAGTGATATTATTCCAAAAATTCATTTTCATTGTGGACATCAAGCACTAACCGTTGTTCTGGCCTACGTATCCTCTGAGCCACTTGACACAATGAAAAACATAAATTTCCGTAATTAACCATTTATGTGCAGTGTCAGAACTGTAAGTATAGCAATACCCATCATTATGTTAGCAGTTTCGTGATGAGAACAATTGTACCGTGAAATACCTGGTTGAGAGGTCCCAGGTTCCAACTCCAGCTCTTTTGAACAATCTTCATTCTGATTCCGACCGAATTATAACAAAAAATTAACCACAATTCAGAACAATGCACAGGGTGTTCGGAAATTGCCGTTACAAACTTGTAGGACTTGCAGAGGGGAGTAGCGAGCGGCAGCGCATTGGTTACCACAGGGCACTCGCATTCCGGAGGAACTCGTGTCCGGCCATCATGATCTAGGTTTCCCGTGAGTTCCCTAAATGGCTTAAGGCAAATGCCGGGATGATTCCTGCAAAAGGCCGCGGCCGCTTTCCTTCTCTATCCTTCCCCAAATCCGAACTTTTTCTCCGTCACTAATGACCTCGTTATCGACAGGACGTTAAACACTAATGTCCTCCTGCTCGTAGAGTGGAATGAGAGAGTGAGTACGTAATGTTCTGAATAAGAACCCACGTCCGGGCAGGTACCGTTTCCGATCTACGATGGTTTCAATTCAGACGTGTAACACGTCCACGTCTGCTGAGGGAAAGAGGGAAACCTCAGAGTAGCTTGTCCTGGTCTGCAGGATGAAGTGTACTACGTCGTGTGCAGAGTTTCATTTACGAGACTCCTGTAGAGACATGGGAACATCTGCTGTCACGGGTTCTGGCCGCTGTACTATAAATTGAAGAGACAGCATATGGGATGTAGAGTATGTACCAGAACATCCTTCGCAGGTACAATATTTGTAACAACGATGGTGGTCTTCACATCGATCCGCTATTGTGATTCATCAGTACTGTCCTGTACGTACGGTATGCTGGGTTCTTTTTTGTTCTGGAATAATGTAAACACGTGATGTATATGCGTTAATACAATTAAATGTACTTAAGTAATAAATAGATGTTTCGTTATGTTTCCTTTGGAACTGTTACTTAATAATTGTATTGCGTTACGTCTAATGCACTTCCTCAAGGAGAAGTGGATGAGTTAAACATCTGAACTGAAACTGTTGTAGAACAGAAACGATACTTTTCCGGACATGGGTTCCTATTCAAAATTTTATGTACTCTCTCCTCTCTACAAGTCGTAGAAGTTTGTAACGGGAATTTCCGAATACCCTGTATATTCGGTAACTTGTTGGTCGATATGTACCATATGAAGAGGAAAGTGGCGCCTACCACCTGCGTTTACACTGACGTGCAGATGCTTTCAGTTCAGTGCAGATACAATGGTAAATGGGGGGTAAGAAATCAAACGAAATGAAATTGCTCTTTAGCACCGGAGACCATGAGTCCTCTATACCTAAATACTTATAAAATATCCATGAACAACTTCCCAAAAGTGTCTGTGGAGTTAGACTTCATCCTGTGCATAAACACTGTTAACAGCCTGTGACACATTATCATAATGTTTCAACATAATCTGAACAGAGAAGCCATACAATACTTTTTAGTGTTCCCCGAAAAAATCTTTCACTATGCATCCAAGTGTGCGCTGTTTTGGAACCTCCTATGGCACAATTTTACTCTGCCATTTCTAAAGTTAATTACCAAACACAAGGACTCAAAGGTCGCTCTTATTTCGCGTAGTGAACAGTAAGTTGACAACTTTTCTTTCTCAGTTCCTTTTCTTTGAGGTGGGTACTTCACAGTGATAGGCACAAATCCAGATGTCCTGGACCAATATTAAACTTCGACAGGCGTTGTTGAATGTTAACGTAACTCATTTATGCCTACTTACAGTTTTCGTTTCCCGTTAAAACTATTCTTTTACACAGTCATCACAACCTAACCACGAAAGTACGAGTTAAAAGTTGTATTCTAACCTTCGGGAATTAGCTACTTTCTTTCTTTTAATTATAGAACGTCAATGTTGACATATTTAATAGTGCACGCTGAAGCGTTTTAGTTCTAGCAGAAAAACGCAGTGGACACTGGTGATGTAGAAAATCGAACAGGACCTTTTCAAAGGAATCTTTCCGGTAGTCACCTTAAATAATCTAGGAAAACTACGGACATCCTAAATTTAAGTAGCCGCAAACGGATTTGAATACCGCTCCTCACATACGTAATTTTACTGCCTTAGGTACTGCACAGTCCGGTTCGCCTAGCAGGCAGTGATATGTAAAATTTTATACTCCACGTGCGTTTCATATTGTTACATGTCCGAGCAACTCTTATTCGACGACATTCCAGCTTCAGGAAATATCACTTTATACGTGGCTCTGAGCACTACGGGACTCAACTGCTGAGGTCATAAGTCTCCTAGAACTTAGAACTACTTAAACCTAACTAACCTAAGGACAACACACACATCCATGCCCGAGACAGGATTCGAACCTGCGACCGTAGCGGTCGCGCGGTTCCAGACTGTAGCGCCAGAACCGCTCGGCCACCAGCACTTTATACGTCTATGGTTTGGTATTATTTGATTAACACTTTAATCGTTGACTTGTAGCACTAGCATCCGTTTCATTCTGCACTAATGGTTTCTCAATCGTTTGAAAAAGTGGCTGCTTTTCCCCGACATCTTATGTAGTAGAGAAATTTAAACAAATCAGACGAAGTTGTAGACCAAAAGCATTGTCTTAGTGGACTGGACTGACAAGTCCAGAGTGGCTTCAGGAATCGTGAGAGGGCAGCAACAAGAGTAGATGGCTGGCCGCACGTGGAGATAACGCACCTTGGCGAGATAACGCCTTGTTTCCTGCCAGCTTCCCCGCGTGCCTGCAGACTTTCTGACGAGGTTCACCAAAGTACAGTCTATTACCACGTTTACAGCCACTTATATGTACAGTAAAGTAGCGGCCGTTAGAAATTCCTCTCAGAGGTGAAGGGCGTATCTAATTTGCTTGATAGCACGGTGTCTATCTTGTCACAAAGATGATAACGTCGGATACGTTTGTAGGATAAATCTTAAAGTTCTCTCATCACGCAAATCTGTTTTGAAGTGCTGTCGTAAGTCCAATACTTACATTAGTACTGGAAAAGTCCAGTGTAGCAAAATGGAAAATCAAATAGGCTGGTGCCACTTTCTTGACACGTAACGGTGTGTACATCGTTGATAGTGTATATGGTGTTCGGATCACCTTCAAACAAACCGGATGCATAGCATGTATGCTTGCAGCTTGGTCCAAATGTGGAAAAATGAAAATTTATGCAGATGAGTACCGAAAACAATCCTATAGTGTTCGAATATAGTATCAACGAATTTGTGCTTGACACGGTCACGTCGATTAAATATCTAGGCGTAACGTTGCAACGTGACATGAAATAGAACGAGCCCGTAAGGTCGGTTGTAGGGGTGGGGAATGGTTGACTGCGGTTTATTGGGAGGATTCTACGACAACGTACATTTTGCGTTAGGGCAGCGAACACAAGATAAGAGAAGCCAGTCGTTTTTCCCTCCATTGGCGAGTCGAACAGGAAAGGGAAAGACCAGCAGTAGCACGAAGTACCCGCCGCCATGCACTGTATGCAGTTCCCGGAGTACGAATGTGGATGCAGTTGTATATGGTAGCGTTCTGATAGAATCCTTAGCGTTCGAAAAGGCACAGCACCAATATCAAAGATACTTCGAAACTGTTTTCTCGGTATTTTAGTTAATAGAGTTTAAGTGAGAAAAACGAAGAACTTGAATAAATCGTGGGTTACCAGGTTGATAAATCTGACAATAAATAGCGTTTTATATGATGAAACATAACTTAGGTACATGGTATGTTTAAAAAAATGTCATCTACATGTACATCATACTCCGCAAGCCACCTAGTGGTGTGTAGCGGAGGGTACTTTTGATACCACTAACTGATCCCCCTCTTCCCTCTTGCACTCGCGTGTGAAGCGTGGGAACAATGGTTGTCGGTAAGCCTCTGTATTACCTCTAATTTCTCGAATTTTCTCATCGTGGTCATTTTGCGAGACGTATGTGAGAGGATGTAATATGTTGTCCCACTCTTCCCGGGAAGTTCAAAGAAAAAAAAATGGCTCTGAGCACTATGGAACTTAACAACTGTGGTCATCAGTCCCCTAGAACTTAGAACGACTTAAACCTAACTAACCTAAGGACATCACACACATCACACATCCATGCCCGAGGCAGGATTCGAACCTGCGACCGTAACGGTCGTGCGATTCCAGCCTGTACCGCCTAGAACCGCTCGTCCACTTCGGCCGGCTCTCGGGAAGTGCTATCCCGAAATTTCAATAGTAAATCTCCCGTGGTGCACAGCGCCTCTCTTGTAACGTCTGCCAACGAAGTTTGTTGAGCATTTCTGTAATGCTCTCGCGGCGATTAAACGATCCCGTAACGAAACGCCCCGCCCTTTGTTGGATCTTTTCTATCTCTTCTATTAGTCCTACTTGGTAAGGGTCCCAGATTGATCACCAATGCTCAGTAATCGGTCGAACAAGCGCATTGTAAGCCACTTATTTCGTGGATGAGCTACATTTCCTGAAGAACCTTCCTATGACTGCCAGTCCGTCGTCTGCTTTCCCTACTATTTGCTTTATATGGTCATTCCACTTGTGGTCGCTCCGGATAGATATTCTTAAATATTTTACGGTACATATTGTTTCCACTAGTTTCTCGTCCATTGTGTAGTTGTACAGTAATGGATTTCTTTACCTATGTATGATCAGTATGTTACGTTTATTTACGTTCAAGGTCAACTACGAGAGACTACATCATTTATCAATCTTCTGTAGGTCACTCTGCAAATCGCTTTTGTCTTCTGGCGTTGCTACTTTTTTTTATGGACGATCGTGTCATCTGCGAACAGACTCAAAGAGCTCCCGATGCTATCTGCTATTTCATTTATATACATTGTAACTAGTGACGGTCCAATCACATTCCGTTAGGATACTCTCGAAATTACCTATACATTTGTCGATTTTGTTCCGTTAAGACCAACGTGTTGAGTTCCATTTGTAAGGAAGTCATTGATTCAGTAACAAATCTGGTCCGATACTCGGTAAGTTCGAATTTTTTTCACTAAACGGCATTGCGGTGTCAGATGCATTCCTGAAGTCAAAGAACACGGCTGAGCGCCGTTGTCTACAGCTTTATGGATCTTATGGATCTTATGGATCTTATGGACGAGTTCCCCCCCATGAACCATGGACCTTGCCGTTGGTGGGGAGGCTTGCGTGCCTCAGCGATACAGATGGCCGTACCGTAGGTGCAACCACAACGGAGGGGTATCTGTTGAGAGGCCAGACAAACATGTGGTTCCTGAAGAGGGGCAGCAGCCTTTTCAGTAGTTGCAGGGGCAACAGTCTGGATGATTGACTGATCTGGCCTTGTAACATTAACCAAAACGGCCTTGCTGTGCTGGTACTGCGAACGGCTGAAAGCAAGGGGAAACTACAGCCGTAATTTCTCCCGAGGACATGCAGCTTTACTGTATGATTAAATGATGATGGCGTCCTCTTGGGTAAAATATTCCGGAGGTAAAATGGTCCCCCATTCGGATCTCCGGACGGGGACTACTCAAGAGGACGTCGTTATCAGGAGCAAGAAAACTGGCATTCTACGGATCGGAGCGTGGAATGTCAGATCCCTTAATCGGGCAGGTAGGTTAGAAAATTTAAAAAGGGAAATGGATAGGTTAAAGTTAGATATAGTGGGAATTAGTGAAGTTCGGTGGCAGGAGGAACAAGACTTTTGGTCAGGTGATTACAGGGTTATAAATACAAAATCAAATAGGGGTAATGTAGGAGTAGGTTTAATAATGAATAAAAAAATAGGAGTGCGGGTTAGCTACTGCAAACAGCATAGTGAACGCATTATTGTAGCCAAGATAGACACAAAGCCCATGCCTACTACAGTAGTACAAGTTTATATGCCAACTAGCTCTGCAAATGATGAAGAAATTGATGAAATGTGTGACGAAATAAAAGAAATTATTCAGGTAGTGAAGGGAGACGAAAATTTAATAGTCATGGGTGACTGGAATTCGTCAGTAGGAAAAGGGAGAGAAGGAAACATAGTAGGTGAATATGGATTGGGGGGAAGAAATGAAAGAGGAAGCCGCCTTGTAGAATTTTGCACAGAGCATAACTTAATCATAGCTAACACTTGGTTCAAGAATCATGAAAGAAGGTTGTATACCTGGAAGAATCCTGGAGATACTAAAAGGTATCAGATAGATTATATAATGGTAAGACAGAGATTTAGGAACCAGGTTTTAAATTGTAAGACATTTCCAGGGGCAGATGTGGATTCTGACCACAATCTATTGGTTATGAACTGCAGATTGAAACTGAAGAAACTGCAAAAAGGCTGGAATTTAAGGAGATGGGACCTGGATAAACTGAAAGAACCAGAGGTTGTACAGAGTTTCAGGGAGAGCATAAGGGAACAATTGACAGGAATGGGGGAAAGAAATACAGTAGAAGAAGAATGGGTAGCTCTGAGGGATGAAGTAGTGAAGGCAGCAGAGGATCAAGTAGGTAAAAAGACGAGGGCTAATAGAAATCCTTGGGTAACAGAAGAAATATTGAATTTAATTGATGAAAGGAGAAAATATAAAAATGCAGTAAATGAAGCAGGCAAAAAGGAATACAAACGTCTCAAAAATGAGATCGACAGGAAGTGCAAAATGGCTAAGCAGGGATGGCTAGAGGACAAATGTAAGGATGTAGAGGCCTGTCTTACTAGGGGTAAGATAGATACTGCCTACAGGAAAATTAGAGAGACCTTTGGAGATAAGAGAACCACTTGTATGAACATCAAGAGCTCAGATGGAAACCCAGTTCTAAGCAAAGAAGGGAAAGCAGAAAGGTGGAAGGAGTATATAGAGGGTCTATACAAGAGCGATGTACTTGAGGACAATATTATGGAAATGGAAGAGGATGTAGATGAAGACGAAATGGGAGATAAGATACTGCGTGAAGAGTTTGACAGAGCACTGAAAGACCTGAGTCGAAACAAGGCCCCGGGAGTAGACAACATTCCATTAGAACTACTGATGGCCTTGGGAGAGCCAGTCATGACAAAACTCTACCATCTGGTGAGCAAGATGTATGAGACAGGCGAAATACCCACAGACTTCAAGAAGAATATAATAATTCCAATCCCAAAGAAAACAGGTGTTGACAGATGTGAAAATTACCGAACTATCAGTTTAATAAGTCACAGTTGCAAAATACTAACGCGAATTCTTTACAGACGAATGGAAAAACTGGTAGAAGCGGACCTCGGGGAAGATCAGTTTGGATTCCGTAGAAATGTTGGAACACGTCAGGCAATACTAACCTTACGACTTATCTTAGAAGAAAGATTAAGAAAAGGCAAACCTACGTTTCTAGCATTTGTAGACTTAGAGAAAGCTTTTGACAATGTTAACTGGAATACTCTCTTTCAAATTCTGAAGGTGGCAGGGGTAAAATACAGGGAGCGGAAGGCTATTTACAATTTGTACAGAAACCAGATGGCAGTTATAAGAGTCGAGGGGCATGAAAGGGAAGCAGTGGTTGGGAAAGGAGTGAGACAGGGTTGTAGCCTCTCCCCGATGTTATTCAATCTGTATATTGAGCAAGCAGTAAAGGAAACAAAAGAAAAATTCGGAGTAGGTATTAAAATTCATGGAGAAGAAGTAAAAACTTTGAGGTTTGCCGATGACATTGTAATTCTATCAGAGACAGCAAAGGACTTGGAAGAGCAGTTGAACGGAATGGACAGTGTCTTGAAAGGAGGATATAAGATGAACATCAACAAAAGCAAAACGAGGATAATGGAATGTAGTCAAATTAAATCTGGTGATGCTGAGGGAATTAGATTAGGAAATGAGACACTTAAAGTAGTAAAGGAGTTTTGCTATTTAGGGAGTAAAATAACTGATGATGGGCGAAGTAGAGAGGATATAAAATGTAGACTGGCAATGGCAAGGAAAGCGTTTCTGAAGAAGAGAAATTTGTTAACATCGAGTATAGATTTAAGTGTCAGGAAGTCGTTTCTGAAAGTATTTGTATGGAGTGTAGCCATGTATGGAAGTGAAACATGGACGATAACTAGTTTGGACAAGAAGAGAATAGAAGCTTTCGAAATGTGGTGCTACAGAAGAATGCTGAAGATAAGGTGGGTAGATCACGTAACTAATGAGGAGGTACTGAATAGGATTGGGGAGAAGAGAAGTTTGTGGCACAACTTGACTAGAAGAAGGGATCGGTTGGTAGGACATGTTTTGAGGCATCAAGGGATCACAAATTTAGCATTGAAGGGCGGCGTGGAGGGTAAAAATCGTAGAGGGAGACCAAGAGATGAATACACTAAGCAGATTCAGAAGGATTTAGGTTGCAGTAGGTACTGGGAGATGAAGAAGCTTGCACAGGATAGAGTAGCATGGAGAGCTGCATCAAACCAGTCTCAGGACTGAAGACCACAACAACAAACAACATGGATGAGTTTCGCTACATTTCTGTTTGCTGGGTCTATGTTGATTTTCAAACAGGAGATTTTTGTTTTCCAAAATCGCCATAAGTATTGAGCATAAAACATGTTCCATAATTCTAAAACAGGTTGATGTCAAGGATATAGGTCTATAATTATGTGCATCTGTCCTACGACTCTCTCGAAAACGGAAATGACCTGCACTTTTTTCCAATCGCTGCTGCTGGAAGGTGGGCAAGTTCTTTCGCATAATCTTTGTAGAATTTCCATAGGTATCTCATCTAATTCTGATGCCTTTCTACTACTACGCGATTGTAATTGCTTTCCTGTTCCGCGATTATCTGCCTCAATATATATCTACTTATTCCTACGGGGGGTAGTGCTGCTCAAAACTAGAAGAAAAGGTCCTATACTGACCTGTTTAGATGTGGATCAATCTGTCTTCTCATTCTCGTCTGTGTGTTACTTACAAGGGAACCTCCCCATCGCACCCCCCTCAGATTTAGTTATAAGTTGGCACAGTGGATAGGCCTTGAAAAACTGAACACAGATCAATCAAGAAAATAGGAAGAAGTTGTGTGGAACTATGAAAAAAAAATAAGCAAAATATACAAACTGCGTAGTCTACGTGCAACATATGCAACATCAAGGACTGTATCTGATAAGGAGCACCATGGTCCCGTGGTTAACGTGACCAGCAGTGGAACGAGAGATCCTTGGTTCAAGTCCTCCCTCGAGTGAAAAATTTAATTTCTTTATTTTCGCAGTTATGATCTGTCCGTTCGTTCATTGACGTCTTTGTTCACTGTAATAAGTTTAGTGTCTGTGTTTTGCGACCGCACCGCAAAACCGTGCGATTAGTAGACGAAAGGACGTGCCTCTCCAATGGGAACCGAAAACATTTGATCGCAAGGTCATAAGTCAACCGATTCCTCCACAGGAAAACACGTCTGATATATTCTATACGACACTGGTGACGGCATGTGCGTCACATGACAGGAATATGTTGTCGACCCACCTAACTTGTACACTTGGCGAAGGGGTGAAAAGATTCTTCTACCTCTCCAGATTTAAGTTTTATTGTGGATGTGAATATCACCCCAAAAAAGTGATGAAAACATGAGTTTGTCACATAAACTGCAACAAATGAATGCAACAGTCTCACAGTCGCACAGTTTCCCCTGTGCTCTGTCAAAACATATGTTTTTAACGTTTTCAAATTTTTCCGTGTGTAGACCGTCAAATCCTGCATGTGTCCAAGCAAATCTGAACATGTCCTGGAATTTTGGAGAACGAAGTTGACTGTGTGTGTGTGTGTGTGTGCCTGAACTTTGATAATTGTCTGAAAATAAAAAATTAAAATTTTCACTCGGAGGAAGATTCGAACCAAGGACCTCTGGTTCCTCAGCTGCTCACGCTAACCACAGAATGTTACATATCTTGAGCATGGACTACTCAGTTTGTATATTTTGCTTATTTTTTCGTAGTTCCACACAACTTCTTCCTGTTTTCTCGATTGATCTGTGTTCAGTTTTTCAAGACCTATCCACTGTGCCAACTTATAACTACATCTGAGGGGGGTGCGATGGGGAGGTTCCCTTGTTAGAAGCAGACAATGAGTGAGTAGCACGCATCCTGAGACATCCTTCAGTCCTTCTTCGCAGTGAATCACACACTATTTCAAATACACCTAGCTTCATTCGGGCTGCGTTACATGCCTGGGTCACACGCTCCTGTGACATCTGCTTATTGTCGATGGGTTGGGTATACACCAATGCCTTTAAATGTCCCCACAGCGAGCAATCAAGCGGATTCAGGCCAGGTGAACGTGGATGCCATGCCACAAGACCTCCTCGACCATTCCATTCTCAACCACAGAGATGGGCGCGGTGCATCGACGCTCTTAGACCGTAAAAAGTCTATTTTAATTTATTGACCTTTAGCTTACTCCATATAACCTCTTGTTTTTACAGTAAAGGTACAGGCATCGATAGATCATTATTGAGACAATATTTGGCTGCAAGACAGGACGTACATATTAGTAGTTATAGATAGTCCAGTGCAGTATAATATTTGTAAATTCAAATGTTAAAGAACACTTTTATACAGTCCACTGCTCGTGAAATGGTAGTCTTAGATGCGGATACCAGCGGCAACAGTGAAGCTGTGCATCTCGTTGAAAAATGTGTAATCCTGTGTTGCTAACAAAGCTGTGACGTAGGCTGGCAACGGATGACCAAGCTTCAAAAGTTCTTGTGAAAGGATTGATGAGAGTGATGCGAAGTTCACTCTACAGGCATGAGGGTGCTCTCCTGGGAATTTGACTTCAGTTCTAGCGAGCACGTCAGGGAAGCTATTAACTGAAATAGGCGTCTCTTTGACTCTGTACATAAAGATACTCGTAAATCGTGTGCTGCCATTGAGCACGCATGGATTGAGATAGCTCCCCAACGCTTTCGGTGTTTCGTGGAGCCCATGCCACGGTCTGCAGTTATGAGCAACGTAGCTCGTTTCATAGATTTGTCCATGGCCACAATCGAATATATGATTTCGCGGACCAACTCCGACAGGCGTCTTCCTACCTTTCGAATACGTAATAGACATTTCAACCAGCGTTGAGATAACATAACTGAATTCCGTTTGAATTCGAAAACAAGATCCTACAGCAGTTCGTTGAGGATGCTGATACTAAAAACGCTCATTTTTCAAAAGTTTTAAACAGATGGCGAATAAATAATGTGTGAAACAATTTTGCACGAGTATCAGGCTGCTACGTAAAACAGAACATTATATAAAAAAATGAAACGTACCCTCGTTGATGATACGTCTTCAAGAATTTGAGTTTCTGTTTTACACACTATGAATGAATATCATGGTTAAAAGGCTTTGTAGCATTTATTTCATTCAACTTACAATTATAAATACCACATTCTACGAAATAGTAACTCAGTTTTATTTGTATGCCTATGCGCGTGAGCATACACGCATTCCTAGTGAGCAGAAAGCTTTTTGTTTTTTATGGTTTGCAATGACTGAATCTACTGCTTCTGTACAAAGATGGTTCCGTATTAAATTCCATTGTAATATTGCAGATGATAATAACATCCGCAGTGGTATCTTCAGTTTGAATACACCGGCTGTCTTTGCAAGAGGAAGAGCACGGGACGACCAAGAACATGTTGAACGAGTGAGACAAAGTTTCACGCTTAGCCGCAAGAACTCAGTTCTGGATGCTAGTCGTGAATTAGCAATTCCAGACTTTTAAGGAGACGCTTTCAATTACGTCCTTATTGTTTGCCGTTGTTACAAGCCCTAAAGCTTACAGACTACGGTTTACGTGCCAGCTTCGCAAACAAAATGTTGCTGCATGAAGATGACGATATTTTGGATCATGTCGTCTTCGGTGATGAATCAACAGTTCACCTAAGTGAAGTATGAACACACCTAATGTGCGCATCCTCACGAGATGGTACAGTTGCAACGACACTCTTCTAAACTGAATGTTTTTTGGGCCGTATCCCGGTTGAAAGCTTGTCGGCCTTTCTTTTTCGATGAGGCGACTGTAACTGGTGTTTCTTATATCGATGTGCTAAAACTATGGCTGTTTCCTCAATTGGAAGAATCTGAAGGACGGAACTTAATTTGGCAGCGAGTTGTTGCTCTGCCTCACTGGCAATCCTCAGCACGCGACTGTATCCTACCGTTGGGCTGGCCACAAGGAGCCGGGAGCCGGGAGCCGGGAGCCGGACGAAAGAGATCGTTTCGCATGGCCTCCGCGTGCACCCACCATGACGCCATGTGATTTTTACCTTTATGGGTTGATAAATCATGTGCCCCCTCTGCCAGCTGGTCTTTCCAACGTAAGGAAAAGGACTGAAGCAATTGTTGCAACAATTACTCCTGATACACTGATCAAGGTTTGGCAAGAACTCGCCTATCGACACGATATATGCTGTGTCATGAATGGTGCTAACATTGAATACGTGTAACAAAGACTGTTTGATTTGATTTTTCATTTTACATATTGTTTATAATCGTAAGCTGAATGTAATCAATGATACAAAACCTTAAAACCCCGATATTCATTTTGAAACAATCGGTATTATAGGCAGCAACAAATTTGAGGTGGATCACTAAGTTAACATTTTTGAAAACGGGGGAAAATATTCAGCAGTATCTTCACTGAAGGGTTAATAGGACCAACAAACGACTCAAATTTTAAAAAGACAATGTCACTAACATTAGCTGCATGGCGAACGGCCACTGTGGCAAGACAGCACCTGAACCGACCACCTCTTCACGACTTCTGTACTTAATCCCTGCGCAGCCTTTTTCCATACCGTCGACTGGAGAAGAACTTATCTGACTTACATAAATCACATCACAAATGCAGTGAGGCTAAAAATAAAACTGTCCGGCAAGTGTCCGGTAATTTGTGACAGCATAATCTAAACAACAAATTTAGAAACCTCACGATATCAGTATTACAAAAATATGTAGCAGGCATCTGATGATTGACATTTTGCGTGTCAGTTTTACTTCAGCTACCGTGTATGTCGTGATTAGCATTATGCATCTCGCAATTAGCTGTCAATAAACGGTTGTCGGTGTTGATTACGGTACTAATCAGAGGCAGACGTTAATATTAGTTTTTGTCTTCTTGCTCCCAACCATGAGGACTAATGTCAAATTTTTCAATAAACTATTCGCTAATACAAATTAGTGTGAAGACGCTAGACCTGGAATTAGCTAATTTGAATCCTGGTGGTGTAAGGGTTTTTTTCATCACAAATATTTGGTCGACAAGGAGGTGACAAGTACTTGTGTAAAGTTCTTCGTTACTAGACTGTGCATTAGTCTTCTAGGTGAAATCTCAACCTCGTATGCAGTGTATGATAGAGTTAGAACGTCTTGAATTATCAATAATTCTGTAATTTATTGTTTGAAGATAGAATATTATTAACAAACCATGAAAACATTTTCAAACATTTTGCGTGCACAGATTATAGCAGTGCAATAAATCTTTTATGACAATACCTGCACTTGTAATGTTTCACTGTACACAATACACTTGTTTTTACATCAGATCAATATAAAAAATGTTTCTAGGCTGTCTTATGCTTGTCTTGATGCACTCAAAATTCGATAGCCGTCTTTTGTTGCTTGGACCTAAAAAAACTGGCAGGTGCCTATAGTTGTTTATTGTGTGTCCGTACGCTCTGTCTCTCAGGGATCACAGTGTTACAACTAAAAACATAGATGCTGTGCGGTTCTAGGCGCTACAGTCAGGAACAGCGCGACCGCTGCGGTCGTAGGTTCGAATCCTGCCTCGGGCATGGAAGTGTGTGATGTCCTTAGGTTAGATAGGTTTAAGTAGTTCTAAGTTCTAGGGGGCTGATGACCTCAGAAGCTAAGTCCCATAGTGTTCAGAGCCATTTGAACCATAGATGCTCTGTTGGTAAAGGTTTCAGACTTTATTGCACTGCTTTATAAATTACTTTTGCAACTTCTAATACAGGTAATGATTTGAGAACGAATGAAAAGTTCGAAACTAGTCACTAATGAAAATATTTGCAACTCTGGAGGGGACCTTAATTAATAAATTATAAATATAGTGAGTTGCTGATGCTGATAGCTGATACCAACATAATGTTGGAATTACGTAAATAATATTTCTTCCGATGGATGGGACATTGTTACGCTCGGAAATCACAGTAGGTCTATTGGAGGGGATAAACTATATTTCTGCGTTGGTTTTCACCCTATTCCTTCAAAATGGTTCAAATGGCTCTGAGCACTATGGGACTTAACTGCTGAGGTCATCAGTCCCCTAAAACTTAGAACTACTTTAACCTAACTAACCTGAGGACATCAGACACATCCATGCCCGAGGCAGGATTCGAACCTGCGACCGTAGCGGTCTCCTTTTCCTTCCATTTAACCCACACTCACTCATAATAAAACAAACATAGAAACACACTTTTCGAGTAACTTTCGCAGTCATCCCTACGATACAGCAAAGTTAAAGTGCTTAATCTTAACACACAGTAATTAAACAGGGCGCGAGTTTCTACAAGACGACAATTGCGCTGGTTTCTGAGCATGTTGTAATGATACCCGTTAGTCTTCAAGGAAGGCACGCACATTACTCGGCACAAATGGCCGGGAATTATTCTGCTAAAATACGGCATGTGGCGTTGCCTGAAAGAGCACTTCGGCCATGTTGTACTCAGGGGGTAATCGAACTACATGACGTTTCCAAAAAAAATCATACGATTTCACTAGACTTTGTTTTGTGAACTAATGAAGATAAAAACTTCAGGTGATTTTTACCTTACGCATCATAAGTTTCCCTTGGCGCCAGTTGTAAATGACCGGTTCGAATAGTTGGCGAGAGGTGCAGCTAACTTGTACGCTCGTTCATCATCGAAAATGTGTCGAGTCGAGATGGCGATAACACATGAACAAAGAGCGTTTGCATTCTCAGTTTCCTCACTGCAATTCACTTATGACCGAGAGGCATGATTTTCTCTGCGAGTACTGCAACTGCGGTTCCTGCAGTCCCAAGCATTCCTCGTTGGCACCAGCAGTATCAAGTTTATGCAAGGTGAAATCTAGCGGTCTGTGAAAGACTCCGTGTATTTGCCTCCCCTTCCAACTGCGATGCTGCATGGTAACAGCAGTAACACCAGATGTGCTCGCAAAAATATGGGCCAATTTGACTACTGTCTGTATCAAAAGCTGCGACATGGTCACGTATTGAACGGTGACACGAAAATAGAATAAATTTTCTTTACTTCACATCTATGGTCACAAATTTTTATGTCATCAGACTACCGGTTTCGGTCTATAATGACCATCATCAGATCTGTTTTATAAAAACATGTCCTAATATATTGGAGCCATAGTAGCATCTTCAAATGCTAAACACAAAATCAGCGCCAGCATCGTCAAACATATATAAATAATAGTATACACAAGAGTCATCTTGTCAAAACAGTTTTGTTCTGAACTGTAGTGCTGCTCACAGGATGACTCTTATGAATACTATTATTTATATATGTTTGACGATGCTGGCGCTCATTTTGCGTTTAGCATTTGACGATGCCACTATGGCTCCCGTATATTAGGACATGTTTTTATAAAGAAGATCTGAAGATGGCAATTATAGACCGAAACTGGTAGTCTGATGACATAAAAATTTGTGAACACTGACGTGAAGCAAAGGAAATTTATATTGTCTGTAAAGTTATGATGCGTCCGTTAGAAGGCACACTGACGTTTGTGAAGGTGAAAAGAAAATTTTGATTCTAAACCGTAACTATAATAAGTACTCCAACGTTGAATATGCATACCTGTTAAATTGGATCGTTCTTTTAAAAGCAAAGAGCTTTTGGTCCTATATGTAAAAAAGAATTCACCCCAACTTTATATCCTCATTAATTCTAGATTATTAAACCCTCGTCAAACTTATGTTTGCAGTTGACATCTCTTTGCGCTTCCCGCCGATCTGGACACATGAGCAACACATGCTCTTAGGTATCTTCATGGCAAACATTGTCGTTAACAATGCCTGAATTATTTACTGCCTAACTCCAGAGGTTTGCTGACACAACTGCTGTTGTCGTAAATATTAAGAGTATTTAGTGATAGTGTGCCTTTTTTCTAATTGTCGGCACATATGTTTTAACGCTTCGACTGTATCTCATTGTGGCATCCTAGGTAAAATATCAAGCAGATGAGTGTCAGTTTACATCATATGGACACTCTTCAGTGCTAATCTCGTCCTGTGCTACTGAAATTCGCATGATATGGATGGAGCTGGGTTTGATTTCGGCACTAACAAACTGGGTGCTTTACTTGAAGAAGCTGATAAGGACACAGAAAATGGAGAATTTAGTGAAGACAACAACAATATCAAGGGATGAAAGTGTGCTCATTTTGTCCTTTGATG
The DNA here is from genome assembly GCF_023864345.2 of Schistocerca serialis cubense. Lineage (NCBI taxonomy): Eukaryota > Metazoa > Arthropoda > Insecta > Orthoptera > Acrididae > Schistocerca > Schistocerca serialis. The sequence continues at coordinate 1,006,953,372 of NC_064640.1, forward strand.
AAATTAAGAAAGACGACGACCTTTTTTTAACTACTTATAAAGAGCAATTTGTGCAAAACACTGACCTAGATCTTGCTTAGATTGTAATAATAAAATCTAAAGCAGGAGACTCTCTACTCAATTTGTGTATAAAATACTCTTGTAGTTAGTGCGTAACATAAATTAGGACTTCTTTTCCAATAACGTTTTCTGCAGTAAAAGTTTCGTTATGGGGTACAAAACACGACATTTAGTACTCATATGGTATGTAACATATCTTTGGAGATGTAATAATTGTAATTACCTAGTGCATACCCTATCAATGACGACTTTCTTTACAGAGTGAGGTGGCTCAGTGGTTAGCACACTGGACTCGCATTTGAGAAGACGATAGTTCAAACCCGCTTCATCCTGATTTAGGTTTTCCGTGATTTTGCTAAATCGCTTCAGATAAATACCGGGATGGTTCCTGTGAAACGGCACTTCCGACTTCCCGCCCCATCCTTCCCTAATCCGATGGGACGGATGACCTCGCTGTTTGGTCCCTCCCCCGAATCAACCAATCAGCCAACCACCGACTTTCTTTGATGAAATTCGGAGTAATGAAATTTTCGATGGTTTACTAGCAATTTAACATTTTCCCCATTTTAGTGCTCTAAGGTTAATGTAGAAAATACGGTCTTCTGAAATCGGATGATTCTACATCTACATCTACATACATACATACTCCGCAATCCACCATACGGTGCGTGGCGGAGGGTACCTCGTACCACAACTAGCATCTTCTCTCCCTGTTCCACTCCCAAACAGAACGAGGGAAAAATGACTGCCTATATGCCTCTGTACGAGCCCTAATCTCTCTTATCTTATCTTTGTGGTCTTTCCGTGAAATATAAGTTGGCGGCAGTAAAATTGTACTGCAGTCAACCTCAAATGCTGGTTCTCTAAATTTCCTCAGTAGCGATTCACGAAAAGAACGCCTCCTTTCCCCCAGAGACTCCCACCCTGAAGTATTTCCGTAACACTCGCGTGATGATCAAACCTACCAGTAACAAATCTACCAGCCCGCCTCTGAATTGCTTCTATGTCCTCCCTCAGTCCGACCTAATAGGGATCCCAAACGCTCGACCAGTACTCAAGAATAAGTCGTATTAGTGTTTTATAAGCGGTCTCCTTTACAGATGAAGCACATCTTCCCAAAATTCTACCAATGTACCGAAGGCGACTATCCGCCTTCCCCACAGCTGCCATTACATGCTTGTCCCACTTCATATTGCTCTGTAATGTTACGCCCAAATATTTAATCGACGTGACTGTGTCAAGCGCTACACTACTAATGGAGTATTCAAACATTACGGGATTCTTTTTCCTATTCATCTGCATTAATTTACATTTATCTATATTTAGAGTTAGCTGCCATTCTTTACACCAATCACAAATCCTGTCCAAGTCATCTTGTATCCTCCTACAGTCACTCAACGACGATACCTCCCCGTACACCACAGCATCATCAGCAAATAGCCGCACATTGCTATCCACCCCATCCAAAAGATCATTTATGTAGATAGAAAACAATAGCGGACCTACCACACTTCCCTGGGGCACTCCATACGATACCCTCACCTCCGATGAACACTCACCATCGAGGACTACATACTGGGTTCTATTACTTAAGAAGTCTTCGAGCCATCACATATTTGGGAACCAATCCCATATGCTCGTACCTTAGTTAGGAGTCTGCAGTGGGGCACCGAGTCAAACGCTTTCCGGAAGTCAAGGAATATGGCATCCGTCTGATACCCTTCATCCATGGATCGCAAGATATCATGTGAAAAAAGGGCGAGTTGCGTTTCGCAGGAGTGGCCGTGCGGTTCTAGGCGCTACAGTCTGGAGCCGAGCGACCGCTACGGTCGCAGGTTCGAATTCTGCCTCGGGCATGGATGTGTGTGATGTCCTTCGGTTAGTTAGGTTTAATTAGTTCTAAGTTCTAGGTGACTGATGACCTCAGAAGTTCAGTCGCATAGTGCTCAGAGCCATTTGAATCATCTGCGTTTCGCAGGAGCGATGCTTTCTAAAGCCGTGCTGATGCATGGACAGCAACTTCTCTGTCTCAAGGAAATTCATTATATTCGAACTGAGAATATGTTCGAGAATCCTGCAACAAACCGATGTTAAGGATATTGGTCTGTAATTCTTAGGATCCGTCCTTCTACCCTTCTTATATACAGGCGTCTCATGCGCTTGTCAAAGAGCTTGTACTACACTTCGTGATTGTCTTTATAATGGTCAACTGTACAGGGTGTCAGCATGTGACCACCGATAACGTCTAATACGCGTGTGGTACGATAGGATGAATGGGGATTAATCTAAACGCACGGCAGCACGCCAGTGACGTTGCCATTGTAGTCCGAGGTGTTTGTATACGATACAAGCCGACGCCCTACACTGCCGTACGTGATCACACAGGTGTGAGCGTTGCTGGTGCTAAGTGTAGCTATGTGTAGCTATCTGTCTGCAGCCTTGATCTCTTATTACTACCGACCGAGTTTTCGCGCCAATTAAGATATACATTAGAATTCTGGAGTAGCGTGATTCAGATCCCGGACAGCGTTTCTTATTTCCTTTGAAATGGATGCGGCCAATTTATTTTTCCGCTCTCGAATAAACCGAGTTTGTACTGCGTCTTTGAAGACTTTGTCGTCTATAAGACATTAAATCCCAATATTTCTTCTTGTTGGATTGTATAGTTTTAAATAATGTAGTGTTCAAGGTGCATGCTCTTAAGAAAGATCCTTTATGTCTTAATTGCTGTTAAGGAGTATAATGATCTCAAAGAAGAAGGAAAACACATAATAGATAATGAAGCGATTACTCGCGTACGACTTTTTCTTGAATCCCCTGATCCGAAAGGAAATTTCATTATCTTAATAAATATCGCTAGGAAAGATTGTTGTAAATCTGTATTTTATTTTCTTTGGACAAATACTGGCGTTACTTCATAGGGAAACGGTTCATGAAACGACCGTTATAGTAATGCTAAACTGGTATTTTTAGCTTATGCCAGTATATAAATCATATTTAGTTCCCTTATTTTTCTGACGGCAAGTTCGAATGTAACCGAAAGGTCGCGAGTTCGGGGTCGATTGTTATCCTTTATGTCGACGTATTATGGCTCTATGGTTTGACACAGATTCTGAGTGATTTGCAAAGAACGAAGGTTCATGGCTGTCAAAACCGAAATGGCACTAACAGTCGGCAATCAGCCGATGGAGTAGCAATTGGCTTTATACAATACGCTGCCACCTCCCCTCTTCTCCACTATGCCCTGTATTTTATCCCTTCTCCAGACGTTTCTAATTCATAAGTTCATCGAAAACTAAATATTTCCGCTCAACTTAGTGCATAACTAAGACAACAATCTGTAACAGACAAACGTTGTGAACTTGATTACAAAAATCATGTTTTTAGTTAGTTATTTCTCAGCATTTAAATCAGCAACTCATAGCACAAATAAAAACTCTCGTAAATAAGAAAAATTCACGCCTCGAGACGATGGACCAAAATCAAACAAACGCATATAAACGGCCGACGAATTAAGCACACAATAAGCTTATTAGAAATACTAGCAAACGGGTGGAAAGACGATAATATGAAAATATAGAATAATACTTATTAAAAGTTATCAGCTGGAAAGGAAACCTCATCTCGGGCTTAATCACCGTTGTCAGTGACAAATACCGTTCCTTAACTTTTCATTCGTGAGCTGCCTTTCTGAGGTGCGCACTCGGATGTACGATCGTTATTCACAAATCCGCTGCTTCTGTCGGATGTCTGTATTCCATTGTTACTGTCGATATGTAGTGTGGATCGACTTCTTATTAGCAGAGTACTACTCATTATTTTTGTTTTATTTTTATTTTACACGTCTAGTTCCGTAGGAGCAAATTGAGGAGAAAATGTCCAAGGTCATGGAACTTGATATTACAACATAAAAGTGCTAGCGGATAAAAATAAAACGTTTATGAACCTAAAAAGACACGCCATAAGTTTAAGTAAACGCAATCAACAATACAACATAGTAATCAGCTTAATTTTTTCAAGGAACTCCTCAACAGAATAGAAGGAGTAACCCACGAGGAAACTCTCCAGTTTCGACTTGAAAGCACGTGGATTACTGCTAAGATTTTTGAATTCTTGTAGCAGCTTATTGAAAATTGATGCAGCAGTATACTGCACATCTTCCTGCACAAGAGTCAGGGAAGTGCGATCCGAATGCAGATTGGATTTCTGCCTAGTATTAACTGAGTGAAAGCTGTTAACTTTTGGGAAGTAGCTGATACTGTTAACATGAAACGACAGTAAGGAATATATATATATTGAGATGTCAGTGTCAGAATACCAAGACTAGTGAACAGGGGTCGACAAGAGGTTTGCGACCTTACACCAACTGCCCGTTTCTCTGCCAGCTTTTTACGATATCTTAGGACTTCCATGAATAACTTGCGTAAGCGAGAATCATATTTCCCTCTAGTGACAAGAACATAGTTTGTGAGTTTCCCTTATTCAGATATGCGACCTACCACAGCTAATAGGAAAAAAGAAAAAAAAACAAGAAAATAAGCATAGAACAAGCTGGAAATCGACAGCAATGGTTGACTGACGCTTACTAAGCGAAGTCCCGAATAACGACCGAAGCTGTAATTGTTTATACGAACTGTATAATTCAGAGAGCTGCAGGTAATCCTAACAATATCTACAGCATTCGTGGAGTTAATGTTAGGAAGCAATGTGTTTCACAGACTGAAATATTTTAGCTCTAGCAGTATTTCATTTTCAAAAGAAACAAACGTGGCTTAAGGAAGTCCTGTAGAAATATAGGCCTATGTGTCCATTTTACAATAGTTGTGAAGTAACAATCCGTTAGAGTGTTGTGCACAGGAGCATTATGAAAACGATTTAGACAACGTAGTTTTTCGTACCACAACAGTCAAACGCTTCCCAGTTATTTGAAACTCAATTTTCAGAATTCTCACCATCTTCTTCGCAATATGGTAACAGGGCATGTTCGAAATTGTTTGAAACCCTTCAACGTGAAGACCAATGAGTAAATAATAAGTTATCAATTCGTCTCTTGAGTTTCTCATAGTCTCCGGATGTGCATTTACTTTAATCTTGTTCCACTTCAATCCAGAGGAATGAGACAAGCGTACGTCGACGATTAAAAATCGTACACCGGCCGATTTTATTTAAATTAATTGATTTTACTCGTCATAACAAGAATATTGATGGCCTCAGAATGGCGTCTATTCTTGTACAGAAAGTGACCTTTGCCATTAATGGTAGAATTGTGCGTAAATAGTTCCTCCAAGATGTTTCCGAAAGACTTTTTCGATCATACCGCACGACAGATTTGTGGAGAACCAAGGTTGGAAATAAGTCTTATCAAAGGCAGTGGCACTTATGGATGCTGTCCATTGCGTTAGGTCTCAAATAAGCTTCATTGTAGAACAACATTAATGGAGTTAACTAGGAATTACCCATTTTCATTGTCAGAAACGCAGCTGCAGCTAAAAAAATGAAAAAGAAAATTTATGAGTTAATGTCCCATGACACTGAGCCTACTACAGACGGATCGCTAGCTCATTAGGGAAAGGATGAAGGAGAAAGCTAGCCATAGCCCGGTTCTCAAAATTAAGCTAAATTTCTTACTGAAGCTATGAAAGCTATATGAGACAGAAGATGTATCTTTATGGTGGTTAGACCAGGTCGTTTGTTCACATTATTTTTCTGCTTGAAGTTACTGACCACATAGAAGTTTACTACTGTTGCAACGCACACTTCACTTTAGGCGACGAATCACTTGATTACGTACCTAATGGGATCGGAAACAAAGGCATCAGTTCCCATGTAAAGAGAATTTTCGAGAGGAGCGTATACAACTTGTTGCATTCTTACTTCTCTCAACTTAAACTTGCTCATAATATGTTTAATGAATTTAATTATTGGTGAAAATGACTAAGCATCAAAAAGCAGTTAATCAAATAAACTACATAATTTACTAATGCTGATGCCAGTAACCTGTGAACAAATTATTCTCTCATAATCAACTGCTTATGATTACAGTAAATCACTGAATCTAAAGAGGTGCATATTTTATGACTGCGTGATAATAACACCCGTGTAATAGCACTGTACTTTCTTGCCTGTAATAAAATTAAATGCCCGCACTAAAGAAAATATTTTACTTGGCATTGTAGTAATAGAGGCATAGTCAAACAACAGTATGGTATTTACTGATATGAGCACTCTCTCAAAAAAATGGTTCATATGGCTCTGAGCACTATGGGACTTAACTTCTGAGGTCATCAGTCCCCTAGAACTTAGAACTACTTAAACCTAACTAACCTAAGGACGGCCATGCCCAAGGCAGGATTCGAACCTGCGACCGTAGCGGTCGCGATGTTCCAGACTGTAGCGCCAAGAACCGCTCGACCACCCTGGCCGGCAGCACTCTCTCATGACAGTGTAGTGTAGCCTTTACACATTAACGCTTGTCTTTACAAATTACACTGCCATAATCTGATCAAAACCTGTTTAAGTACACTTCTCATATCAATTATCATTTATAAAGACGCATAAAAGTTAAGACAACGCCTGAATACTGCACACCAAGCCAACTCGGTCAAGTACCGTACTACCACAACATGAATCATTAATTTTTCTTAAATGTGTCAGACGTATTTTGTTAATATTTTAGTTTTTACTAAAGTGCCAATAGATTATTCAAATAGTCTTTAGAGTTAATGTCAATTGTTATTAATAATCCATGTGCTCCAGAGTGAATTTGTACAGGCGAATCAATCATTTTAATATATTCTTTCAGTAATACTCAAATCGTAATTGGGAAGTAGAATGAGGATCATATTCCAGGCAAAAACGTACTAGGAAAATAACAATACTACCACAAACTACAGTCACAAAAGCTACCGTTCTAAAGTTAAAGAAATCATTTACTGACACTACCGCACAATTATGCAGCCTGTCGAAGTCGTTGTTCTTATGCAGCTAGTGCTGCAGACTACGTGGATGATTTTTACGTTCGCGTCGAAGGGATGAAGACCAGGGTCTTCTGATTCATTGACAACCGCTGCCTCAATGCAGTGACGTACGTGAGCCTTTCCATTATAAAATCTGCCTCGCTGCACCTCACAGAATGTCAAGGAGGCGAATATATCCGAACCCACAGTCTAATGCTGGCATCCATTTACAAGCGTTACATTTTCCGTCAACACCAGAGAGGTGCCGGTGCAGAAAGTGCACTCACGTTTTGTTATTGTTCCAAGCATTCTGGAATAAACCCTAGTGCTGACATTACACTACACCCAGAGATTCAGGTTCAAAATAAAATTTACATATTATATTGAACATAATGACAGTTATCATACACATTACTTAAAACATATTTTACATATGCTTCATAATTACAAAAATACGAAGTTAAAATGCACCCAGTAAAAACGACAGAAAACAATGCAGGCTCTATTTCGAGGGCTATTCGGAAAGTAAGTTACGATCGGTCGTGAGATAGATACCAAAGTGAAAATTTGATGGTTTGCACATATATGTCTCTAGTTTGCCCGTTGACAGCGTCACGTCGCTCTTCTCACTTCTGAGCGCACAGTGAGCGCGTAAAATGCCTAGAAAATAGTCGTACTCACCAAGTACGGGTGCCTGCGGAGAGATTTCGCCTAATTTCATACAACCCCATAGAACATAACTTTTATGCACTTCCCTCTTCATGACAGTCCGGCCGGGCATTGCGGGCGATCCTGCAGCGTTTTCCCTGGGAAGTGTTTCATCACCCGACTTGCAGGCTGAACTTGGCTCTCTTTCATTTTCATATTTTCTCAGATGAACCGCTGGCTACAAAGAGAACATTTTGGCACAGACAACGAACTGCAGACGGGTGTACAGAATTGTCGGAAAGCATAGGAGGCTGCCTTCTATGACGACGGTATTGGAAAGTTGGTACGACGCTACTATGCAGGGTGAAAAGTATTTAAACCGACAAACTCTGGGAGGTTGTAGAGGACATCAAAACAAATATTTTTCACTAATGTCATTTTTTCCTATGAGGAGTATTTAAATCAGTAGAGGAAGATTTCTCTGGCGGCAAATTAATTAAACCAACAAACACTTTTCCATTTTTTTATGACCAACACCCAACACATTAACACAAACCAATTTCAGTTACAGTAGTTTTTCAAAAATGCCTCCATTGATACGTAAACAAAAGTTACACCGTCGGATCATGTTCTGTCTGACACGGGCAAAAACCCGAGGAGTATCCTGAATGATTGCTGCTACTGCTACTATCCGGGCAACCAGATCCTCTTCTGTAGCAACAGGAGTTACGTAAACAAGGTTGCAAACGCATCTCTCCCCACACAGAAAAGTCCAGAGGTGACAAATCTGGGGATCGAGCAGGCGATGATACAGGACCACCTCTGCCAATCCACGTTTCTGGGAACCGTCGGTCCAGGAATCGACGCACACGACTGAAATGTGCCGGCGCCCCGTCATGTCGGAACCACATGCGTTGTCTTGTAGGGAGCGTGACGTCTTCCAGCAATTCTGGCAATTCTCTGGCGAGAAAATTGTAATAGTTCTTGACATTTAATGGCCTAGGTGGCAGATACGGCCCAATTAAACAGTCCCCAACAACACTGACCCACACATTAACGAAGAACCGCACTTGATGAGCGGTAGTAACTGTGGCATGTGGGTTATCCTCACTCCAAACTTGCGAATTGTGCATGTTGAAGACTCCATCACGCCAGAACGTTGCTTCATCGGTAAACAATACAGAGGATGGAAATGTGGGATGCATTTCACACTGTTCCAGGTACCAATGCGAAAACTGTGCTCTGGGTGGATAATCAACTGGTTCCAGGTTGTGGACACGCTGTAAGTGAAATGGACGTAACAATTGCTCTCGAAGGACTGTTCTTACATTCGTCTGATTCGTACCCATGTTACGTGCAATTGCACGAGTGCTGATTGAAGGATCCCGCTCCACATGCTGCGAGACAGCTTCCTCAACTTGCAGCGTTCTTACCGTGCGACATCGTCCCTGTCCAGGTAATCTGCTAAACGACCCGGTCTCACGCACACGTTGGTACACAGCAGCAAAGGTTGTATGATGCGGGATACGGTGATTAGGATATTGTTGTTGATAAACCCGCTGTGCAGCTGGTCCGTTGTGGTGCGCTACGTAGTACGCACCAACCATATCAGTGTACTCACCCCAGATGTATCGCTCCATTAGTAAACAGATACAATGCACTACTACACTGGTGGACAGCAGTTGCCTAAAACTGAAGAGCGTAATACGCCCTCTAACAACTGAAGATCGTAATACGGCCTCCAACAACTGATGATCGTAATACGGCCTCTATCAACTGAAGAGCGTAATACGGCCACCAACGGTTTAAATAATTCTCATAGGAAAAAACGACATTAGGGAAAAGTATTTGTTTTGATGTCCCCTACAACCTCCCAGAGTTTGTCGGTTTAAATACTTTTCACCCTGTAGATGTCTAAGTCGGAGCGACGACTGTGTAGAGAAGTATCTGGAAGATGTAGCTAACTGTTGCGAATAAACAGTTTTGATTTTCACTTCGGTTTCCATTTCGCAACCGATCGTTCCTTACTTTCCGAACATCCCTCGTAAATCTATGGGGGAGTATTACACTCCTGTGTTTATTAAGTAGCGTACTGGTCCCCCTCCCCCTCCCTTCCCGATCCCTCCCGCCTCCCTCCCTGTCTCCTCCGTTCCTCCAACCTCCCTCCATCCCTCCCTCCTCCGGTAGCTTGAAATTTAGTTCTCATGTTAGAAGGACAAAAACTTATTAATTAACACCCTGTCGACGTAGGTGCTATTAGCGAGAGAATACAAATTCAGTTTTGCACTAATGGAAAATAAAATCGGCCACCACTATTCTAAAGGAATTTCCTCGCCATAAAAATATTCGTGGAAACCGTTGAGTGGCTGAACCGGTATTTCAACGGCACGCAAGTAGAATATGAGTTCAGAGAGTTGACATCGGCACCACATCTTGCGGTCTTTCACGCGCCAGTAGAATGAATCGTTCCTCTAACCTTACCTGTTCTTGGTCACCTTTTAACCTTCTCTACTTTCTTACTGTTGGGCATCATTTTCTGCGATGTAACAGTTGACATCTACTCTCCTTATGGTGTTAAATGCCTATTGTTTGTGCACGTAAAAAGCTACTTGATATGAAGAGTTTAACTTACTCTCGAGAAATAGATTGAAAAAGATCATTTCATAACGATAAAAGGTACTGACGGAAAAAAAATCGCAACAAAGGAAAGGTAGATTAACGAAATGTCGGAAATACATTTGTCTAGGTAACATATTTAAGCGATAAACATAGTAAGATCACAGGTTAATGTAAGCGCGAGATAAGCCATTGCAAATATGAAACGCTGGTACATTAATAACCGGTGTTACTGTCAGAATGTTGAATGCAAGCGTGCAAACGTGCATGTATTTTGTTGTACAGATGCCGGATGCCAGTTCGTGGGGTGGAGCTTCATGTTTGTTACACTTAGTGAATCAATACACGGACAGTTAATCCTGGTTTGTGGATGACTCTAGAGTTGTCGTGCGATGCTGCCCCAAAGGTGCTCGATTGGAGACAGATGCAGTGATCGAGCAGGCTAAGATGGTTGGTTCGTTTTTGGGGGAGGAGACCAGACAGCGAGGTCATCGGTCTCATCGGATTAGGGGCGGATGGGGAAGGAAATCGGCCGTGCCCTTTGAAAGGAACCATCCCGGCATTTGCCTGGAGCGATTTAGGGAAATCACGGAAAACCTAAATCAGGATGGCCGGACGCGGGATTGAACCGTCGTCCTCCCGAATGCGAGTCCAGTGTGCTAACCACTGCGCCACCTCGCTCGGTATGAGCAGGCTAAGATAAAATGTCGACACTGTAGAGTATGTTGGTTTACATCTTCCGTATGTGGGCGAGATTTGTACTGTTGGAAAAGACCCCCCGGAATGCTGTTCGTGAATGCCGGCACAACAGGTCGAACCACCAGATTGGCATACAAATCTGCAGTCAGGGTGCGTGGGATAGCCACCGCAGTGGTCCTGCTTTCGTAGGAAATCGCACCGCTGATCGTGACTCCAGGTGTAGGTCCAGTGCGTCTAACGCGCAGACAGGTCGCTTGCTGGCCCCCTTGTAAACAACACATGGCCGTGATTGGCACCAAGGCAGAACCAAATTTCATCAGGAAACACAACGGACCCCCAACCTGTTCTCCAATGAGCTCTCACTTGACACCACTTAAGTCGCAAATGGTGGTGGTTTGGGTTCAATGGACTGTACGCTTCAGGGCTTCTGTCTCGGAGCTGTCCTTGAACTAATTAATCAGCAACAGTTGGTTGTGTCAGTGTGGTGCCAACTTCTGCCGCAGGTACGGTACAGTGCGCCAGAGCCATACTCCGAACAAGATGGTTTTCCCTCTCGGTAGTGCCACGCGGCCCTACAGACTCCGGTCTTCTTGTGACCGTACACCCTCATGATCACCGCTATCAGCAATCACGTGCAGTGGCTGCATTCCTGCCAAGTCTTTCTGCAACATCACAGAAGGAAAATACAACTTTTCGTTGCCGTACGACACGACCCTGTTGAAGCTCAGTGGGGTACTGGTAATGGCGTCTTTGTCACCTTAAAGGCATTCTGGACTAACGTCAGCCAACCACGTCCAATCTCAAATGCAACTAACGCTCATTTTTACCCTTACAGCGTGTATTTAAAGTAAACCTGATTTGCATCCTCATACTGGCGATACTAGCGCCACTCTTATGCAACTGGCGCAAAAGTTGCGTAGACATCATCTTTCAGATATAGAAATCAACTTTGATTTATGTCGCGCAACTCCTTCTTGGTGTTGCGATTTTTTTTCCGTCAGTGTAGGTCTTCCGCAACTTCCAAGTGAGAAATATCAGTTTTTATTTACTTATGCAGAAGTCATTGTGGGAAACATCATTATAGGTCCAGGGCGTCTGGTAAGTGCCCAAACACAGCAGCGCAGTCCGTCATCACCTTTATGGCTACGACTCGTTCTTAATCCACTTCGTCAATGGGCTGCGGCCATATTTTGTCTCCTCTACTGCTCTGTGGCGCGGATTCCTTGACTACAGACATGTACCTGCACACATGCGCAAAATTAATTAAGTAACTTTATTTTTTTAAGGTGATACCTAAAACTTTATTACTACCCTTCACACGAATAAGAAGGAAAGAATAAAAGATAATTAATTATTTTCGCCTGTGTCCCTTCTAAGACGATATCATTACAGCAGAGCACAAGCTCGGGCCGAACAAGGGTAGGAAAGGATTTGTCCTAGTCCTTCTCAAAGAATCCACGCCTGCATTATCCTTAAATAATGTATGGCAGCTATGACATAAATCATCTCGGTTCGAAAGTGATCAGAACCTCGCTCCTCCCAAATTTTGACTCCACTGTGCTAACCATCGCTAAACAATACCTCGCTCAAGAATTCGAATGAAGCGAGCAGAGGTTGACAATGGCAGCGTCTGGCAGAGTGTATTAGCGCAACAGCATTTTTCACCCACTTCTGGAGAGCTCTTCGTGGCGCGAACTTCAAAAAAATATACCGCATACTTTCCGATTACGGGATTAGTATCTGTTGCAACGCGAAATACCGGCAAGGGCAAGCCGTCCCTGATTCACCTAGTAGGCAAGGTAGGCAGTCATCCTTCGCGGCGCGTTCTTGTACGAGACTAACGTAAAAGGCGCCAAGTCGCCATTACAGGCGTTACTCCCATGTACGGGGTCACATCGGCTGTCCTCGCTGGCGCGGCAAGCTCGCGGGTGGGCCTTCGACGCGACCCGCTTCGAAAACAGGTCATTTCACTCCACTCCGATTGGACTGGCCCAAGGGACAGAATGCGTCGAATTTGGGCGGATACAGTATTTTGTGCTAACATTTAAATAACCACGTTCGACAGAAAGAAACTACTGCCCCGGAAACCGCAGACATGATATATGCGTGTAGTCAGCAAGTCTGGCTGCCTCTTGCTTCCGCGTTGCGTACCATAAATACTCCTACGCCGAGGTCGCGCCGGCACGGTAGCTCAACGTGCTCGGTCAGAGCGTTAGCTGCCCTCTGTAATAAAATAACTGAGTCAATGGATCGACGATGAACTTGAACGGGTGTCTCGTGACGTCTGCCTCGACCAAATTCAACGAAAACTGACGAAGGTCGCTAACGTAAGCTTGTCTAGTGGCTCTCGAGTTGGGAGCAAGAGGGTTCGAATGGTGGGGGCGGAAAACATTTTTCACTGCCTGTATTTGGCCGGCAGGGGAGCAGAGCCGGCCGCGGTGGCCGAGCGGTTCTAGGCGCTTCAGTCCGGAACCGCGCGACTGCTACGGTCGCAGGTTTGAATCCTGCCTCAGGCATGGATGTGTGCGATGTCCTTAGGTTGGTTAGGTTTAAGTAGTTCTAAGTTGTAGAGGACTGATGGCCTCAGCTGTTAAGTCCTATAGAGCCATTTGCACCAATTTTGGGGAGCAGAGGCGGTGGCGTAAATTTCCTGATCACCAGACTTGGCGCTAGTGTCCTGGTTTAAATACCAAACCTCTCTGCAGTGTCTCATGAAGTGACGGCATGTGACGCCGTTGATGGTGATCCGCCCGTCGGATGTGGACGTTAAGCTTGGCGGCCTCCTTGGAGCTCTTTGCGAGGAGTAGGCTGTATTTCACCATCTCACATCATCATCAACGTCGTCGTCGTCGTCATCATCATCATCATCATCATCATCATCATCATCATCATACAACACAATCATTGCACTACACACACACACACACACCATAAAACATGTAGTATTACAAACACTGTAATGCAGCATGTTGTAAATAAATAAAAAATTACGTGATTATGTGTTCAGTTATTCGACCGCATCAGATAACACATAAAAGATCATTGCTTACAACACCCGATGGAGATGACATGGTTAGTCGTCGAGATAATATACCCAAAAACTGAACCGTCAACACCGTTGGACAGTGGAACAAATCTGACCTGTTAAACATGCCAGGACAGTCTTAGAATTTACCACACTGTCAATTGTCTTTTTGTGTTGGAAATGTTAGTTCGTGATATGTCAGGGCTAGAGTTGTGAAACCGCCGTAAGCTACCAAAGACTATAAAAAGTAAGAGTAGACTACGATAGATTTCCTAGCAGCTTTGGTCAGTTAAGGCCGTACCTACGTTTTCTGTACATTTGATGTCTTGCATACCTATCCTCATAACGATCACTTTCCTTACGTGTGTTACTATGTTCCCCTAGAACCGTTGGATCGGTTTCTGCTGCTACAATGGCAGGCTATCAAGATTTAAGTGAGTTTGAACTTGATGTTATAGTCGCCACACGAGCGATGGGACACAGCATCTCCCAGGTAGCGATGAAGTGGGGATTTTCCCGTACGACCATTTCACGAGTGTACCTTGAATATCAGGAATCCGGTAATACATCAATCACCAACAGTGCTGCGGCCGGAAAAAGATCCTCCAAGAACGGGACCAACGACGACTGAAGAAAATCGTTCAGCGGGACAGAAGTGCCGCCCTTTCGCAAACTGCTGCAGATTTCAATGCTGGACCATCAGCAAGTGTCAGCGTGCGAACCATTCGACGAAACATCATCGATATGGATTTTCGGAGCTAAAGGCCCATTCGTGTACCCTTGATGACTGCACGACAAAGCTTTTCGCCTCACCTGAGCCCGTCAACACCGACATTGGACTGTTGATGACTGGAAACACCTGGTCGGAAGCGTCTCATTTCAAATTGTATCGAGCAGATGGACGTGTACGGGTATGGAGACGTTAAGGCTCTGTAATGGTGTGGAGGGGTGTGCAGTTGGAGTGATATGGGACCCCTGATACGTCTAGACTGTGACAGGTGACATATACGTAAGCATCCTGTCTGATCACCTGCATCCATTCATGTCCACTGTGCATTCCGAAGGACTTAGGCAATTTCAGCAGGACAATGCGACAACCCACACGTCCAGAATTGCTACAGAGTGGGCCCAGGATCACTCTTCTGAGTTTAAACACTTCCGCTGGCCACCAAACTCCTCAGACATGAACATTATTGAGCATATCTGGGATGCCTTGCAACGTGCTGCTCAGAAGAGATCTCCACCCCCTCGTACTCTTACGAATTCATGGACAGCCGTGCAGGATTCAAGGTGTCAGTTTCTTCCAGCACTACTTGAGACATTAGTCGAGTCCATGCCACATCGTGTTACGGCACTTCTGCGTGCTCGCGGCCGCCCTACATGATATTAGGCAGATGTACCAGTTTCTTTATCCCTTCAGTGTATAAAAGGGCTGGGTAACCTTAGGAACATTTACGTTCTACACATCTATCCTGCCTTCTATTACTTATAAACAAACGGTATTTATAACAAAACTGAAATTGTCAATGTTAAATCAGGTTTTATTCGAAAATTTTTGATTTCTAACGTGAAACATAGCGATAGAAAAATCAACTGCCTAGAGAAAAGGTAAACTAAAAAAGCGCAAAGCAAAAATATTTCAAACATCTTTTCAGTGCTACATCGAACTTATACAAAACATGTTTCTGTTATTTATAAACAACTTTCACGTTTATTAATAATGCAAGAAACTGTTCCTTGTGATCATGATGGACGTTCTATTGAGTACAAACAACATCAATTAATGTATATATTTGGTGTCGTCGTGCATGTAAACTGCACTTGCATCAAAGGTAATTGCTTCGTTCACATAAAAGTGAAGAAGTTATTGGATCAACTAGTTATTATTACTTACAAAGTGCAATTTACATTTTGTAGGGGTATAAAATACACAATGGACCAACACTGAATGATGTGCTGTTATAATTACGTGCAAAACAAATAACCAAACAAGCAAAAAAAAGAAAGAGATCATCGCTTCCAGTTTCTCTCTTACACTTTCATTTGTTTCTTTCCCTACCAATACTACCAATAGACCCGCAAATCTACCATTTACTGCGTCATTTATGTACTGTAGTACAGTAGTTTTGGTAGAGCGTGACTCTCGTCAGGGCTCTAGGGGGCAGATTATCTCTGAAGGTGATAGATACATGGTGATCGGTATGTGTGTCGTTGCGAAACTGTTAAGATTCCGAAACGCAAATTTTTAGATAATAAAATTTCTTAGATAATTGAAGCTCATACAATTTCTCGAACAAATCAGATTATGAATTATGCCTTGTAATGATAGATACCCTCTTGTAGTGGCTTAACAGTAACATACATTGAATATTAGCGCCCCCAAGTCGAGCTAAATATACGCTATTTTTAACACGAAGGCATGCTAAAATAAACAACTGCGCCTAAAAGAAGTTTGAGTAGGCCAACGAGAACAACAGAGGTCTTAGAAAAAAAACTAATGCCTCAGAAAATGAAAATATGCCATAAAATGAACCTGTTTGCAGAGATAGAGATTTCTAAATGCGAACTTTAACCGCCAGCACTTATTAAACCTTCTGGACTCTTACGCTCGTGTTTGCAAATAGTTTTTTTATTTTTAGTAGACAGATATTATTCAACTTGAAATAGGAACATTACAACTTAGGCCAAAATTTGACTTTTGAAGAAAGGAATTAAGATTAAGTTTTAACGTATCGTCGACGACGAATCATTAGACACGGTAAACGAGCTCTGATTTCTCTAGGAAATTTGCTTTGTTCTTTCAAAGGAATCATCTCGACATTCGCGTTAAGCGACTTAATGAAACGAAGGAAAGCCTAAATCTGGACTGCTGAACGGAGATTTGAACTACCGTACTTCCGAATGTGATTCCAGTGTTTTACCACTGTGCTTGACCGCTATGAATGTCAACTGAGAGACGCTAATGTCCCTAACCTCTGACTTCAATCGATTTTTTCCGCCAACGCATTTCGGAGAGTTATATCGCTATCATCAGTTGTATTTATTTATATTAACCAGACGTATCTACGATTTTTGTGCGTAACTTTCGGCACTGGCTTTTTGTCGTCACGGGTTGCTTTTCCGAATAACAGTCACATTACGTGTAGGATATGGGTGCAATGTAATCGCCTAGAGAGTGAGTCCCATTTATCTCGACCATCACAAAAAACTTTATTTCCGGAAGCAAAATAAAAAAACGTCTCAAGCAAATGTTATTTAGCTACCAAGGGGACATGACTGCCTTCGTTATAAGTTTGTTTATAACGAATTCTTTTGATAAATTACATTCTCCGTAGATGAGTAGCATTTCTGCCATCTCCTCGTTCATGTATATTATACTCACACAAAACTTCAACTGAAAGCAGTTGACTGAGTAACCATTGTGTATTTTCCTTGTGTTCCCATTTGTTTAGTGTCAACTGCAGCAAGTGGATGAGTTACGTTACCCCGGGCACATGCAATGTGTGCTAGTACAGGGGAGCCAATATTCTTTTTTTTTATTAATAGGCCCTAAAGTCATCTCAGTAGTAACATGTTAGTTATGACGATACATATATGAACGTGAGAACAAGACAACACCCAGTCCCCGAGAGGGGAAAATCTCCTATACGGCCGGGGATCGAACCCGATTCCCTTTGCTAAGCAATCCGCCACACTGACTGCGCAGCTACCGAGGCGGACTGAGAGTCAACCTTAATTTTGTTTTAGGTTCTTAATAACGTTGTGTTTACGTGAATGGCACAGTGTGACACGTTTTTGAACGGGTATAAGCTGCTGTTTAAAAAAGAAGTACTGCTGTTCGTGTTTTTGTAATAAACAAATTTACAAGAAAGGCATTCATGCTGGGTAAAGTCCCCGTGGTAGCTAAACAACATTTGCTTGATACACTTTTTATTTTGCCTCTGCTCAAAAAGATGCTTGTGATGATCATGATACTCTGAGTTGAGAAAAGTCAAGGGATACCTACTAATATCATGTCGGATCTCCTTCTGTCCGGCGTTGTGCAGCAGCTTGACGTGGCATGGGCTCAGCACGTTGTTGCAAGTCCCCTGCACAAATACGAAGCCATGCTGCCGTCCATATTTGCGAAAGTGTTGCCGATGTAGGAGCTTGTACACGAACTGACTTCTCGATTATGTCCCATAAATGTCCTATGGGATTCATGTCGGGCGATCTGCGTGGCCATATCATTCGCTCAAATTGTCCAGAACTTTCTTCAAATCAATCGCAGACAGCTGTGGCCCGGTATCATGGTGCATTGTCATCCACCAAAATTCCATCGTTGTTTGGGAACATTAAATCCATGAGTGGCTGAAAATTGTCTCCAAGTAGCCGAATATAACCATTCCCAGTCCGTTAACTGTTCAGTTGGACCAGAGGCCCCAGTTCATTCCACGTAAATACCGCCCAAACCATTATGGAGCCACCACCAGCTTGCACAGTGCCTTGTTGACAACTTGGGTCCATGGCTTCGTGGAGTCTGCGCCTCATTCGAACCTTATCATCATTTCTTACCAACTGAAATCGGGGCTGATCCGGTCAGGCCACGGTTTTCTGACTCATCTGACCAGGCCTCGGTTTTCCAGTCGTCTAGGATCCAACCGATCTGGTCACGAGCCCAGGAGGGGTGGTGCAGCTGATTTCGTGCTATTAGCAAAATCACTCGCTTCAGTCGTCTTCTGTCGTAGCCAATTAATGGCAAATATTCCCGCATTGTTCTAAGAGATACGTTCGTCGTACGTTCCACATCGATTTCTGTGGTTATTTCACTCATTGTTGATTGTCTGTTAGCACTGGCAACTCTACGCAGATGTTGCTGCTCTCAGTCGTTAAGTGAAGGTTGTCGGCCATTGCGTTGCCCATGGTCAGCGGTAATGCCTGAAAACAACTATTCTCGGTACGCTCTTGACACTGTGAATCTCGGAATATTGAATTCTGTAACGATTTCCTAAATGGATTGTCCCAAGCGCCTAACTCCAGCTACCATTCCGCGCTCAGTGTCTGTTAATTACGATCGTCCGGTCCTAATCACGTCGGAAACCTTTTCACATGACTCACCTGAGTACAAATGACAGTCCCACCAATGCACCGTCCTTTTATACGTTTTGTACGCGATACTACCGCCATCTGTGTATGTGCATATCTCTATCTCATGACATTTGTCACCTTCGGGTAAATGGGACAACCACCATGTTGTTAATTTAAATGAATTTTCCCTTTGACGGGCGCATAATTCCCAGAAATGTATGGTGGAAACATCATGGAAAGTGACTGGTTATAGTTATTTCTGTCTTTAAAGGTTTTCTTCCATCTCTGTTAAGATTCGATGATAAGAAAGGAACAAAAGACATACTACGTACCTGCAGTCCTATAAAAGCTGTCCGTCACAGGCGTTTTCCTTCTTTTCGTTTAGCCTGATTCCTGTGTGTAAGTTTCACGGTAATCAAATAATCTTAAACAAAGCTCTCTGGGAGTCTTACGAGGATAGAAATATTTTGAGGAAAAACATGGGTCTCAGACCTAACAGATCAAATGGCTCTAAGCACTATGCGACTTAACTTCTGAGGTCATTAGTCCCCTAGAACTTAGAACTAATTAAACCTAACTAACCTAAGGACAGCATACACATCCATTCCCGAGGCAGGATAATAACCTGCAACCGTAGTGGTCGCTCGGCTCCAGACTGCAGCGCCTAGAACCGCACGGCCACTCCGGCAGGCCAGACCTAACAGTCCTCACATTTACCAAATACTCACATGAAGTACCGTTGAGAACACAGTGTATTTGCTCACTCTTACGGAGCTCTATATATATATATATATATATATAATTATTTGTTTGTTTGTTTGTTTGTTTGTTTCTTTGTTTGTTTGATGAGCACAGATGACGTATTTAAGCACTGTGTATCTTTAGAAAAGAGTGATAACGTGTGAAGATTCTGATTTTGCGTTGTAGTTTCGCACTTTCAACTTGCTAATAAAAAACCGCTGCGTAATAGCATATACTAAGTTGGAGATGTATGAGCTTGTTTAAGACACAACGGTCGCAGGTTCGAATCTTGCCTCGGGCATGGATGTGTGTGATGTCCTTAGGTTAGTTAGGTTTAAGTAGTTCTAAGTCTAGGTGACTGATGACCTCAGATGTCAAGTCCCACAGTGCTCAGAGCCATTTGAACCATTTAAGACACTAGGTCGGAGAAAGGGAACATTCATTTTTAATGAACAACGACTGTGATGTTTATACACAATGTAACCAATTTTTAAAAAGTTATATAATTAAAATGTGCACTGTAATATGGCAACAGCGAATAAATACAAATTACGATTATGTGTCTCAACTGCAAGTATTGATGAATGATTGTGTATCAGAACCAGTTGTTATCGTCACCGATTATGTTTATTTGGACTAAATGGGTTATTTCTATCTCAGTTAACGTATATAATTGCAAATAAAATGGCCAGCAACCACATTTAATTGTACACAAAACTTAAGAACATTCCAAGAAAAATGAAATTGCATTTACAATGAATCAGTGTTTGAGTTTTGTCCATATTACTACGAAATTCCAGAATAGCTTTTCTGGGGAGCATTATTTCCAACCATGAGACATTTTTCTGCAACATCACAGGCTAACTTGTTCGTTTCTACAGACGACTACCAAACTCCGAGCATTGAGAGTAACGCTCGTGTTGCGGCAGCGGGGCTGCAGGTCCGCTCACAGTGCCTGGACATAATAGGCATTTCATGAACGATCGTGTGGAACAGCACATTTTTATCGGAAATACGTAGTACAGAATTCTTAGCCGTCGTCTAAAAAAGTAGTACAGCGTGAAAAGAATGCCTTTGTTTTAACGAACACTAATTCGTTTTATATGAGGTAGACAACTTTTTCTTTTAAAATAGTAATAGGAATATGAAACTGTATCACCTGTCTCAGACCTGAAGACACTGCCATCAGGTAACACTTTTACGATTTATTTTATGGTCTCAGCTAACACTGATTTTTACTGCGGCTTTCTGGTTTTCAGGGACTGAGCGATAAGAAACAACGCAAGTAGGTATAAAATGGGGAACGTTGAGTAGCACTGGGTTGTGTATGGCTGGCAGATGTCCATCTCGTGAATTCTTGTCTTTAAAAGGAGTTGTTATTGTCAGGTAGTCAGAGTGCTGTGACTAATGGGTGGTCTAGATAACAAGCTTAACTGGCCCACGAGCTACCAGAACTGCTTCGTCACAGCATATAACCAGCGCTTACGAATTTTAAAAACGTGAAAACTTGGCGAGCTAGCGTCCGGTTTCCACATCAGCCTCCAGCAGGCGTGATCGTAATCGCGTCTGACGCTTGGCTGGCGTCAGTGAATTCTAAAGGAATGCGTGTTGTACACCGCCAGCCTTCGAATAGGTGCTGTAATCCATGATTGCCAATAGCTTTTTCATTAACTATGAAGTAATTATTTTGTAATGATGCCAAATATTCTATTAGATAAATGTAAGTGCGGTGAGTCATTAATTGTTACAGATGGTCACTCTTGATGAAACATTTCGTACCTAAAATTCCCTAGGATGTATTTTGTTTCGATTGAAAACATTTACGGAGACAAAACAGCTTTATGATAGTATAATATCATTAACTAGGTAATAGTAACCCTGAATTTGACTCAGGTAAGATGTGTAAGAGAATAGATCTTCAGACTAAACATGACATTATGTATTTGCTTGCAGTTATTGTTTCGAATATTTGAACTAGCATATCACATAGATGAACTCTGCAGTGACAGGAAGTTTTTGCAGATAGGTCTTGCATGCATCATTTTGTAGTAACGATGAAATCAGGAATAAGCCTATAAGCCTATCTTTCTTAAGATCCTAAGAAAAAACTCAAGGCAGAAAACAATAATGTGATATCTCCTTCCTACCCAGAAAGATGGTGCTTTGGTTAATACGCTGTACCGTAGGAACGACGGTGTATAATATTCTACCAGGCGTTAGATAATGTGCGAAAATCACTCATCGAATTACTCCGAAGTGAATGGTCCTAACGCTGAGAGACCATTGATTGTCTCTTGATTGCTTTTGCAGCGTTAATACACACATCAAAATCCGGCCTGGGTGGCCGAGCGGTTCTAGGCGCTACAGTCGGGAACCGCGCGACTGCTACGGTCGCAAGTTCGAATCCTGCATCGGGCATGGATGTATGTGATGTCCTTAGGTTAGTTAGGTTTACGTAGTTCTAAGTTCTAGGGGACTGATGACCTCAGAAGTTAAGTCCCATAGTTCTCAGAGCCATTTTTTTGAACACACATCAAAAAAAGTTTTGAATCACATCGGTTCCCAGAGCTCCTGAAGATAGACGTTGACTGCGGATATTTTATCACAGACACAGTCCCTTTGACTGTTCAGAGATGTCACTAAATCCTCCCAAAGATGTAAACAGCCATGCTTGAGCAGCGCGTATTAGACGGAAGGGATCCGGCAGCCGATCAGTTCCAGTCATTCCACCAGGAAGAAAGTTCACGGCTCGTGTTGTCTGTAGTTCAACCAGCCCTAGACGGTCAATACCGCGGATCGATCGCGTCCGCATTGTTACTTTGTGCCAGGAAGAGTTCTCATCAAGGGAAGTGTCCAGGCGTCTCGGAGTGAACCAAAGCGATGTTGATCGAATATGGAGGAGATACAGAGAGACAGGAACTGTCGATGACATACCTCAGGCCGACCAAGGGCTACTACTGCGATGGATGACCGCTACCTACGGATTATGACTTAGAGGAACCCTGACAGCAACGCCACCATGTTGAATAATGCTTCTCGTGCAGCCACAGGACGTCGTGTTACAACTCAAACTGTGCGCAATAGGGTGCACGATGCGCAACTTCACTCCCGACGTACATGGT
This sequence comes from Schistocerca serialis cubense, assembly GCF_023864345.2. Lineage (NCBI taxonomy): Eukaryota > Metazoa > Arthropoda > Insecta > Orthoptera > Acrididae > Schistocerca > Schistocerca serialis. The sequence goes on from NC_064640.1 coordinate 1,006,976,306, forward strand.
GAGGTCCATCTTTGCAAACACGACACCATGCAGCGCTATACAGATAGGTCCAACAACACGCCAAATGGACCGCTCACGATTGGCATCACGTTCTCTTCACCGATGAGTGTCGCATATGCCTTCAACCAGAAAATCGTCCGACACATGTTTGGAGGCAACCCGGTCAGGCTGTTCGCCTTATACACACTGTCCAGACAGTGAAGCAAGGTGGAAGTTCGCTGACGTTTTGGGGTGGCATTATGTGCGGCCGACGTACGCCGCTGGCGGTCATGAAAGGCGCCGTAACGACTGTACGATACGTAAATGCCATCCTCCGACCGATAGTGCAACCATATCGGCAGCATATTGGCGAGGCATTTGTCTTCATGGACGACAATTCGCCCCCCCCCCCCCCCCCATCGTGCACATATTGTGAATGACTTCCTTCAGGATAACGACATCGCTCGACTAGAGTGGCCAGCATGTTCTCCAGACATTAACCATTTCGAACATGCCTGGGATAGATTGAAAAGGGCTGTTTAGGGACGACGTGATCCACCAACCACTCTGCCACGACGAATACAGGCATGCGTCAATGCAAGAGGACGTGCTACTGGGTATTAGAGGTGCCAGTGTGTACAGCAGTCTGGACTACCACCTCTGAAGGTCTCTCTGTGTGGTGATACAACATGCAATGTGTGGTTTTCATGAGCAACAAAAAGGGCGGAAATGATGTTTATGTTGATCTCTGGTCCAGTTTTCTGTACAGGTTCCGGAACTGTCGGAACCGGGGTGATGCAAAACTTTTTTGAAGTGTGTATAAGAAACAGACAGATACATTTTTGAAGAAACTGGCAGTCCTGGACATGTAGCGATACTGTGCGTCGATTTAATACTCACAGATGATGATGAGACGCTGTGTTTGAAATGTCGTAGTTTATATACTGAGGTGACAAAAGTCATGGTATAGCGATATGCACATTTACAGATGGCGGTGCCTTCCGCTGTGGCCGAGCGGTTCTAGGCGCTTCAGTCCGGAGCCACGCTGCTGCTACAGTCGCAGGTTCGAATCCTGCCTCGGGCATGGATGGGTGTTATGTCCTTAGGTTAGTTAGGGTTAAGTAGTTCTAAGTCTAGGGGACTGATGACCTCAGATGTTAAGTTCCATAGTGCTTAGAGCCATTTGAACCATTTTGAACAGACAGCGGTAGTGTCGCGAACACAAGTTAAGAAAGGGCAGTACATTGACGGAGCTGTCATTTGTACTCAGATGATTGATGCGAAAAGGTTTCCGACTGTATTATTGCCGCACAACGGGAATTAACAGATTGGAACGCGGTATGGTAGTTGGAGCTAGACGCATGGGACATTACTTTTTGGAAATCGTTAGGGAATTCAATATTATAAAATCCACGTGTAAAGAATGTACCTAGAATACTAATTTTCAGGCATTACCTCTCACTATGGACAACACAGTGATTGACAGCCTTCACTTAACAGCCGCGCGGGGTAGCCGCGCGTTCTAGGGCGTCTTGTCACAGTTCGCACGGCTCCCCCCAGTCGGAGGTTCGAGTCCTCCCTCGCGCATGGGTGTGTGTGTTTTCCTAAGCAGAAGTTAGTTTAAGTTAGGTTAAGTAGTGTGTAAGCTTAGGGACCGATGGCCTCAGCAGTTTGGTCTTACGGGCTCTTACCACAAATATCTAATTTCCTTCAGTGAACGGCCGAGAGCAGGAGCGTTTGCGTAGAGTTCTCAGTGCTAACAGACAAGCAACACTGCATGAAATAACCGCAGAAATTAATGTGGGACGTATGACGAAAGTATACGTTAGGACAGTGCGGCGAAATGTGGCGTTAATAGGCTACAGCAGACGGTCGAATCAAGAGCCTTTGCTAACTGCACAACATCGCCTACAGCGCCTCTTCAGGGCTCTTGACCGTAGCGGTTGGACCCCAGACGACTAGAAAACCGTGACTTGTTCAGTTAAGCACCGACATCAGTTAGTAAGAGCTGATGGTAGGGTTCGATTGAGGCGCAGACTCCACGAAACCATGGAGCCAAGTTACCAACAAGGCAGTGCAAGCTGTTGATGGCTCCATAATGGTGTGCGCTATGGTTACATGGAATGGACTAGGTCCTCTCGCCCAACTGAAACGATCGTTCAGTGAAAATTGTTATGTTCGGCTACTTGGTGACTATTTGCAGTCACGCTTGGACTTTATGTTCCCAAACAACGAGGTCATGTCACGGAGCCACAGTTGTTCGTGATTGGTTTGAAGAACATTTTGGACAACTCGTGCGAATGATTTGGTCACCCAGTCGCCCGACATTAATCCCATCCAACATTTAAGGGACGAAATCGGGAGGTCAGTTCGTGCACAAAATCCTGCAGCGGCAGCACTTTCGAAGTTATGGACGGCTATAGTGGCAGCATGGGTCAGTATACCTGGAGGGGACTTCCAACGACTTGTTGAGTCTATGCCACGTCGAGTTGCTGCACTAAGCCCAGGAGAAGGAGGTTTAACACGCTATTAGGTGGTGTCCCACGATTTTTGTTATCTTAGCTTAATACGTGACGAAGAAGCAAGTGTTGTTCTAATCAAACCATCAGTATATATTCAAGAAGAGAAGAAGATAAATGCACTGTATAAATACTGAAACTGGAACAGAATCTGGTAAGAAATTTCCGCTAACTACAACTGATTCTCTAGCTCAGGCTCACTGATGTCAACACTTGGCACAATGTTCTCAGAATACACCCGGAATATCGACCTATGAGTTCCTGAAGTGTACCATTGGTTCTCGCTTGTTACGCAATCCAAGACCAGAGCTGATGCAATGTATGAAAGGAAGAACAGGGTCTGAAACGATGCACAGCGGAGACGAGCAGAGTCACATCCGGTGGATGACACCCTACGTGCCAAACAACCTGAAGCTCGCTGTGAACGTCTGACAGACTGGAGGAGGCCATGTTTTCTAAGTCCGGCGCTCAGAGCCTCGTGTGCTGCTGCGCTCCGGACTGCGACTGCTGGACCGGCCTTCGTCAACTGCAGTTAAGACCATAACGAAATCGTCAACAATAAAGCGTGGCATTATCACATTAATTTAATTACTTTATTTTTAACTATTAATGGTAGCTGTTTTTTTATTATCTGATTTTGTCCATTATAAATGGCTTTTTTTTAAAGCCTGCGGCTGTGACAACTCTTGGTTTGTTTATAAATAACTTTTCTGTTATCAGTCACAATTTTCTTTTATCCATATTTTACATTACGCGTTTCGGGAAATGATTCAAAGTGTGTATTTCTTCGTACTATGCCGTTTTTATATAATGTTTCCGAGGTGTGAGGAACTCTGCACTAGTGGACCATAAGAAAACTTAAAATCAACGAAACAAAGCAGAACAGCACACCTCGAAAACATTACATAAAAATGGCATAGTACAGAGAAATACACACTTGAAAATGGGAATCATTTCTCTAAACGCGTCGTGTAAAATACAAATAAAAGAAAATCGTGACTGGTAGCAGAAAAGTTATTTACAAACAAACCCAGTACATTTTTTATTTCGTAATACATTTCAGTAATTAGGTAAGCCCTTCCCTTTCTCTTTAGCACATACTGGAGGCTTATTATTATTTTCTTCTTCCCCTCTTTCTTTCTTTCTTTCTTTCTTTCTTTTCAAGACTACTATCTTTTCATTTCTGTCTTAGAAATTATAAAGTATTCCAATGTGGTGTTGGGTTTTGGAGGTGTACAATGAGGTATATATAAAACAACGAACACATGATATAAATATAATGTAGTTCCCTGGTTGAACTACAGACAACACGAGCCGTGTACCTTCTTCCTGGTGGAATGACTGGAACTGATCGGCTGCCGGATCCCTTCCGTCTAATAATAATGATAATAATAATAACAACTATAAAATGAAGTAGCTTATAGGATCCAGCTCACGTGAACAAACAGTAACTATTAAAAAAATTAAAAGTAGCAAAATATTCATGTTTCGGTGTAATACGGTTTAAACTCAGTTCGGCGTTCCTGATTTAGTTTTGCAGCTGTTTCTCCAAATCATTTCGGACGAATACTGGGATTACTGCTAGCCATTTTCCTTTCCCATACTTCCGTAATTGCACTTGTTCTTCGTTCCTGATTACTTCAACGTCGGTAAGACATTAAGACCTAATTGACACTTCATCGTAACATTCTTCTCGCTGTCAGGCCCCTTGAATGGTGCAAATGTTGGAAACCTCGAGGAGCTCAGTTAGGTACGGCTGGTTTCAGATTTGGAGCAATCAGCTTACTCGAACTGGGGGCTGGTAAATCGCCAGCTTTCTATTATCGTAAGCCTTGCGCATGCAGAAGCGGTCGCTGATAAGCGTGATCGTGAACCGTTGTGGTTGCAGAGACCAAAAGTCAGCCTCAAGATGAGGAACGTGCCTGGGAAGTGAATTGTTTTTGACACGAAACTTTCGTTAGTGAGCAGTTTATGGGGCATCACTCGTATCGCAGTTGTATGAGCTTATGTAGATATCAGACTCTGCTCTTAACGCTCCCAACGCTTAACTTTCTCATTCCACCCGGGATAGATGAACTACCAGATAGTAATAACACCCAACCGACATAAGTATCCTTCGGAAATATTACTTGAGGAAACATAGCTCATGAGAAACTCATAATCTGTAGCAAAATATTGGCTGTCTTAGAGTATTTTCCGAACATGAAGGTAAAAGACGAGTCCTTTGAAATGATTTCCCCACTAGATACGCAAAAAGCTTCAGTGACGAGATTGGCCAGGTATAGCATTCGCTATGAATTCTGTATCAGGACAGCTGTTCGTTCGTTCAGGGATCTAATAGACAGGAGCCTGTATGAACTAAAGGCTTTATGGGAAGTAATATCCATGATGGAAGTGAGAAATACGACAGAGTAAATTTTAGAAAACAGCCACATTTATCCTCATTTTCGTTTCACCGGTGTTGTCATAACATATCAAGACTGATGTCATGCAGCTTATGGTGTGGCGTAGCATGTCCAACGTGACGATATTTTAGCGATCAGGCATGCTACTCGTTTGTCGTAAGTGTCGCAAAACTGGGCGTGAACAGGAGCTATATGTTCACCGTCATTAAATTTTTAAACTATTTTGGGAGTCATGCAGTCTGTATTTACGACTACGAAACTTTAACTGAGGAGAAAATAATGAAAGTAACCAATACAACGAAACGAGTGCCATGTTCAAGAAAGGTACAACAGTTTATTAAGAAACCAGTTTTCCCAACATTGTTCATTTTTATATTCGAAATATCAACAGATATAAAAATTGAAGTATATATGTATGTTTAACACCCTGGACTAATGACAGGGGGGGGGGGGGGGTGAATAATATACCAGATGTTAAGTTCGATGCGAAAATGAGTCACCCAGTTCTTCTGTGTATGTATGTTCCGAATCTCCTCCTAAACCACAAGACCGATTTCAGATAAACGTGGTACACATATCACTTACTATCGAGAAGAATCGTTACCATCAAAGGGGTAGGGACGGGGGTGGAAAAGCACTATAGCCCACGGCGCGCGAATATCCAGACTTTATTCATCTCGTATCTGAGAACGACAGCACATACTGACTTGCAATAAACTTTGCATATAATTTCAAACTTTTAAAAAACTGCATCTAGCTGGAAACCCCCACAAAATGATGAAAGGGGAAAAAGTTTATCGCTTACTACATTTTCGACTTCATGCGATAAAACTGTGGCATGAGGCATTTTCATTTATTGCTTCTTTGCTACTAACTGCATCCGCGACACGTTTTGCAGACAGTGTTCACATACTACACTGAATCTAACAGCAAAACTATCTCTTTGTATGACTGACAGTTCAGAAGATATTACGTCATAAAACACTCAGGTAAACGCACCAGCGGAGCACTTATGACGTTGCGGTTGATAATGGAAGCAAGACGGAAGAAAAACTAAGACATTTCACTTGGTCTGTCGACAAGGAAAAAGCGTTCTACGATGTAAAATGGTGCAAGATGCTCGAAATTCCGAGAAAAACAGGGGGTAAGCTAGATGGGTAATATACTACACTCATCCTCATAAATTAAGGATAATGCTGATACACGTTAAAAAACGCTGTGTTGGGCGGTTTGCGAGTTTAAATCGCGTCGGGGTATGAGCACGCGGTGCATTTGACCTGTGGTCGGCGCACGGCGCCGGCAGCGGTCCACATATGCAGAGGAGTGTTGGTTCATGGCAGAGTGCGGTGCAGCGAGTAAGTGAGCAGACATTTTCAGACGTGATAATGGTGACTGTGTGTTGAAAATGGCTCAAAGAACACATATTGACGACGTTATGAGGGACTGAACACTAGGGCGACTGGAGGCTGGTCAAACACAGAAACACAGCAGGTTGTGCCACAAAGTGTGATCTCAAGATTATGGCAACGTTTCCAGCAGACAGGAAACGTGTCCAGGCGCTACAGTACGGGACGTCCACAGTGTACAACATTACAAGAAGACCGATATCTCACCTCAGCCACTGGAACAGTTCTCTCCAGACACACAGTCTACAGACGACTGAACAGACGTGGTTTATTCGCCCGGAGACCTGCAAGGTGCATTCCACTAACCCCTGGTCACAGGAGAGCCGGTAAAGCCTGGTGTCAAGAAGACAGCACGTGGTCTTTGGAACAGTGGTCCCAGGTTATGTTCACGGACGAGTCCTGGTATAGTCTTAACAGTGATTCTCGCCGGGTTTTCATCTAGCGTGAACCAGAAACCAGCTACCAACCCCTTACTATCCTTGAAAGGGACCTGTATGGAAGTCGTGGTTTGATGGTGTGGCGAGGGATTATGATTGGTGCACGTACACCCCTGCATGTCTTTGACAGAGGAGCTGTAACACGTCAGGTGTATCGGGACGTCATTTTGCACCAGTATGTCCGCCTTTTCAGGGGTGCAGTGAGTCCCACCTACCTCCTCACGGATTATAGCGCACGGCCCCACCGAGCTGCTATCGTGGAGGTCTACCTTGAAACAGAAGATATTAGGTGAATGGCCTGCCTGATCTCCAGACCTAAACCCCATCGAGCACGTCTGGGATGCTCTCGATCGACGTATCGCTGCCCGTCTTCAAACCCCTAGGACACTTCAGGAGCTCTGAAAGCCACTGGTGCAAGAATGGGAGGCTATACCCCAGGAGCTGCTCGACCACCCGATCCAGAGTATGCCAACCCGTTTTGCGGCCTGTGTACGTGTGCATGGTGATCATATCCCATACTGATGTCGGGATACATGCGGAGGAAACAGTGGCGTTTTGTAGCACATCTGTTTCGGGACGGTTTTCTCAACTGATCACCAATACCGTGGACTTACAGTTCTGCGTCATGTGTGTTCCCTATGTGCCTGTGCTATTAGCGTCAGTTTTGTGTAGTACCACGCTGCGTGGCACCACATTCTGCAATTATCCTTATTTTATGAGCATGAGTGTATATGTACAAGGAGCAACAGGAAACAATAAGACTGGAAGACAAAGAACGAAGTGGACGGATTAAAAAGAGTGTAAGATAGTGATGCCGTCTTTCGCCACTACTGTTAAATCTGTACATCGAAGAAACAATGACGGAAATAAAAGAAAGGCTCAAGTGTTGGATTTAAGTGAAATGATATCAGTTACAAGATTCACTGATGACAATGCTATTCTCAGCGAAAGTGTAGAAGAATTACAGGATATGTTGAATTGAATAAAAAGCATAATCAATACGGAATATGGATCGAGAGTAAATAGAAGACGAAAGTAATGAGATGCAGCAGAAATGAGGACAGCGAGAAACTTAACATCAGAACTGGGGATCACGAAGAAGACGAAGTTAAAGAATGCTGATGCCAAGGCAGCAAAATAACCGATGATGGACGGAGCAAGGAGGATGTAAAAAGCAGACTAGCACTGGCTAAAAGGGCATTCCTGACCACGAGAAGTCTACTAGTATCAAACTTAGACCTTAATTTGAGGAAGAAATTTCTGAGAATGTACGTTTGAAACACAGTATTGTATGGTAGTGAAACATAGACTGTGGGGAAACCGGAACAGAAGAGAATCGATGAATTTGAGATTTGAGATGTGGCACTAGAGAAGAATGTTGAAAATTAGGTGGACTGTTAAGGCAAGGAGCGAGGAGGTTCTCTGCAGAATCGGCGAGGAAAGGAATGTATGGATAACACTGAGAAGGGACAGGATGATACACATCTGTTAAGACATCAGGGAATAACTTCCATGTAGTTCAGAAGTTATGACGTCATAAACACTGAGTTGTGTGAAAGTCAAACTGCAGGGCGAAATTCGGTAGAGATAGAGGCGAAATATGTGTACAAATACATGTGAAATATGTTAAATACATATGAGATGTATGGGGTGTACGTATATGGCCAAAGCCACGGGTAAAAAGTTTCTCCTATGCCCCTGGATCGATCTCAACCAAATTTAGTACGTACTGTATATTACTTACTATTTGAAAAGAAGTGTTGTGGGGGGAGAGCTAGCAGCCTCCTATTGTAGTGGGTGTAACAGATTGGAGAGAGAAGGGGGGAGGGAGATAGAGAGGAGGAAGAAGAAGATGGAGTAGATGGACAGAGAGGGAAGAAGGGGGATAGTCCACTTCATATCGTTTCTGCCTGCCACACAAAATGACGTACATCCTCCAGAGTGAGTGAAGCTTGAGGTCGGTCTGAAAGAAGTATCAAGTTACCGGTCACTACACTTGAATCCGCCACCGATTCCCCAATGTGCCTGAAAGGAAAACAGCGAGACAAAGAAAAACGGCACCAGTAAATACCTCTCATACGTCGTAAATACAGTGAGACCTAAATGTGTCAGAAGGACTCTAAAGGAGCTGAAACATTTAGCACAAGGAACGATACCTACCTCAGTCCACGTTACGACGCAAGTCCGGTACTTGAAAGAAGGTTCGGTTAATGAAGGAATACCACAGCGTTGACTTTGGCGAGACCCTTGTGGAAGTAGTTTGTCGTTGCCTTCATCCGTCCTGTGTTCTAAGCTGAAAAAAAGTTCACGAACTGATGGTGTACGTGGGAAAGATTTATTGTCTCGAACTTCCTGCCATGAGTTCATAAAGGTCTTTTTTGGAAAACCAGAGGAGAGCGGGGAGAATTGGTACACAATAGTCTGTGCCAGCACAACTCACATGATCGTAATGGTGTCAATGATAATTCTGATGGTTGCGTTTGTAAGGACTTTGATCAGACGAATATGCATACTAACTACACACCTGTGCTGTGACCTGCTGATGAGCAGAGAACTGCTCTTACAGCTCTTCCTATAAGTGCTTTAGTATGATTAAATAGGAATTGTTCTACCGTATTTTTTATTTGCGGTATTTTATGCGGAAAGTTAGTTTCGTTGTTCATGAGTACTAGAAAGATCGTGTTGTTGCTACATCTCACGCCTGATTCTCAAATAGATTCTTATTTCGGTTAGTAACATATACGCCATCAGTATTTTAGTTGCAACCTAAGCACGATTGATGACAGCTATTAATGACAACGGACAATTTGTTAATGGCTTCTGCGTGACAGATTTGGACAGCGATAAGTATCTAGTGCATATAACATAACAGGACAAATACTTAGTCAGATATGTGAGGCTGCCTTGGTCGGACCAACGAATCAATAACTGGTTAGTGTGTGAATACGAATGTTCGATTCAGGACGTAGGAATAATTGCGATACAGGGGAAGTGGCCAAACACTAAAAGTGATTGGGGAAGTGGTGGAAAGGACTCACTCAGCGATAAGAACCAAAAACCATTTGGGACAACCAAAAATGTGCTACGGATTTCATTAACTGTATTATAAACTGTCAAAACCATGTTATCAAGTATGTCAACAAATTCGTATGACGAGGGTGTAACTCTGTTCATATGATACATTAAGCCTCTCAGCAATGTAAATAATTATGTAGGGGATAGTGCGTGCGACCGTATGTAATAGACACCGTTATCACTGCTGTTTCTGTGGGCTTTAGTACGTCACATTGCAACTGACTTTTTGGTGTGCAAACATAACTTTCACAAACTTAGAGAGATAAAGTACGTGAAAACAAAATAGCTTGCAAAAGAAAGTAGGACACGAAGCCTGGTATTTTCTTCCTTGGGTTCCTAAATAACGGTAGCAAATAGAATAATAAATAGCCGTTGAAGTTTGATTATATTTTTAATTACCGATACATGTTATAATAGCAGCAGCTCGACATTTGCGCATTGTTGTTGTTGTTGTGTGGTCTTCAGTCCTGAGACTGGTTTGATGCAGCTCTCAATGCTACTCTATCCTGTGCAAGCTTCTTCATCTCCCAGTACCTACTGCAACCTACATCCTTCTGAATCTGCTTAGTGTATTGATCTCTTGGTCTCCCTCTACGATTTTTACCCTCCACGCTGCCCTCCAATGCTAAATTTGTGATTCAGCATTCAAAAAGGAAATATTCATGAGGGACTGTCGGACTGGGCCAAAAATTCCTGGCGTTAATTTCGAAACACTAGATCTGTCGGTGTTTCCACAGGTTTGGGATTTGTTGACACAACCCACACATAATACAGCTCACTACTGTCAAATCTGGTGATCTCTGTGGCTGGGTTAGAAGATCAGTTGTCACCAAATATAGCACCCAAATTGTCACGGAGAATGTTACTGGAATGTTACTCATCACACTGAAACCATGAGAATTTGTTGCTTTTCAGAATTACTGCGTGTAAATATTACCATGTGTAGATATTATGCCGTCTATCAGGTGCTACCAGCTTTCAAGAACTGCGGATCCAAGAGAAACAACAAAGCTTTTCTGAACTGAGTTCTTTATCTATCGGATTTGGTTTTGATAACCTATCCGGATCTATTGAATTTTTAAAAGAATTTCTTCTGCACTCTACATTTGACAGAGTACGAAACTGAAATCCTAAGAAACTCCTGTAACTGTATCTCTTCACACCGCACTTTAACATTTGAGCTAACGCGTGTATTCATTTAGGTGGAGGCCATAGTATTCAGTAGGCGTAAATAAAGCGTTTCTACTCTCGATACTTTAGATTTAAGCTTTCGCTTAGCGAAAAATTCTTACAAATTCTTGAAACAGTATGTCAAAGGTGTTAACAAAAAATCGCATCAGTGCAAACCGTTCATATATGCTGAACGCTCAATGCAATGAACACATTTCATGTCATTACATCATGTCATTCATAGATCCATCGACCTATTCATTTAAGTTCCATCCCTTGCGGTAGGGTATCCCGGGGGCCTGCATCGACTCTGCTCCTCAATTGATGCTTATATCAGTGGGAAAAGCTCCAGCATCAAAGATGGAAAGTAAAATGTGTGTCGCAAGCTTATGACCTGGCTATTGCCCTGACTGTACAGATAATGTATTCGCTGTGGGACTAGGAGGGGATGGGGAGCTGGCCCGTCGCTCCAGCTGTCTTTTACCCCCGGGAAGGATCCCCAGTACTAGTTTGGTAGCAAGCTGAGTGGACCTGAGGCCGACCAGGAGGGAGTGGAACGCGGAAAAGTCCACACCCCTGTACAGGTCTGAGCCAGGGACCTCCATGGTGGGAGCCTAGTGCTAGACCACCACGGCCATAAATCTCTGTTAGTAATGTTCGGAAATCAGTGGTGGAAACATCAGTGACGATGAAACTTTGAGTCACACCTGGAGCCATGCTCAGATAGCCTAATGATCTACATCCGTATTTCGCAAGCCACCTGATGGTGTGTGGCCCAGGGTACTTTGAACACCACTGTCACTTCTCCCATTCGCTGTTCCAGTCGCGAATGGTCCGCGGGAAGAACGATTTTTGGTAAGCTTTTGTGTGAGTTCGAATCTCTGTTTATTTTACCTTCATGGTCTTTTCGTGAGATGTACACAGGAGGAAGTAATGTACTGATTCACCTTTGTAGGAACATAAGCTCTCTGAATTTTAACAGTAAAACACACGTCTATTATAGCGTCTACCATTAGAGATGTTTGAGCATCTCCGCGACCTTTTCGTGCTCACTAAATGAACCTGTAAGGGAACGTGCAGCTCTTCTTTGGATCTTCTCGTTCTTCTGTCAACTCTGTCTGGTACGGTTCCTAGAGTGACGAGCAATATTCAAGTATTGGCCGAACATGTGTTCCTTAATCTACCTCCTTTGTGCGTGGGCTACACTTCATAAAGGTTTTTCCATTGAATCTCAGTGTGTCATCTGTCTTACCGTGACTGCGTAACTCCTTCAGATCTGACATCCAATACATTGGAAACCGACTTTTACACATTTTGTAACATCAAATGATTAGGTGAACTTTTGGAAGCCAGTGGCCTATTTACGGAACAGTGTCGGCTGTAGCTTCATGATTTTGCTGACCACTCGCTGGAATGACGTACTACATCGCAATACAGTAATGATGGTTAGCCCGTTGAGAAGTGCTCAAGGGAAATCATATTTACGTATTAATTACTGCAATACGCACACTTTCTGGTGCTCAAAAAAATATGTTGAGAAAGAGATATCTGTCAAGACTCAATTTATGTTGAATTCTTATTTCGCATCCTCAACTACCTTCCAGACCTAATGTACAATTTATTGGAGAATTTTCTTTTTCTGAACCAGGTGTGGCAAATTATAATTTTGCTCAAATGTACCATAAGTAGGTCCATATATACTCGAATAATGCAAGAATATTTTTTTCTAATTTTAAAATAATTCAAGACTCAAGGGGTTAATTTTATGTAATCGTTGCACTTTAAGTCGCTCCCAGGTATCTAATGGGTGTGAGTGCTTCCAGTGGTTGTCCTGCATTACTGTAATCATTAAATAATGGGTCTTTCTCAGAAATTTAGACAACTGTGTCGATGGAGAACAGCGACCTGGCGCTATATTTAGGTTAAAACCAACAGTCGAGATCGCCATAACGTTTGTTTATTTACCGGTTTCGGCTTGTGTTGAAACCATCTTCAGAATTTTTGTCCGCCTATGGGACTTTAACATAAGCTGAAACCGGTAAATTAACAAATATTATTACGATCTCGACTGTTTTAACCTAAAAATGGGTCCTTCTGCCTAATTACGGACAATACGTTGCATTTTTTATGCTGAATCAACTGCTCGCGGTAGGTAGGAAATCTGAGTTTGAGACGCTTTCTGGCACAAATTTTCAATTGTCACTACATACTCATTAAATGGAAATTACGATAGGTAGACGCAGCTGCTAACTATCCAATAAACAAAGTTTTTAATGTTTGCGTAGTTTTTCTGTGTCATTACGGGGCTTTCCATCCAGGTCATCTTCGTATGGGATTTTCGAAAAGTAAGATCCAAATTTTCCGTCTGATATTTCGAAGCCTCGTTGTACCTGACTTGTCTTGTTGGTTGCAGCTTTCGCTGATTAGAGTGGAAGCCATCTGGCTTGGTAATCTAAAACATCGAGCATCTGTTTTCGACATGTTATAACTATTGTGAGCTGTACTGCTCCGATACGAGACTTCAGATTCATTGTGATACAGCAGATGATATAAGGAGATTGAAATAAATAAATGTTGACTGGGACTGGTGTGAGGCTAGATCCTTGGGAAAATTCGCCGTTGTGAGTGTGGCATCTGCCTATCCTTCTCCACGGACTTGGCATCACCGAAGGTGCTCCACGCGGCCTTGCTAGCTCTGCTGCACGCTCCGAAACATTTTACCGGATGCTGCGAGATTCTCGCGCCGTTGGTCATCTCCGTGAAACCAGTTACGAAACAGTTCACGGAAGAGCAGAGTGCATCGCAGTGTCGGAAGAACAGTGGACTGGTGCGGAGCACAGGTGGCGGGTAGTCTGCCGTGTCATTCACTTTCGCTGTGAGCTACTCGGTTTTGAGGTCAGCAGTGAGCGTTACAGCATCGGCTTGCCCGTATTAGGAATGCTCGCCTGCTGCGCTGATGAGTAAGTCTTGCGCGGCCACATGGCGCCTTCGGAGCACTCCCTCACCATGCCGGGGTGCCTGCTGCCCCATTACACTGCCCCATTTCCCGTTCGACGCTTTGAACAAACTCTGCCTACAGTTTGCGCCTTCGGAGTCGACTGGATGGCGCCGTTTCCCTAAATAGGCCACGCGAAAAGCGACACCTCGTTTCGTTCTGGCTTCTCAATCCTTATCCTTGCAAGGAAACTAACTACTCGCTTCATGTACTAGGACCTCGATGAAGATAATTCGCGACATTCCACTCGGTTGTCAAACTGTGGGCGTGACAGGTAATGTGTACTTTGTGTAGCCCGCTAGTGGTCGTTCGCAGGTATACGTTCGTCCTTGATATCGAATACTTTCACTGTGAATGCAAGGCGGCTACAGAACACAGTTTGCCAAGTTCGATTCCAAAGTAGAGTTACGAAGCCCAAAACTGTATGCCACATCCTCTGTAACTCACTTCAAAGTAATTGGGAAAAGGTATTTTTTATTGTACCGAATATTAATATTTCATTACGTTTAATTAACCGATTAAGCGTAGTAAGAACTATTGATTAAATGCGTCTGTATGGGCTCTTCTTAGTGTAATTTAATATTTGCAGTCACCAGGGCAGACATGTGTATGGGGAAGGAGATTATCTGTACTTTCCACCTGGCAATCACACTCCTGAAATTGCCTAAGTAGGTTTTCGCGGTATGTTAGCTGTACTTATTAGAGCGCGTAACGGGAGCACAGATATTTGTAATAACCTCAAAAAGAGTAAAGAACAGTTGACAGTCAAGAACGTAATGAAACATGGAATTCCGGAATGCTCACAGTTAAGATTTTGGTATGTTCTTATACAAGAACTTTTCATTGAATGAACTCTTGCTTTAGCTTTTTAATCGGATAAAGAATGCTCTAAGCAGACCTATCGAGTAAAGGGTTAATCTTTGGTCTAGCCATGCTCTTTCCACCTCTAGGATGTGGTTAAGTCTGCTATGATTTCAAGTTAATAATAATTACCATTTCAGGAATGTGACTTACTATAATCCTACAAAATTAACGGAAAAGAACATCCAGATTATGTTGCCTTTACTGTGTTGATAGAAAGTTGATACACAGGTCTATAAACGAAGGCTCTTTGGGAGCAACCATGTTGTTTTCACCTCTCCTTCAAGTCGCTTGTTTACGAAACTCTTTTAGGAGCTCAATGGACAGCGTGTCCTCGTTGGCTTCTACAGGGTGATTCACAAATGAGGAAAAATATCTCGTTCTTAGCATCAAATGTTCAGCAATAAACTGAAAATTAATTCCCGCGTCTACCGATGCCACCAAATGTCAATCCAACTGAACGTCATAAAAATTCGTAAACGAGAATGGAAGTTTGTTGCTGTGCATACGATTATAAACTAAGAGGGAAAAGCAGTAAGACCGCCCATCTATAATCTCTTGTAGGACTCCGAGCCGAAGATAACCGGCAAGAGTTTCGGCTCTGTGGGGTGGTCTCTTTGATGAAGTGGAACCAAAGACAGCCTCTCTCCATCGGGTCTAGATACCATGGGAACGTTGGCTTCTACAGGGTGATTCACAAATGAGGAAAAATATCTCGTTCTTAGCATCAAATGTTCAGCAATAAACTGAAAATTAATTCCCGCGTCTACCGATGCCACCAAATGTCAATCCAACTGAACGTCATAAAAATTCGTAAACGAGAATGGAAGTTTGTTGCTGTGCATACGATTATAAACTAAGAGGGAAAAGCAGTAAGACCGCCCATCTATAATCTCTTGTAGGACTCCGAGCCGAAGATAACCGGCAAGAGTTTCGGCTCTGTGGGGTGGTCTCTTTGATGAAGTGGAACCAAAGACAGCCTCTCTCCATCGGGTCTAGATACCATGGGAACGTTGGCTTCTACAGGGTGATTCACAAATGAGGAAAAATATCTCGTTCTTAGCATCAAATGTTCAGCAATAAACTGAAAATTAATTCCCGCGTCTACCGATGCCACCAAATGTCAATCCAACTGAACGTCATAAAAATTCGTAAACGAGAATGGAAGTTTGTTGCTGTGCATACGATTATAAACTAAGAGGGAAAAGCAGTAAGACCGCCCATCTATAATCTCTTGTAGGACTCCGAGCCGAAGATAACCGGCAAGAGTTTCGGCTCTGTGGGGTGGTCTCTTTGATGAAGTGGAACCAAAGACAGCCTCTCTCCATCGGGTCTAGATACCATGGGAACGGAAACAGTCGTGAAATTCTAAAGTAACACAGAAAGGCAAGAACCTCAACTGCACAGCCGTTTCATAAATATCGTTCGCCGGCCACTGCGGCCGAGCAGTTCTAGGCGCTTCAGTCCTAAACCGAGTGACTGCTATGGTCGCAGGTTCGAATCCTGCCTCGGGCATGGATGTGTGTGCTGTCCTTAGGTTAGTTAGGTTCTAAGTTCTAGGGGTCTGATGACCTCAGATGTTGAGTCCCATAGTGCTCAGTGCCATTTGAACCATAAATATCGTTCTAAATGACGGCCATGTTGTGTGCGAAAACTTCGACCCCTTGCAAAAATATTTTTTAACGTGGTCAATTATATATCACAATGTCGCGGGTTGTTGTACTTTCTGGATAGGTTGTTCACGTCAAAAATCTCTTCTTCGTAATATGGAGATGGCCCATAGATAAAAATCCGTAGGTTAAGGCATGACGGCATAGCTGGGCATCCCACAGTAGCTCCATAATCAGTCCATCTTGAGGCAAATTAGTTGTCCACGAGTCAGCACTGAGTACCAGAAATGAGAGGAAACCCTATCGTGCATTTTCCACATGTTTGTACGATCCGACAGGCCAACTTCTTCAGGCAAACGGGCGTTCAAGAAACGCAAATCTCGTTCTGGTGTCGGTTTTGGGAGTAGAAGTTTTCCCCTAAGAGACGCCGATAAATGTCACACCAGATATAGTCACCACATTCATATAGGTGCCCGCACACTCGCTTTTCGTGAACGTTTTCTTCTGTCCACTCGCGCATGTTTTCAGAACTCACTGTATCGTCTGTAATAGAGTTCATAAACGAATAGCATTGTTCTTGAAAGATTCTGGTCTGGAATCTGGTGATTTACTACATAGTTACGTAATCCCGACGCTTTTTTTGTATAGCAATGTTTGCGTCTTCTGCGTACAAAAGCGATGAATTATTGAGAGTAATATGGCCAAATAAATGAAGAAAGGGGATGAAAGAGGCTTCTGTGTAGAGCTTCCACGACGGAGCTTCAAGACGTTGCTAATTTAGCGGCAAAGAATCTAGTACGTATTATTCGGCTCTAAGGGACAAAATCTCCTCATCATCGAAACTGTACGACAATGGTCGTCCACGTTTATTAAATCCTACCGATAAGTAAAATGCTGTTGCCCGCCAGATGTGTGTGCTGGGAATTTTTCTGTTGCAGTTGTCCGATAGCTTCCGCTCTCTCATATGCAAGTTCATCATGAGGCTCGCGTCATCGAGTTCTGCGTTTGTGGAACTGACCACGAAAATAATGTTAACAAGCTTTTGTCAACGCGGTGCTTACGAACGAAGGAAAGACGGTTAGGGCTTAACGTCCCGTCGACAGAGACGTCATCAGCACAAGCTCGGATTACGAAGAGATGAGGAAGGAATCGGCTGTGCCTTTTTGAAGGAACTATATCGGCGTTTGACTGGAACTATTTAGGGAAATCGCGGAAAACCTTGATCTGGATGGTCGGACGGGGATTTGAACCGTCGTCCTTCCGAATGCGAGTCGAGTGTGCTAATCGCTGCGCCACCTCGCCCGGTGCGGTGCTTATGAGATAGAGGCAGGCCATGCGCACCGCATTTTACGTTGAGCTATCGCCTACTGTTTCCGTTTATAGCTGAAACTTTACGTGATACGGGACTTTACACTGCTACTTTCATCAGGCAACATTTGCATCAGATGTTATTATACAGTTTTTTCCACTTCATAGTGAGATGAGTTTCTACGAGAATCTCCCAAACGCTGGCCTACGCAAAGCAGATCATTCGTGTGTCGCAT
Organism: Schistocerca serialis cubense; assembly: GCF_023864345.2. Lineage (NCBI taxonomy): Eukaryota > Metazoa > Arthropoda > Insecta > Orthoptera > Acrididae > Schistocerca > Schistocerca serialis. Next base: position 1,006,994,307 of record NC_064640.1, read on the forward strand.
TTAGCATATGTGGGGGCATAACAGGTTTAATCTTACGGGTTCATGGTATCCCGGCAAATAGTAGAGTTTTCTGTGTTTCAATAAACCCAGGTGTCAGTAAACTAAAATTGGTTCTTGGATGGTTGAGCAAAGAAGCTTTCGATCCTCTACAAATTTTTCCTGATTTATGACGGAACCCTAGAGCGCGTTATTGACATACTCATGATGAATAGCGTTAACCCGTCACCTGAAGGGCACTGAAGTATGTTTTTTTTAATGGATGCATTTTAGACTAACATATCTTTCTATTCATGCCAGATATTCTCCGAACACCGGATTCCTGTGACACTGAAAGAAGATAAGAAACGAAAGGAAGAGAGAAAGATAAGGTTTAACACCCCATTGGCGACGAGGTCATTAGCAACATAAAAAAAGCTCGAATTAGGCAAGGATGGGGAAAGAAAACCGTAGTGTCCTTTTCAAGACAACCTTCCCGGAGTTTGTCTCGAGCGATTTACGAAAACTCCGGAAAACGTAAATCTGGTGAGAGGAATGGGATTTGAAACCAGAGCCACCAGAATTCGAGCGCAAAGGCTAAAATGCTGTCACACACCTCCCTCGGCTACGTTCCAGAGGCACCTGCATTAATCCTGTGTGTTTTGTGTATGTTGTTGTATTGCGGATGAAGAACATTTCGTAGGAGAGCATGCTGTGCTGATAATCGGAAAAATTCTTAGAAATAAGGAAGGAACGAGAGGCACATTGCCATGTATTTATGAACTCAAGGCTCAAAAACTTCATGCGATAAGATCGTACAAAATATAGTGATCTGTGTTTTTCCGTTAAGAAATGAAAAACCGGAGAATGAAACTGTTATATGGTACTAAAACTCCATATTTCCTGTTAGTTTTAGACAAAATTTTTATTCGGTCCACAGTTTTATTTTATGTTATTTGTTTAAGTCACAGCCCATTTGTCCAGATGCAGTTATTTCACGTAATGATACAAAATACTTCCTGACTTCATTATAAAATAAAAAACACAACTGTGCGAGGTAATTAGGCCACAAAATACATTAGTTAGGCTGTACAATAATAATAAAGCCACAAATTAGTAATACAAAAGCTAGTTATCTACATATGTACATAATGAAACATTATTATCCATGTGACCTGATCTTAGTCTGTTGATACCAACGATTTCGTTTCACCTGATACCGAGATGAGAAACTCAGGGTAGTGTGGAAATATATCTTTTCTTTAGAACTCCGTTAGAGTACATGTCGGCCATAGGAGGAATCCGCAGAGATTCCCTAACCATACTCATACTCGCAGATTTGTCCACCGAAACTCATCACATGATGTATAGTCATCTCCAACACATCCTACACGCCACGTCTAGGACACGCGCAGTCACCTTTAAACAAGTATGCCTGTTTGTTCTAATCAGCTAACTCAGCGGTTTTAGGTTCTTGTTTTTGGCAGCCCAGCAAGGACGGCATTGGAGAGAGCTGTATCGAATTTTTGGTATTTGCATTCTTAAACTGTTTCAGTCACTTCGATATATATTTTCAGTCATATAATAATTACCGTACGTATTCAGTAACCGAAGGTTAATATCTGCACTGGAAATGTCCTCCTTTAAGAGAATTCGATTGCCCTTGCTGTCAGAACGGTATTCACAATGTAATGCTTTATAGTAGTGCCTATCGCCCATCCGTTTCGCACAACTCATGCAACTATGTGTTCAGCACATTATTTACAGATGAGACCACCGGACATAAAGAAGAAATATTTTTGCAGTCGTACTTCACCTGGGATGGTAGGTGAGAGCGCTAACGCGTTGCTTCCTGGATTCGGGTAGATGCGCCGGCCCTGGATCTAATCCGTCTGGCGGATTAAAGACGAGGGCTGGTGTGCTGGACAGCATGGATGTGGTTTTTAGGCGATTTTCCACATCCCCCTAGGTGAATACCGGGCTGGTCTCCACGTTCCGCCTCAGATACACGCGTCGCAGACATTTGAAACATGTTTGCACTATTTCACGATTTACATTAGACGCAGACAGACTGGGGTACACTGATTCCATCCTCGGGGGGGGGGGGGGGGGGGGTGTACGGGGCGGGCAGCAAGAAGAGCATCCGGCCACTCCTAAAACTAATCTTGCCACATCCATTGTACCCACGCCGACCATGCGATCGCTGCGGGACTAAGGAGTAAGCAAAAGACTTCACCTGGGAGCAAATTGCTTTTAATAATTCGATGAAATCTTCATAATTAACTGGTGTATAAGACAGCCCTCTATATCTAGTTCCTTATATTTGCAGACGTACCGCAAACTACGGTTTATTACTTTGTCTTCTTCTATAGGGGTCTTTCCTTTTAGCCCAGGGGTATATTTACCTTACATGATTGTAACAGTTCCTACTCTTTCATCCAAATTTCAGGGGAGATGCAATAAAAATATGAATGGCATATTTAGCTGGAATGTTCCGTACAATTTTCAGCCGTCTCGAATGAAGAATGTTTCTTTCTTTGTACCTACTGTGCACTTCTTTATTGCGAAATGCTGAGTTTATGTCCTGAAGGTGACTTCTTTGTGTTGGAGACTGTGATGAGTGCTTACGGTGTGTACTGCCATGCTTATGTTGATTACGACGATGAGAGAGAGGAAGAGAGAGAGAGAGAGAGAGAGAGAGAGAGAGAGAGAGAGAGAAGGAAGGAAAATGGTGAAACATGGTGACAGTACATGGCGCACTCCACCAGAATAGCACCAAGGGGATCGCCGAGCTTCCTCACCTGGTGGACAAATCGTCATCGACACTGTCACACACCATCACTTCATAAGATACTGTTACTGAAACTGCCGGCCGCTGTGGCCGAGCGGTTCTAGGCGCTTCAGTCCGAAACCGTTTTCGGAGCGCTTGTCCTGATGTCCACAGAGCAACGATCGCAGGTTCGAATCCTGCTTCGGGCATGGATGTGTGTGATGTCCTTAGGTTAGTTAGGTTTAAGTAGTTCTAAGTCTAGGGGACTGGTGACCTCAGATGAAAGTCCCACAGTGCTCAGAGCCATTTGAACCATTTGTCACTGAACCCAGGACACTGGAGCGCGGTATGGTTATCAGGAACCGTGCATCCACCTTTCTTTCGCCGTCTGATCAGATACGAATGATGTACATCTATTTCACCTTCTGGTGGAGCGAAACCTCATTAGCTTGTGTTAGAGACCTCTACTGCGGAGGAGTGTAAATCTTAGAATAAATATCATATTCAGACTTTAGCTGGAAATAATTTTGCATTTCGTTATTGTAACATGCTCGCGGGACCTACGAACCTATTATCGTACATACGATCAGACAGTCACAAAGAAGTGATAAATGATCATAACTATAGCGTTACTTCAAACTGAAGGGTAGCCTTCGCCCCGCACTTTAGGAAATCCCAGACCCGACTCTGTATCTATCAGTCTGGAATCTTCGTATATCCATCACGAATCTATCGAAATTCGTTCGACGATCTCCAGCTCGTCTACGTTTTAACTGCTGGTGATACTCCAGATAATTTTCGGAGCGCTTGTCCTGATGTCCACAGAGCACCTGCGTGTTAATAACTGAAGTTAATCACGTAACGCGCGTGCTAAGGAAGTTCTCTCACACGACGATGCGAAGTGGCAGCACACGACAGTGGGTAGGAGACGCCACGCTGGCTGCTGAGGCCTCGATAGCGTTGGCGCCAGTCACCAACGCTCGGACGCGTTCGCCAGTAGCGTTCGCGGCAGTTTCCGCGTTCACCACTACGGCTGCTACACTGAGCATCTGGTTTTATCACTTGTTCCTCGTTGCGGAGGGAATGGTGCAGTGCTTAACCGCTGGTATGCCAACCGGCAGCTCTCACGGCCGAGCATCACGACAACACCAGAGCCGCAAAAATGAAGCGGGTAAGTCGCTTCTGGTGCACAGTTTAAAATGTGCCAGCGCCCACTTCCTGTGGCGACTGCCGATTAACGTCAGTTTTCTTACCGTTAGTATTTCGTGCCCCATCGACCAACAACCCATTACGGGTGGATTAATCCTTTTTAAGTGTTACATAGCTTCAATGAAGGCAAGCATTCGTCTTTCCTGCAGCGGGTAAAAACTGAAGACTTAACGCACTCAGCTAAACTATCGTAGATTTCGATTCTTTAGTTATACGAAAACTTGTGTGGCAGTGTCACCTGATGTGGATGATACCTCCAACAGTGGCATTATTTTGGCGGCTTTGGAGCTCACGTCGTTATGCCGTCATTTACTTGGTAATAAATTTAACTGGTCATTGCCTATGTAACTGGCGCAGTTTTCATTGTTTAAATCGCGAATGACACAGTTGCAGGCTTCCCCAAAACATCTAATATGATGAACGAAGTTTAGTTCAGTTTTCTTTTAATCACAAATGAGGAAAACGACTATTTCCTGGTAGTGATGATTTAAAGTTACTGTATTAAAATTAAATTTAATCACGAGAATATTTTTGGGGTAGAATGTGGCACTCTTACTTGCTTATTACGATACTGGCAACTTACAACCGTACTTTGAAAGCGTAAACTGTCGTCAAAATGTGGGAGATGTTTTCCTGTTGTATTCGGATATTCAAGTTCAGAATACTAGCGATGGTCGGGAGTCCTACTGATCGACAATTGATGCATACGGAGTCGTTCTAGATCACAGAACGCATATCCAGAATTGTGTTCTTTTGTAATTTTGTATAAGATACTCTGAAGCATAATGTCCCATTCGTGTGCTTTCTCTTTCTTAAACTTGATATCGGCTGAAGAACTAAACTTTTAGTTGTTCGGTGTCTTTCTTAGTGGTGAAATATTCTAATTTTAAATAGGTTCCCTCTAAAGAGCAGTTACCCTTGTCTGCGCTTTACGAGTCCCCACATTTCTTGAGTTGGAAAAAGGACAACTCCTCTCTCACCTTTAGTTCCACATAGGAGTTTTCTGAGAACATGACAGCTAAATTTTTCATTCTGTTCTTCGAAGTAATTTCAAAAATTATGATATTTTTTTTAGAGATGAGGCTCATTTGCCGTTTCTGCTGAGCAAAGAAGCATGGATTCGATTCGCGGCCCAGCATCCAGAAAGGCTCATTAAGACCTGAACTGTGCTCTAGTATGGGTGTTTCATTCACTACAAAACGTATTTACGTAGTTGCTATCCATTGACATTACAACGTTTGACAAATAGCTGTTTTTTGCGCAATTAAGTGATTATGTTGTCCCACTGATAGCTTCTTTCTTCTTCTTCTGTTTTTATTAGCCTTTTGTACAGTATGACTGTTTCTTAATGGACTGACAAAGTCTATGTACATAATGTAGATACATAATTATTTTCGCGCAGTTGTATTGCTTAGGTGACAATCATCAGAGACCATTAATCTGCAACTGTGGTAGAACTGTTGTACTGTTGTATCGTTGAATACAATCTGTAACTTAATTTCGATTGCTTAGCCGACGGCTGTGCTTTTAGCCATAGATTTCGACTTTTTCTTTTATCATTGAGAAACGTTTGTAGCTTTACCTTAGTCCTTCATTGTTCATCAGACTAAAGCCTTAAATTTACCTTGGGAAGTTCATTTTCATAATAGGTAACTGACGAATGTCGTTGCCATTCAAGATACCTGCTTTCAATCTCTGAGACAGTATTGTCTGGTCAGAGTTTCATGTGATTCTTACGTAATAGCCTCCTCAGTGTTTCCTCATTCCTTAAAGGCTCGTTCATAAGCTTATAGATAGTCTCTTTTCCCTCGCTCCGTTTACGAGAGGAGCAGGAAAGGAAACGACAAATAGTAGTACAAGATGCCGAACGACATGCACCGTATGGTGGCTTGCGGAGTGTGTAAGTACACGTAGATGTAGATGTAGGGTTTTCGATAAAATTTGTACAGTCTATCCAATATTTCTACGATGTACTTACTTGAAACTTCACACAAGATAACCAGAACATGTTACTGAGTCGAATCAGCAATCATAGAACCATTTTTTTTAATACACCGATTTCTTTCTACCAAAGATTAACCAGGTAGTTACCGAAGCCTTCCCCAGGACTGTGAATGATCTTATAGGTACGTTAAATATAGAGTTTAACTGAAACCTACATTAACATACCTATTAACTTAAACAAAGACACTTAAATTAATCGATCTTGATGTACGAAGCCCTGTCCACGAAATATTTAGCAGTTTTTGTTACACTCTTTCCATCCGAGACAAACGAATTTTGTAATACTTGAGAATTCAGCACCATGGAGCACCTACGCAATGCTGTCTTATCAGCTACGCAGGTTGTTTCTTATTCAGTTCTATTCTGAAAAGATCCTAGATACTTTCACAGAACTCAAGATTTAACAGATCATAGGATTTAAAGTTTATTTTTGGATAAATTTATCCGTAAGATCACAGAGTGTACCTTGATTCTCGTGTAGATAAACTAGACGAAAGTGGACTGAAAATCCAATTCTAAAGTCAGGCACAGCCAGTGGCTCTTTTCCTAGCACAAGAATAATTCTTTCTTATATAAACTTACTAACTTTAGCATGTAGACACGTATATATACTTATTAGGACTACCTGTACAAACGTCATGAATATAGAAAAAATTTCAGCCGAAACGGACTAATCAAAATTATGACAAAAATGCAAGCAATTCTTGCAGTTTGGCTTAAAAGCAAGCGTTGCATACATACGTTATACAATACTGGGAAAAAATATAATGTTTATAAACAAGATTTGGCCTTACTCAAGTAGATGCGTTGGAATGGCAATTATAACCCAAAGTATACATAAAACTGCAAAGAGTGATTTATTTATTTCGAGTCAAAAACATTACAACAATATTTACAATATATACAATATAACAAATCAGGTCAAATCATAAAAGAACAAACTAAACGGTATTAGCCCAAAATTGTGCAACGGCAGCAGCATTGTCTGAAACATCAACAAGCTCTTGTGTGGAACATGATACAGGACATCTAGGACAGTTAATTAAATGTTTGGTTGTCTGTTCTTCTCCGCAGTCACACAAGGTGGAAGATTCCTTCATGAAGCCCCATTTAAACAGATTGTCCTTAGTTCGTCCGACGCCACTCCTGAGCCGATTTAGAGACTTCCACACTGTCCAGACTTGATTTCCACCAGGAGGAAGGGTCTCAGAAGGAGTCATCCAATCGTTACTGTCAGATTTTGCTGTCCACTGAGATAGTCTGGCTGCTCCAGTCCGACCGGTGAGGGGTGTAGTAGTTCTCATGAAGCTCCTCCTAGATTTGAGTCTACTAATTGGTAGCTGGTATCCATGTAGCAGGTGATCGGTGTTATGATCTGCTTTATGTCTCTCAAGTTTGGCTGCGACTTCACGCCTTATGTCTGGAGGAGCAATACCTGCTAGTTTATGGAGTTTATCAATAGGTGTAGCTTTGAGGCATCCCGTTACTGTCCTGCAGGTTTCGTTCAGGGCCACATCAACCTGCTTTGCATGAGATGACTTGTACCATACAGGACATGCGTATTCAGCTGCGGAATAACACAAGGCCAAGGCTGATGTTCTTAGTAGTTTGGGATCTGCACCCCAAACGCTGCCAGTGAGCTTCCGCAGGATGTTGTTACGAGCAGCAACTTTCTGCTTGGTGTTAGTGCAGTGTTTTCTGTAGGTCAACGTTCGATCTAAGGTGACACCCAGATATTTGGGGTAGAAACAATGTTCAAGCTCTTGATCTTCCCAAAACACTGTAAGTTTTCTATAGGCCTCTCGATTGCGTAGGTGGAAAGCACAAACTTGAGTTTTAGCAGGGTTCGGTCTTAAGTTATTGACTCTGTAGTACTCAGATAGGTCCTTGAGAGCAACAGTAAGCTGGTTTTCTACTGTGTCAAAATCTCTGGCTTGTGTGACTAAGGCAAGATCATCTGCATAGATGAAACTCTTTGTAAGAGAAGGTTGAGGCTGGTCATTTGTAAATATGTTGAACAATATGGGGGAAAGGACACTACCCTGAGGCAAGCCATTCCTTTGACTTCTCCATCTACTCTTTCTTCCTTGGAACTCCACATAGAATCGCCGGTTTTCCAAAAGTGTCTGCACAGTTCTGGTGAAATTAATGTCTCTAGTGATGTAATAGACTTTGTGCAATAATTGTCGATGTTGAATGGTGTCATATGCTGCTGTGAGATCCACGAAGACAGCCCCGGAAATGTATCCTTTCTCATATCCCTCTTCAATATGTTCAGTCAGATTAAGGACTTGTGCTGTACAATTCTTTCCAGGTCGGAAACCTGCTTGTTGAGGTATGAGTTGTTTTTCAACAATGGGAGTGAGTCTATTTAGCAACATTCTTTCATAGATTTTATACAAATGGCAAAGGAGCGAAATCGGTCGGTAGTTCTTGGGATCAGCTGCACCCTTTCCAGGTTTTAGTAAGGGAATAACTTTAGTTTTCCTCCAGATGGCAGGGATCTGTTTCCGCTTCAGACAACCATTATAGAATTGCAGAAGCCATCTTTCCGTGATGGGACCAAAATGTTTAATTTGCTCAATCATTAGGTCGTCTAGACCAGGCGCTTTACCATTTTTGCATTTCTGAGTTGCGGTTCTGAGTTCTTGTAAGATGAAGTCATTTGATATATGGTTGTTTTCACGTTCGGGTTCTCTTTTGAGTTTTGTTCTATCTTTAGAACAATTGACCCTTCCATTCTGAACTAGATGATGAGCAATTTGATCTGGTGCAATGTTTGCATGGCCATGATTGTGGACAGGGTCGTTGTTCAGGCGTCGCAGCAACTGCCAGGCTTTCTGACTGCTTTTAGACATATCAAGGTTCTCGAGTAGCTCTATCCATCGTTCTTTTTTGGATTTGGCTAAGGCTGAGGATAAATTTTGGCCAGCAGTTAAGGTTTCAATGCTGTAAGGATTATCATTGAAAAGTTGGATATAGTTATGTAGATGCTTCACGGATTCTTCTGTCAAGCCAGGTGTGTAGTTAACTCGACAGCCTCTGGGAGTTGAGAGTCTTGAGCATCTTTTCACGGCTTCTACAAACTCATCATAGTTGGAAACTGAGGGTTCTATGCGTGAAACTTCTGAGTCAAGGAGATCAGCAAACTTCTGCCAGTCTGCTTTCTTGAAATTGTATCGCCTTCGGAATGATGTGATTCTAGGAGTAATGGCTGCAAACACTTGGCAGCCTATGGGGCGGTGTTGAGTATTTGGTATCGGATTTAGAACAGTTTTTCTGCATTGGTGAGCTATGTTCTCGCTAACAAAAATTAAGTCGGGGTTATACCCACGTTTCCAACGCCCACTGTTAAAAGATGGTGGGAGTTTATTATCATGGACAAGATTAAGATGGTTGGTATCAGCCCAAGTCAAAACTGCTTCACCATTACTGTCGTCCTCAGCATAACCCCAAACACTGCTATGACTATTGAAATCTCCAACAATAAAGTGAGCTTGTTGATTGGTGTAGTTGTCTGTAGGTGAAAATTGGAAATCCGCTCCTGGGGGTTTGTAAATTGACGACACAATACAACCATTCAGTTCTACAGACAGTATTTCAATATTGTTGAATTCTGTAAGTGAGGTAGAGAGAACAGCTATATCGTTCCTCACAAAGATAGCACTGCCATATTGTCTATGGGGTCGCTCAACTGCCAGTTTCATCCCAAGGATTTTTGGTCTTCTCATGGTGTCATCTCGATGGGTTTCTTGTATACATAAAATATCACACCTAGGTTCCTTGGCAATATGTTGCAGGAGTTCTTCTTTGGCAACAGACAATCCTTCTATGTTGATTGATACAATCACAAGGTGAGGTCTTGATAAAGACCTTTGGTTTCCATTCATAGTGAAACCTATAATGCAATGCTTTTGGAATGCTGACGTTCAGTTCAGTACTGGAGAATCTAGTCCAGTACCTATGCAGGGGCACCACGTGCAGGAGTCAGCTTCACCCCCGCAAAGAGTGATGAACGACTGTTAACATAAAACATCGCTAATCTGTAGACCTAGACAGAGCTGCAATCAACTGGCCGCTGATATACCAAAAATTTTCAACATTTCTATGTTTCTCAGTTGTATTTGTCCAAAATGGAATTGGTTCTATGGCGATGTTTTACGCTAACGGTTGTTCATGGTTCTTTTCCGTTTTATTTTGTGTGTTCCCTGATGGCTGTCTCTAAATCGCATTCCATGCATCTAGCTTTTCATGCTAAACATCGTTTATAAATATTATATTTTGACACTGTGTTCTTTTCTGGCACCCCCACAAACCATAGACTTTGCCATTGGTGGGGACGCTTGCGTACCTGAGCGATACAGACAACCGCACCGTAGGCACAACCACAACGGAGGGGTATCTGTCGCGAGGCCAGACAAACGTCTGGTTCCTAAAGAGGTGCAGCACCCTTCTCAATAGTTGCAGAGGCAACAGTCTGGATGATTTACTGGTCTGGCCTTATAACAAGCAAAACGTCCTTACTGTGATGGTACTGCAAACGGCTGAAAGTAAGGGCAAACTACAGTCGTAATTTTTCCCGAGGACATGCAGCTTTAAATGATGATAGCGTCCTCTTGGGTAAAATATTCCGGAGGTAAAATAGTCCCCCATTCGGATCTCTGGGCAGAGACTACTCACGAGGACGTCGTTATCAGGAGAAACAAAACTGGCGTTTTACGCATCGGAGTGTGGCATGTGAGACCCCTTAATCGTGCAGGTAGGTTAGAAAACTTAAAAAGGGAAATGGATAGGTTAACGTTAGATGTAGTGGGAATTGGTGTAGTTCGGTGGCAGGAGGAACAGGACTTTAGTCAGGTGAATATAGGATTATAAATACAAAATCAAATAGCGGTAATACAGGAGATAAAAAAATAGGAACGCGGATAAGCTACTACTAACAGCATCGTGAACGCATTATTGTCACCAAGATAGACACGAAGCCCACACCTACCACAGTAGTACTAGTTTGTATGACAACTAGATACGCAGATGATGAAGAAATTGAAGAAATGCATTATGAGACAAAAGAAATTATTCAGATAGTTAAGGGAGATGAAAATTTGATAGCCAGGGGTGACTGGAATTCGATAGTAGGAAAAGGAAGAGAAGGAAAAGTAGAAAGTGAATATGGGCTGGGAGTAAGGAATGAAAGAGGAAGCCGCCTGGTAGAATTTTGCTCAGAGCATAATTTAATCACAGCTAACAGCTAGTAGAAGTAATCCACTTAATTGCAGGCCCATATCATTAACGTCGATATGCAGCAGGATTTTGGAACATATATTGTGTTCGAACATTATGAATTACCTCGAAGAAAACTGTCTATTGATACACAGTCAACATGGGTTTAGTGTGGTATCGATAGTTCCGATGGCACAGCATAGGTGCTCGCTCGTAGGTTGGCACTACGAGAGCGGACGAACTACGCCGACCACAGCGCCCTCTAGCCGACGCTGTGAAGCTCAACGAGCGCCGCTCTAATTTCAGCCCAGTTGATCAAGAGCAGACGACCTAGCAACTTAGCTTCTACTTGTAGGGGGCTAGCCATTATAGACTTTGCCTTTGTAACTTCTAGTATCTGTTAGCTTTGATACATGAACTGCTTCGCACCTACGTGTTTATCTGTACCAAAAGTTAAGTAATGTGTTTGTATATGTTTACACACCAGTAAAGGTGCTTTAACTTTACTTGCAGTACCGAAGTGCTTTACCTCACCTGCTCCTACTCGCTTCCTTCATTCGGCCTATTTTGCAGATCTCAGGAGCAGACCCACGCGCCGCCTTCCAGGCGGGATACAAAATTTAGAAAACATCGTTCTTTTTGAAACACAACTAGCTCTTTATTCACATGAAGTGTTGACTGCTATTGACACGGGATTTCAGATCGATTCCGTATTTCTGGATTTCCGGAAGGATTTTGACACTGTACCACACAAGCGGCTTGTAGTGAAATTGCGTGCTTATGGAATATCGTCTCAGTTATGTGACTGGATTTGTGATTTCCTGTCAGAGAGGTCTCAGTTCGTAGTAACTGACGGAAAGTCATCGAGTAAAACAGAAGTGATATCTGGCCTTCCCCAAGGTAGTGTTATAGGCCCTATGCTGCTCCTTATCTATATAAGCGATTTGGGAGACAATCTGAGCAGCCGTCTTACGTTGTTTGCAGATGACGCTGTCATCAGAAGATCAAAACAAATTGCAAAACGATTTAGAAAAGATATCTCAATGGTACGAAAATTGGCAGTTAAGCCTAAACAACTAAAAGTGTGAGGTCATCCACATGAGTGCTAAAAGGAATTCGTTAAACTTCGGTTACACGATAAATCAGTCTAATCTAAAAGCCGTAAATTTAACTAAATACCTAGGTATTACAATTACGAAGAACTTAAATTGGAAGGAACACACAGAAAATGTTGTGGGGTAGGCTAATCAAAGTCTGCGTTTTATTGGCAGGACACTTAGAAAATGTAACTGATTTACTAAGGAGACTGCCTACGCTACGCTTGTCCGTCCTCTTTTAGAATACTGCTGCACGGTGTGGGATCCTTACCAAATAGGACTGACGGAGTAAATCGAAAAAGTTGAAAGAAGGGCAGCACGTTTTGTATTGTCTCGAAATATGGGAGAAAATGTCACAGATACAGGATTTGGGCTGGACATCATTATAATAAAGGCGTTTTTCGTTGCGACGGAATCTTCTCACGAAATTCCAATCACCAACTTTCTCTTCCGAATGTGAAAATATTTTGTTGACACCGACCTACATAGTTAGAAACGATCACCAAAATAAAATAAGGGAAATCAGAGCTCTTACGGAAAGATACAGGTGTTCGTTCTTTCCGAACGCTATACAAGATTGGAATAATAGAGAATTGTGAAGGTGGTTCGATGAACCCTCTGCCAGGCACTTAAATGTGATTTGCAGATTACCGATGTAGATGTAGATGAACACTTGGTTTAAGAATAATGAAAGAAGAACATTTCAGATTGGTTATATAATTGTAAGACAGAGACTTAGGAACCAGCTTTTAAATTGTAAGACATTTCCAGGGGCAGATGTGGAATCTGACCACAGTTTATTGGTTATGAACTGTAGATTAAAACTGAAGAAACTGCAGAAAGGTACAAATTTAAGGAGATGGAATTTGGATAAAGGGAAAGAACCAGAGGTTGTAGAGAGTTTCATAGGGAGCGTTAGGCAGCGATTGAGAAGAACAGGGGAAAGGAATGCGGTAGAAGAAGAATGGGTAGCTTTGCAAGATGAAAAGTGAAGGCAACACAAGATCAAGTAGGTAAAAAGACATGGGCTAGTAGAAATCCTTGGGTAATACAAGAGATACTGAAATTAATTGATGAAAGGAGAAAATATAAAAATGCAGTAAATGAAGCAGGCGAAAAGGAATACAAACGTCTCAAAACTGAGATCTACAGGAAGTGCAAAATGGAGCAGCAGGAATGACTAAACGACAAATATAAGGATGTCGAAGCATATATCACTAGGGGTATAATTGATGTCGACTACAGGAAAATTATAGAGACCTTTGAAGGAAAGAGAACCACCTGTATGAATATCAGGAGCTCAGAGGGAAAACCATTCTTAAGCAAAAATGGGAAAGCAGAAAGATAGATTAAGATGAGATGAGAAATATGATTCTGCGTGAGGAATTTGACAGACCACTGAAAGACCTAAGTCGAAACAAGGCCCCGGGAGTGGACAACATTCCATTAGAACTACTGATAGCCTTGGGAGAGCCAGCCACGACAAAACTCTTCCATCTGGTGAGCAAGATGTATAACAGGCGAAATACACTCAGACTTAAAGAAGAACATAATAATTTCAATTCCAAAGAAAGGAGGTGCTGACAGGTGTGATAATTACCGAATCATCAGTTTAATAAGTCACGGTTGCAAAATACTAACACGAATTCATTACAGAAGAATGGAAAAAATGGTAGAAGCCGACCTTGGGGAGGATCAGTTTGGATTCTGTAGAAATGTACGAACACGTGAGGGAATATTGACACTGCAACTTATCTTAGGAGAGAGATTAAGGAAAGATAAATCTACGTTTCTAGCATGTGTAGACTTAGAGAAAGCGTTCGACAGTTGACTGGAATACTCTCTTTCAAATTCTGAAGGTGACAAGGGTAAAATACAGGGAACGAAAGGCTATTTATAATTTGTACAGAAACGAAGTAGAGAGGATATAAAATGTAGACTGGCGCTGGCAAGGAAAGCATTTACGAAGAAGACAAGTTCGTTAACATCGAGTATAGATTTAAGGTTGAGGAAGTATTTTCTGAAAGTATTTGTATGGAGTTCAGCCATGTATGGAAGTGAAACATGGACTATAAACAGTGTAGACAACGAGAGAATATAAGTTTTTGAAATGTGGTGCTACAGAAGAATGCTGAAGATTATGTGGATAGATCACGTGACTTACGAGGAGATAGAATTGGGGAGAGGAGGAATTTGTGGTTCAACTTTACTAGAAGAAGGGGTCGGTTGTTAGGACACGTTCTGAGGCATCAAGGGATCACCAATTTAGTACTGGGGGGAGTGGGGGGGGGGGTTAAAAAGAGACCAAAAGATGATTACATTAAGCAGATTCAGAAGGATGTAGGTGGCAGTAGTTACTCGGAGATGAAGAGACTTGTACAGGATAGAGCAGCACGATGGAGAGCTGCATTAAACCAGTCTGGGCTGAAGACCACAACAGCAACAACACGTTCTTTTAATTGAAATGGTTCAAAGGGCTCTGAGCACTATGGGACTTAACATCTGAGGTCATCAGTCCCCAAGAACTTACAACTACTTAAACCTAACTAACCAAAGGACAGCACACACATCCATGCCCGAAGCAGGATTCGAACCTGCGACCGTAGCGGTAGCGCGGTTCCAGACTGAAGCGCCTAGAACCGCTCGGCCACTGCGGCCGGCTTCTTTTAATTCACGCTGGAAGTATCGCTTGCATTTTTACTACACTTTTGTAACATGCATTTCACGTGGAATTTTTCTGTGTTCATGAGGTTTGCACAATAGATCCTTTGACCGAAACCGTTTGCCAGTTCAATAATAATTTAAACAGCAACTTAGGATATAGTAAGTCATTTTTTAGCTATTAGACTTTGGTCAAGGGAAAATTTCAGTCACATAAAATCTTCTAGGAAAAGAATAATTTTTGCTATGCAGTACACATTCAGTTGTCGATTACAGTTGAAAATACTGTATTTTCTGCATTTTTAAGAGCAGTGGAAAACCTTGTATCTCTTACGTACATCAAAGCTATAG
Source organism: Schistocerca serialis cubense (assembly GCF_023864345.2). NCBI lineage: Eukaryota > Metazoa > Arthropoda > Insecta > Orthoptera > Acrididae > Schistocerca > Schistocerca serialis. The sequence continues at coordinate 1,007,009,595 of NC_064640.1, forward strand.
CATTAGAGAGAGAGAGAGAGAGAGAGAGAGAGAGAGAGAGAGAGAGAGAGAGAGAGAGAGAGAGAGAGAGAGAATGAGAGAGAGCGGGAGAGAGAGACTGTATGATTCTTGTTATGAGCGATTAATCAATTTGAAATTTGTTTTTGGCCTACGTTATTCGGAAGGCAGGATTTTATCGTAGAGAAGCTTTACTTAATAAGTGAATGAAGAGATTGCCGAAACAACTAAACATATAAAATGACATCCAAAGAGACCTCATCACGCCCCCCCCTCCCCCCCCCCCCCCATGTGGAATGCTGCGAGCCTAGACGTAAGATCGCGAGTGACGCGTGTAAGCCCCGTAAGCCCCCACTGTAAGCATCCCGCTTGTCGCGACTGTAGAAGTGGTGGTCTGCCCTGGTGACGGTGCAATACGTAAGCGCGACACTGACCAACGTCGCTTGTCCTTATGGTGCACTTCTTTCCGAAAGAAAGATAGTTAGTCTTCAGATATCTCCCACGATTTTTAACAAATAGGTCGAACTGATCATTTATTGCTCACTACAGACTGCACAAAGACAGTTACATAAACTGTCTTCACACGAATTGTATTTATTACAGTACATTCCATCCCGTGTACGTTTTCCTTCCTCGTGAGCATACGTACCCTGGTGAACAAGACTTAAGGACGAAAGATGCTTTCTCGTGATCTGTCACTGACGAATAACGTAGATCGATGGAACTGGCACCATACTGGTATATAGAAAGAATAAGGTAGAACGGTACGGCAGCGAACTGTTAGAACTACGCAGCGAGAAGAGCAGTATTAATACTTGTATTCGGAGACAATAATTACAGTGAAGTCACCACGCCTTGCGATGGTCCTCTACACATTACAAAACGCGTGACGTTTTTGATAATAGGGTGTGTGATGAGTACGGGCGGCAGTGCGCGCCCTGCTACCTGGCCACAAGATCGGTAGGGAGTTGTTGTGGTAGGGCGTTCGACTCCCGGTTGACAACTGCTGCACGGTCACTGGTGCATGTGGACAACGTCTCCCCAACGCAACTCACTCGCGCTGAAAGAGACTCAAGTGGGGGAGATGGGCAGGCCAGTCCGTCCGCCGATAATCGTCTCTTCCTATAAGAGGTTATCCACTTGCGCTGTTCTATGCGGTCGCACATTGTCATCCACAAATACGACGTAAGTACCGATTGCATCCCTGAGAGACGCACATAGGGAAGGATTATAGCGTCCCAATAACGTTACCCGATGAGTGTACCGTGTTCCAAAATTTGGAGATCAGTGCACCCATGCAACATTATGCTTCTCCAGACCATAAAACCTGGACCGCTTAAACGATCATGTTCGATAATGCTGGTCGTACCCCCGTATGGTGAGAGGTGAGAAAACGTAATTCAGCCAGCCACATTGTCGAATACGATCGTTTTGGTAGTCGAGATGTTATGGTGGGGAGGCATAATGTTGCGTGAGCCAACTGACCTCCAGATCTTTCAACACGGTCAGCGTTGTGTGACGATGTACGCCTTCCTCACGTGCGTCTTTTCGCGGTTGCGTTCGGGCCGGATTTCAATTTTATGGATGAGAATGCACGACGGTGGCGAACAGTGCAGCTGGAGCAGTTCTTGTAACGAGAGGATATTCCGCGAGTTGACTGGTCTGCCAGTTCCCCCAACGTAGATCAAACCGAGCTCGAGTGGGATTCGTTGGGGAGAGTATCGCAGCAGTTGTCGACAGCGCTGTTCGAACAGTGGAACGCCCTACCACGAGAACTCCTTACCAACGTAACGGCCGGCATGGGAACACGTTGCAGTGCATGCATTGCCGCCCGTAGTGATCAAGCACCTTATTAAGAAGAATGTCCCGCCTTTTATAATGTTCGAGCCCCATCATTAACTGCGGGAAATTCAGTGTAATTATTTTCTTTGAATAAAACTGCTATTTCTGTTCGTCTCATTGCTTATTTCTTTCAGTTAGCTGCTGAACTATACTGAGATATTTCTTTTTATGCACGCTCCAAATTTCATCGAACTAAGTTACTTAGCAGTGACAAATCGTGCGGAACTTACTTCCGTCGTCACGGTGCATAAATCATCAGTCCGTTGACATCCACGATTGGATAGGGCCTCATCTAAGTTTCGCCGAGCATTAAACCCTCCAGCTAAACGCATTCGTATTGCTCCAGCATGTTTTCTGATGTAATCTACCCATCTTCTACTATGTAATTGCCTCAATAGTTTATTTTCTCGATGGTTCTGAAAACTATGTTCTTACATCATACATTTGTGTTCCTTCTCCGAATAATAGTAACAGCTCAGTTTTACAGTTAGTTTGAGTACCCATCTCACCTCAGACCCGCAGAACGTGTCACAAAGTTGGTCCGTCACCTCCCCCGCCTCTCTTCAAACACCCCCTCCCCCCTGCCACCCCCCGAACACAAACACACACACACACACACACACACACACACACACACACACACACACACAATCGCTTGGAAAAGCTATAGAGTGCAGTTCCTGCTATTATACCACGACTCGATAAGAGTTTCTTAGAGTTTCAGGGTAGAACAATATTGTCTAAAAAGCATATTTTTGTGAAAAACTAATATACAGTGGCTTAGGAACTACTGTAAGTCTTAATAAATACGGCAGACTGTTTACACATTACAGGCGAAGCAGTTCAGAACTGGTTGTAACAACTTAAAATGCAAACATTCTTGGTTAGTCTTTACCGTGATTGTTATTGATTCCGAATGAAAACAACAGTTTTACTGTTATTAGTCATTTTTTATTTATTTCTGTAACTCATTTCGAGGGTTTAAATCTCCATGGTGGATTCATGTGGGTTAATGTGTCATGTATGTGAATTCATGTGGATTAATATGTCATTATGTGATGGGTTTTGCCTTTGGAGTAACCTGTGGCACTATCTAGTAGAGAGAGGGAGAGAAAAAAAAGAACACTATTTCAATATATAGGTTACAATTTTGTGAACATCTTTGACTGAAATAAAGAACGAGAATGTAAAGAATGTAAATGTGAAAGTAAACTAGAATACAAATCCTTCAAAGGTCAAAGGTTGCTTTCTCTTTTGTGTTACATCACATACACCATCACTCTTTGTAAACACTGAGTGAGCGAAAATGGCTTCTAGAATCTGATAAATGCAAAGGAGATAAAACAGTATTGCGGAGCAGGTCTTAAAACATTGTGGAGATCTGTGTTTGCGTACATGAATAGAAATGAAAGTTTAAATATCTCGAGTGCTCACAAATTCCTTTCTGTCAAGCTTACATAACTTAATACTTTGTACAAATTTAAGTGTCTCAATTATGTTGCCAACAGGGACTGAGCTTGTATACGAACAACAACTTATTTATTGTTAGTGGGTTACATTGGTTGTGTGTGTGTGTGTGTGTGTGTGTGTGTGTGTGTGTGTGTGTGTGTGTGTGTCTGGTAGGATACACAGATATAGAGTGAGAGAAGTGACAGATGGAGAGCCGGCCGGAGTAGCCGAGCGGTTCTAGGCGCTACAGTCTGGAACAGCGCGACCGCTACGGCTCGCAGGTTCGAATCCTGCCCCGGGCTTGGATGTGTGTGATGTCCTCAGGTTAGTTAGGTTTAAGTCGTTTTAAGTTCTAGGGGACTGATGACCTTAGAAGTTAAGTCCCATAGTGCTCAGAGCCATTTGAACCATTTTTAAACAGATGGAGAGAAAAATTTTGGTTATGCCAGAGCTGTGGGTTATTAAGTCTATTAATCCACATAAATTCACCTAATGATAGAGGTTTTAACATTCGCAATATGTTGTAGAAATAAACAAATAAATAAATGGAGACTAGTAACAGTAAACTTACTGCTTCCATTCGGTTATAATAAGCAAAATATAACCGGAATGTCTGGATTCAGTTCTAAATATGTTACAAAATTGATAATAATAGCTTCTACATCATACACAGCGCGTCCCAGAAATGTGGCGATGAACTTCCGAGAGTTGTAGAGAGTGTCTTTAGGAACAAATCGAGCATAGGTGCCCGCGTCCGGAAGCGTCATCCAACGACGCCGCAGAGCGTCTAAGTTATAGGCGCCGGCCGCCCCTTCAGCAGCAAACGTGACTTTGTACGCTGGCGGAACGTCTCGCAATGTTGTTTGTTTTTCAGCTATCGCGACTGATTGGCACGATTGCCAGTGGAGAAGATGGAGCTGGCTGCTGGCTAGAAAGGCCTCGTCTCCTATGAATGCGATGCTCTGTTGGCTCGGTGGATGACAGTTTCGGACACGGGTTTCCATCACAGTTTATTTGTCTTCTGTATACAGAAAAAACAGTGGAGAGTTTAGGGAGTTCCAGGAGAAAAATAAACTGCAAATGAAAACCCGTGTTCGAAACTGTCACCCACTGAGGAAACAGGAGACAAAGCCTTTGTACACAGCTGCTTGCTCAATCTTCTCCACTGGCGATCGTGGCAATCAGTAGCGATCACTGAATAACAAACAACATTGCGAGGCGTTCTGCCTACTTTCCTCCTGCGTACAAAATCACGTTTGCTGCCGAAGTGATGGCCTTGTGGCAGGTGCCAAAGCCTAGAACTTCGCTGCTCGTATTTTACGCGGTATTAAATTTATCGACTGCACTACCTGTATTCTTAAATTAGAAGTAAAAAAATTCTCTAAATTATGAGTGAAAAAGGTTCAACTGTACATGGAAATGGTGACTGTCTTGTCTTATCAGCTGATCTTTAACAGATGCCTCAAACTCTGTTTTCAGTATATCAGTTGTGGATGACGAACTGCGAACGTGATTTAAATTGGCGAGTTATCTGTCAATAAATATGAAACGAATCACTTTTTTTAGATCTTTGATACGATTTGCTCATCTGATGACGAGCCTGCAGTGTCTCTAAAACATGTTTATGGTTGAATAAATCGTATCGAAAAACTAAAAAAACGACTGGTTGCATATTTATTACCACACAAGTCGCCAAACTTTATTTTGCTACCTGTGAAATTAAAAAAAGTGCAAAATACTTTAAAGATATTTATAGAGCATAAATGACTTAGGTCTTTAAACTGCGGTCACTCGATTAAAATCACCATTATGTCATGACAGCCTGCAACTTCAAGTTAGTCCATCAGACTGTGTAAATTGCTAACAAGAAATACACTAATAATGGCATCTGTCGACGAAACCTGCATTCCACTAAGGGCAGTAAGGCACACTGACATCCTCTAGCTTTATGTGGGAGTCAATATCAGGAAATGTTAAGCTGTTGCTTCTGTATCCTGTTTGGATTAACTTTCTGTTGATACAGAGGTCACATCTACGTCTGTTTTCCGCAATCCACCTAATGATGTGTGACGGAGGGTACTTTGCCTAACACTGCTACTACTCCCTTTCCTGATCCTGCCGCGAGTAGAACGCGGGAAGGATGACTGTTGTTAAGCCTCTGTGTGAACTCTAATCTCTCTAATTTTAACTTCGCGGTCTTTTCGCGAAATATAAATAGAAGGTTGGAGTTGGCTGAGCATCTTCGTAACGCTTCCGGGCCTAACGAAACGCGTTGTTCTTCTCTATTTCCTCTATCAATTCTGTCTGAAACGCATCCCAGACTGACGGACAGTATTTATGTGTTGATCGCACGAAGGTTTTGTGTGTGGACTACACTTCTTGAGGCTTCTTCTAATGAATCTGTCAGGCATCTGCCTTACATGAGATTAGTTTTATGTGAACATTCAATTTTAAATCGCTCCTTGCGCATACTCCTAGATACAGTGTATAATTCATGTGACTGTTTCGAGTGATTGTTCTCCATCGTGTTATCACACAATAACGGGTCTTTCTGTCTATTAATGAGCAATACATTACATTTGTTAAAGTTGAAGGTGAACAGCCAACCCCTGTACCAAGCGCTAACCCTCTGAAAGTCGTCCTGGATTTCGTTAGAATTTTCTAACGTTGAGATTGCTCTGTATACCAAATAATTATCCGCGAAAAGCCTCATGGACTTCTAAAGTTATTCAGAAGGTCATTTATATATACTATGAAAAGTAATGGTCCTATAAGAAGCTCTCTCTCCTTTAAGAACGATATGCTGCTTTTTTTCTTTTTCTGATATTCCGTATGTTTGTAATTTTTCATTAGGTGACAGTGCGGAACTTTGTAGAACGCCATCTGGAAGTGAAGGCAGCCGGCATCATCTTGGGTGCCGGTATCTACTGCTCTCTTGGTCTCACGGAGCATGGACGAGCAGGCGTCGTGATCTCTTTCGCATAGGCATTCTAGCACACGCCTAAAGTGACTGAGGGAAACCGCCGATTTTAATCCAGCGCCTCCAGAATATGTGTTGAAGGTTTCCGCATCCGGCAGTACCAGACCAGATTGCGTTGTAAAAATGTGATAAACAGATTCTGCACTAGTGTCCTCAGTTACGTCCTAAATCTCTTTCTCAAAGCGAGCACGTCCGGTACAATTGACCGTGATCCAATCCTTCGGTGCCGTCGTTAAGTTCACCGGTCACCTTTCTGCATTCCAACAACAGAAACCGAAAGGGATAACGTTAGTTTTCGGCACTGTGGGAAATATGTCTGGTAATGACAACGAGGATCTGAATTCGATCTTCGATACCGCTAGTTGTTCTTCCGAGGAGGGGAGCGTCGTTGAGACTACTCGTATAAAAAATTAAGGTTACGATACGACATATAGTACACAACAGGTCATTAAAAGTAGAGCACAAGCTCGACCGAGACAAGGATGAGGAAGGAAACCGTCGAGTGCTTTCAAAGGAAGCATCCCGAGATTCATCTGGAATGAATAAGGGTAACCACGGCAAACCTAAACCTGTAAGCCCGAATAGGGATTTGAGCTACCCCCTTCCCAAATGCGAGTCCAGTCTCTTGACCACTGTCCCAACTAGCAGATACTGTTTTCGGCTTCAAATGCTCTTGTTATCGTTCGGGAGAGCTGTGTGCTGACCATATCCACTTTCAAAACTGTCTTTTGTGGACGTCTTAAGCAGGTGGTTCTATTCAACAGGACGGTCTGTCCAAACTCGGTGCAACGTTAACGATCCTGATTAATGTTCTTGTGCTTTCTCTAAATCACTAAAAGTAAATGGAGCAAAATGTCATTCATTTGGTTCACTCCATTATTATCGAACTGTGGATATGATATGGATCTAATGGTCTCGTCGACTTATCGTTAAACTCCAACAAAAACAGATATTAATATCGGCCTTGCGCAGGGACTCGACGTCATGCTACACAGCAGGTGAGGCCGACGATTGTTACAGCGATAAATTGATTTATTTTTCCTTGTTTCTGTATGTTGTGAACTCAGTACCTGTTCCAATCCAATACTTAAGTGATGTAGTTAATGGTATGCTAGCCCTTCTAAGTGTGGTCATTAAGAGCGCTGTATAGAGAAATGGCTCTGAGCACTATGGGACTTAACTTCTGAGGTCATCAGCCCCCTAGAACTTAGAACTACTTAAACCTATCTAACCTAAGAACATCACACACATCCACGCCGGAGGCAGGATTCGAACCTGCGACTGTAGCGGTCGCGCGGTTCCAGACTGTGGCGCCTGCTGTATAGACACCTCGGAGTATAGATCTAGATACACTGATCAACCAGAACATTATGATCGCCTACCTAACAGACGGTATGTTAACCTTTGCCACAGGTACCAGCGGAGACGCGTCGTGGCATGGAAGCAATGAGACCTCGGTAGCCACTGGAGGGAGTTGGCACCACATCTGCTTACACAAGTCACGTAACTCCCGTAAATTTCGGGGAGGAGGGCGATGAGCTCTGACACCAAGTGGAATCACAGTCCAGTGTTCGATCGGGTTCGGATCTGGCGAGTTGTGGGGCCAGCACATTAATTGGTACTCGCCATTGTGTTCCTCGAACCACTCCACCACACCCAGCGAGGTGGCGCAGTGGTTAGACACTGGATTCGCATTCGGGAGGACGACGGTTCAATCCTGCGTCCGGCCATCCTGATTTAGGTTTTCCGTAATTTCCCTAAATCGCTTCAGGCAAATACCGGGATGGTTCCTTTCAAAGGGCACAGCCGACTTCCTTCCCCGTCCTTCCCTAATCCGATGAGACCGATGACCTCGCTGTCTGGTTTCCTTCCCCAAAAACTACCAACCAATTCCATCACACTCCTGCCCTTGTGACATGTCGCACAACCTTGCTGAAAAATGCCATTACCGTCGTGGAACATGATCGTCATGAAGGGGAGTACGTGGTCTGCAACCAGTGTCCGATAATCCTTGGCCGTCACGGTGCCTTGTAACTTGCACGAGCTCCACTGGACCAATGGATGCCCACGTGGATGTTTCCAAAAGCGTAATGGAGCCACCGCCACCTTGTCTCCACCCCGCGGTACAGGTGTCGAGAAGCTGGTTACCTGGAAGACGACGGATTCGCGCCCTCCAAACGGTATGATGGAGAAGGTATCGTGATTCACCAGACCGTGCAACATTCTGCCAATGTCCAGTGCCGATGTTCACGTGCCCGTATCAGTCGTCGTTGCCGCTGTCGTCGTGTTAACATTGGCACATGCATGGGGCGACGGCTGCGGATGCCCATCGTTAGAAATGTCCGGCGCAATGCCTGTTCGGACACACTTGTACTCTGCTCAGCATTAAAGTCTGATGTTAGTTCCACAGAGTTGACCGCCTGTCCTGTTTTACCAGTCTACCCAGCCTACGACGTCCGACATCTGCAATGAGGGGTGGCCGCCCAATCCCGCATCGTCTGGACGTGGTTCCAACTTGGTTCCGCCACGTGTTGAAAACACTCACCACAGCACTCCTCAAACACCTGACAAGTCGTGCAGTTTCCGGAATGCTCGTGCCGAGTCTCCGGGCCATCACAAACTGCCTTCGGTCAATTTCAGATAGATCTCACTTCTTTCCCATTCTTCAAATGGACAGCATGCTAACTGATACTACATGCCCCGTACGTGTGTCTGACTAGCACTGATTCCTCACCAGGTGACACTGTTATCGCCTGGACGTGTTTATATCGATAGTAGGTCGATGCTCACAATATTCTGGCTGATCAGTGTACAGATACTGACTGAAAATACGCTTATAGCATTCCATAATGAATCAGCGTTAGCCCGAGGGGACTCGAAGGAGTAAGTTATATATGTCGTCCCACGTTAAGATCACCGCGCACCAAGGGTGGCACATTATCGGCTGAGAGTACACGTTCAGATTTTTCTACAGAAACCAGTGTGCTATCGTACAGATAATATGTGTGTCGCAGTGTGGTTGTTAAATGGCGTGGCAACTGGAAACGTACTCCAGACTTGAAGTACGCAAGACAACGCTATTCTGAGCTGCCCACACATCCACCGTGGAATACTCGGGGTATAAGAGCTAAATGAAGTGTCGCGTCGAGCCGTAGTGAAATGATTGCAACAATCTGACCGAGACCGTACAGACGTGGCTGATGCTGACCGGGAAGGAAGGCCATCGACATTGGCCGCAGACCACGATGTGCGGGTAGTCGAGCAACTGATTCGCTTAAGTCGCGACGTGGACGTTCACACAGCGATTCTCGAATGGCGTCGTGGCCAAGGAATAGATTTCTATCGACAAGGAACTAAACGGCTGGTGAAACGTTCTGACCGATGTTTACAGAGACTTCTTGACTACGTTGAAAAGTAGTATCACGTATCTGTCTCACTTTGAAGTGTAGCCCTGGGCGTCACTAGACACGTCTTTGCTGGTCATTGGGGCTCAGCTCGAAGGAGTAAGTTATATATGTCGTCCCACGTTAAGACAATTCTACTGCAGTTCAAAGAGATTCCAGGCCGAAGACCTGTCTGGAGACGCCTCAGACAGTGGTTGGACACCTACCTGATTGTCACCCGTCAGCCAGGAGTGATGTCTGGGGTGCCATTTTTTTCATGGAAGGGCCCCTTTAGTTGTAATCATTTGTCTGTCTGGTTAGATGTAAGTTACATCTACTGATTGCCGTCCCATTCGGACACCGCCATCGTGGTGCTCCGTTTTTGTCTTACAATGGGAGGCCGCCAATTGTGAAATTCAGATTCGATTCATACTGCGCATAATAAAAGCTCATGGCCAGAGGTGTAATGTGGCAAAGCACCAAGATGCACTTCTCAGCCGTTGTCGAGAAAATCGACAGTTAAAAGAAACCGTTGCCGTGAAATACTCTCTACGATTAATAATTTTCTACAGCGTCGTGGCGCAGCGGTAAGCGCTCGGGTTCGTAATCCGAAGGTCGCCGGATCGAATCTCGCGCCATGCAACCCTTTTTTTGTATTTGTTTTTAGTAATTCATATATATAATTCCCGGCAATCAGTTGCAACAATTATGCATATAATAAGTTGTTGAAAGTCGTTTGTCGTGCAAAAACTGGCGACTTCGAACATCATTATGTTTTCCGCAAACAAAGTTGTATTTCACAAATGTTATTAATTGTCTTCATAATGTTAACCACGTATAGTTAACGGAAGACGTAGAAACGGTATTCCGAAACGAATACGTGTAGCGTAAGTCAAACGTTCGAATTAGAATAGAGACCCCACGAACACAAATTTGCTGCGGCATGTATGAAATATAAACTCCGTTACTCGCTCGTTACACTTGAAGGACAGATGTTGAATGGGCCGAAACGAGCCGCCGCATAACAGCGTAGTTGCCTGCTAACTTAGAAAGAAGGTAGATGCGGTCCCTAGCGCAACTTATAACATCGTCGAAAATCAGTGCGGACGGGAGAGCTTTGGTACACCCTGTTAAAAAAACGGAAAAATGGAGGCGGTACAATTGGAGAGCGATCCGCCTTCACCAGTATGCATAAGTAATTCATTAATAGTATATATATTTGAATTACAAAAAACTAATAATAAAAAAAATTGCATGGTGCGAGATTCGATCCGGCGACCTTCGGATTACGAACCCGAGCGCTTACCGCTGCGCCACGACGCTGTAGAAAATTATTAATCGTAGAGAGTATTTGACCGCAACGGTTTCTTTTAACTGTCGATTTTCTCGACAACGGCTGAGAAGTGCATCTTGGTGCTTTGCCACATTACACCTCTGGCCATGAGCTTTTATTATGCGCAGTATGAATCGAATCTGAATTTCACAATTGGCGGCCTCCCCTTGTTAGAGTCTGAATGTAGAGAGAGAGAATAAATCGCAACTCTCTCCGTACATCCATCTTCCGATAGATCGTGGGATGAGAGCTGGTGCTACGTCTTTATCTAATAGGGATGACACCCTCAGGTGAATTTATAGGCCTTATTTGATTTGCAACCGAGTTCGGTGTTACATTGCATCAACTTGAGACTCTGCTATGATAACGGGTTATCGTCTGGCTACCAGTAATGGTGGCTATATATCGCGTAGATGACAGAAGAAATCAGTGTCTGCTAGCACAAAAGGAGCTTCAGCACGGAGGGCATCGATTTTTTATACTCTCTGTGAGATGTATAGCAATTATTCCCCGGTAGCCACATAATAACTCGGTATCGTACAGGGGCCTGGAGATGGTAAAGTGTGACACTGTAATCGATTCCAAATAGAATAATATCACAGTTGAAGCTGCCATCTCTACTTCATAAAGATACACTGATGAGCCAAAACATTATGACCACCTACTTAACGGCTTATTTGTCCGTTTTTGGAACGAATATATCACAGATTCTGAGTATCAGGGATCCGATAGTTTTTTGGCAGGCTTATGGTGGTATGTGGCTTTAGATGTTTATGCACAGGTCATGTAATCCGCGCAAATAACGGGTCGCTGATTTGGGTACGCAGTGATTGCGCTCAATAGAGACCTCGATGGATTCCGTAGGATTTACATCAGCCGAACTTAGTCGCCGACACATCAATGTGAGTTCACTATTATTCTCCTCAAAGCAGTTTATCGCGGTTCTTCCTCCGAGACGCGGACAATTATGCTGCTGAAAGATGTCATTGCCGTCGGGGAAGACAGGAAGCACGAAGGGATGCGGGTGGTTCGCAGCTGTCAGCGTGTCTTCGATTACTACCACAATCCCATGCAAGCGCAGGAGAATGTCTCCCATAGCATAATACTGCTCCCACCAGCCTGCGACAGTGGCGCGCTGCACGTTTCGAGCCGCCGTTCATCTCGATGACGGCGTTTGTGGAAACGACAATTGACCTAGTGCAGAAAAAATGTGATTTACCCGTAGAGTCGACCCGTTTCCACTGATCGACGGTCGAATCCCGGTGGTCCCGTGCTCACTGCAATAGCAACTGAATTTGTCGTCGGGTCAGCACGTGAACACACAGGAGTGGTCTGCTGCGGAGTGCCACGTTCGACAATATACGGTGAACGGAGTGCTGCGAAACACTTGTGCGTGCACCTGGATTGCGCTCTTTTGGAGGAGATGCCACAAATCACCCTCTGTCCTGCTTTACAGAGCTGACAAGCCTCCGCACCCTGCGTTCTGTGAAGAGTCGTGGACGTCCAACAATTTAGTGCCTAGTGATAGCTTAAGTGTCCTTCTACATCTACATCTACATGATTACTCTGCAATTCACATTTAACTGCTTGGCAGAGGGTTCATCGAACCACAATCATACTATCTCTCTTCCATTCCGCTCCCGAACGGCGCACGGGAAAAACGAACACCTAAACCTTTCTGTTCGAGCTCTGATTTCTCTTATTTTATTTTAATGATCGTTATCGTTCCTACCTATGTAGGTTGGGCTCAACAAAATATTTTCGCATTCGGAAGAGAAAGTTGGTGACTGAAATTTCGTAAATAGATCTCGCCGCGACGAAAAACGTCTTTGCTTTAATGACTTCCATCCCAACTCGCGTATCATATCTGCCACACTCTCTCCCCTATTACGTGATAATACAAAACGAGCTGCCCTTTTTTGCACCCTTTCGATGTCCTCCGTCAATCCCACCTGTTACGGATCCCACACCGCGCAGCAATATTCTAACAGAGGACGAACGAGTGTAGTGTAAGCTGTCTCTTTAGTGGACTTGTTGCATCTTCTAAGTGTCCTGCCAATGAAACGCAACCTTTGGCTCGCCTTCCCCACAATATTATCTATGTGGTCTTTCCAACTGAAGTTGTTCGTAATTTTAACACCCAGGTACTTAGTTGTATTGACAGCCTTGAGAATTGTACTATTTATCGAGTAATCGAATTCCAACGGATTTCTTTTGGAACTCATGTGGATCACCTCACACTTTTCGTTATTTAGCGTCAACTGCCACCTGCCACACCATACAGCAATCTTTTCTAAATCGCTTTGCAACTGATACTGGTCTTCGGATGACCTTACTAGACGGTAAATTGCAGCATCATCTGCGAACAACCTAAGAGAACTGCTCAGATTGTCACCCAGGTCATTTATATAAATCAGGAACAGCAGAGGTCCCAGGACGCTTCCCTGAGGAACACCCGATATCACTTCAGTTTTACTCGATCATTTGCCGTCTATTACTACGAACTGCGACCTTCATGACAGGAAATCACGAATCGAGTCGCACAACTGAGACGATACCCCATAGGCCCGCAGCTTGATTAGAAGTCGCTTGTGAGGAACGGTGTCAAGAGCTTTCCGGAAATCTAGAAATACGGAATCAACTTGAGATCCCCTACCTCTTTCCACTGACGCTCACAACAGTAGTACGTGAACACTCAACTAGCTTCTCTGTTTTCGAGATACTGTTTCACCGCCTTTGCGTAATAATAATCTGCCCTTTGTCAAAGTCACTTATCTCAATGGATTTCCCCATTTGAAGCCCATATCTTCGCTAGGGTGTTCCCGGCCGTGTCTGCTCTGCTTACGGACTTTTGTTAGCGCGTCACGCGTCCAGCACCAGGTGACACGCGACATCGCACGGTCCGTAGTCATTATGTTTCGGCTTATCAGTGTACAGTAACAGCTCTCGTCCCATTATCTGTCGGAAGACGGATGCACGGAAGGAGTTGCGATTTATTCAGAAGGTGTCGTGAATCACAACTGGTGGTCTCTACAGCTGGAACGATCCTCAATTGACAGCCCGATCGTAGCGTCACCGTGTAATGAATTGGTGGCGAGAGGGCGGGGAGAGGAGCTGCTAATTGTCGGCGGGCGGCGGATGAGGTGCGTGCAGGAGGTGCGCCGGCCGGATGTGGCGCCGGGCTTGGCAACAGCGCAGCCGCCCACGGCAGTCGCGGCCGCACCTCGCTCCGCCTGCAGCCGCCACCTCTGCTCCATTCAGCTTTCGGCGGCCGCCGCTTTTGCCAATGCGCCCTCCTCGACGCTGTGAGCGCTCCACACAAAAGCTGGCCTCCCGGCCTACTCGCGTCGAACAGACTTCCGAAAATCTCCGCAACGTTCGAGCCCGCGAGATGCTGCGCAATACTGACACCCGGCCTTGCGCAGGTTACGCTGCTCGAAACGCACGTTCTTGCTAGGAAAGAAGGCTGGGAGGAAATGTGCTAGCTATCTGACATCCCACATACACTGATCTGACAAAAGTCCCGGGATACCTTCGACACTGAAGTGTCAAAGAAATTGGTACACCTGCCTAATATCCTGTAGGGCATCCGCGAGCACGCAGAAGTACCTCAACACGACATAGCGTGGACTCGACTAATGTCTCAAGTAGTGTTGGAGGGAATTGACGCCACGAATCCTGCACGGCTGTCCATAAATCCGTAACAGAACGAGGGGATGGAGATCTCTTCCGAACAGCGCGTTCAGTAATGTTCACGTCTGGGTAGTTTTCTGAGTTTAAACACTTCCAGTGGGCATCAAAGTGTTCCTGGACCCACTCTGTAGCAATTCTAGACGTGTGGGTTGTCGCATTGTCCTGCTGGAATTGCTCAAATCCTTTGGAATGCACAATGGACACGAATGGATGCAGGTGATCAGACAGGATGCTTACGTACATGTCACCTGTCTAGACGCATCAGGGGTCCCATATCACTCCAACTGCACACCCCTCCACACCATTACAGAGCCTCAACAACTTGAACAATCTGCTGCTGACATGCAGGGTCCACGGATTCATGAGGTTGTCTCCATACCCGTACACGTCCATCTGCTCGATACAATTTGAAACGAGACTCTTCCGACCAGGCAACATGTTTCCAGTCATCAACAGTCCAATGTCGATGTTGACGGGCTGAGGTGAGGCGAAAAGCTTTATGTCGTGCAGTCATCAAGGGTACAGGAATGGGCCTTCAGCTCCGAAAATCCATATCGATGATGTTTCGTCGAATGGTTCGCACGCTGACACTTGCTTATGGCCCACCATTGAAATCTGCAGCAATTTGCGAAAGGGCGGCACTTCTGTCACGCTGAACGATTTTCTTCAGTCGTCGTTGGTCCCGTTCTTGCAGGATCTCTTTCCGGCCGCAGAGATGACGGAAAATTGATGTTTTGCGGGATTCTTGATATTCACAGTACACTCGTGAAATGATCGTATGGGAAAATCCCCACTTCATTGCTACCTTGGAGATATTGTGCCCCATCGCTCGCTGGCCGACTATAACACCACGTTCAAACTCACTTAAATCTTGATAGCCTTCCATTGTAGCAGCACTAACCGATCTAACAACTGCGCCAGACAATTTCTGTCCTATGTAGGCGTTGCCGACTGCAGCGCCGTATTCTTCCTGTTTACATATGTCTGTATTAGAAGACGCATGCCTATACCTATTAGAAGACGCATGCCTATGCCATACGCTTCAGTGTAATATCGTGTCGGACCTCCTCTCCCCGTCATCGTGCAGCAACTCGACGCGACATGGATTCAACAAGTGGTTGTAAGTCCCCCTGCTGAAATAGTGAGCTATGCTGCCTCTATAGGTGTCCACAAGTGCGAATTTGTTGCCAGCGCGGGATTTTGTGTACGAACTGACCTCTCAATTATGTCACATATATATTCTGGGTTGCCAAATCATACACTCGAACTGTCCAGAATGTTCTTCAAACCAATCGCGTACAATTACGGTCTGGTGACACCGCGCATTGTGCCGCGTGGAGTGGCCGCACGGTTTGAGGCGCCATGCCACGGACTGCGAGGCCCCTCGCGCTGGAGGTTCGAGTCCTCCCTCGGGCATGGGTGTGTGCCTTGTTCTTAGCGTAACTTAGTTCAATTTAGTTTCAGTAGTGCGCAAGTCTAGGAACCGATGACCTCAGCAGTTTGGTCCCTTAGGGATTCACACACATTTGAACATTTGAACATAGCGTATTGTCATTCATAAAAATTCCATCTTTGTTTGGGAACATGAAGTCCATTGATGGCTGCAAATGGTCTCATCGGTTCAGCCAGACTAGAGGAACCAGTACATTCCAAGTAAACACACTCCACGCCATTATGGAGCCACCACCGACTTGCGCAGTGCCTTGTTGACAACTTGGGTCCATGGCTTCGAGGTGTCTGCGACACACTCAAACCCTACCATCAGCTGTTACCAACAGCAGTCGGGACTCATCTGGCCAGACTACGGTTTTTCAGTCGTCTAGGGTGCAACCGATTGGATCACGGTTCCAGGAGAAGAGCTGCAGGCGATATTTTGCTGTTTCAAAAGGCACTCGCTTCTATCGTCTGCTGCCATAGCGCGTTAACACCAAATTTCGCCGCACTGCCGTAACGGATACGTTCGTCGTACGTCCCACATTGATTTATACTGTAATTTCACGCAGTGTTGTTTGTCTGTTAACGCTGAAAACTCTACGCAAACGCCTATGGTCTCGGTCGTTAAGTGAAGGCTGTCGGCCACTGCGTTGACCGTGGAGAGAGATAATGCCTGAAATTTGCTATTCTCGACACATTCTTGTAACTGTGGATCTCGGAATACTGAATTCCCTAACGATTTCCGAAATGGAATGTCCCATGCGTCTAGGTCCTATCACCATTCCGAGTTGAAAGTCTCTTCATGCGGCTATAACGACGTCGGAAACGTTTTCACATGAATCACCTGAGTACAAATGATAGATCCGCTGATGCACTGCCATTTTATACTTTGTGCATGCGATACTACCGCCGTTTTTATAGGTGCATATCGCTAGCTTATGACTATTGTCACCTCAATGTATCGTACGTCGCCATTATCCTCATCTACGTCTCCAGTGCGTCAGCCATTTTACGGTGTTTGGGGGTACCTCCTCTTCCTGTTCTCTTTTTTCCTTTTCCATTCGCGAATGGTGCGTTGGAACAACAACTATGGATGAACTTCCATATGAGCTGTCTATTCGTCGTGATCATTCCCCGGTACATATGCGCGAAGCAGAAATATGTTTGTGAATCATTCTTCCAATGTACGGTGTCGGAATTTTAACAGTAACGTTCTCTGTGACACACAACGCCTGTGTTGAAGCGATTTCAACTGGAGTTTGTTCAGCATATCCGTAACGCTCTCACGCTTATTAAATGATCTCGTGACGAAAAGTGCAGCTTTTAGTTGGATCTTCCCTATCTCTTGTGTGAAGCCTACTTACCAAGGAGATTTCTATTAGTTACATAAGATTTTTTTTGTTTTAATTTGCCCCCCGCTCTTCCCACGCGGTGAGGTTGGGTGACAAGTGGTGAGACCTAACCCGACACCTCAGTTTTTGTTTGTTTTATGCACTAATTAAAACACCGTAACAACAACATATTTTTTTAAGAAAGTGTATTAAATACTGTGTTTAACATATAGTTAAAAACACTTTATTTTCAACATGCAAACCCTTAGTAGTAGTCATACGGACAGTCTGAGATAGACGAACAAAAATTCCTTGCGAAAATAATATTAACTGCTTTGACAGACCCATAAAAAATTGGCCTTTTATAGATGTGTCATATACATTAAATGGCAGTGAACCTTTTCTTACTTTGCAGATGAAAGACAACATTGTTTGTACCTTCCCTTGCACCATATGGTTAAGTAGCTTTTCAAGCTCTTGATTTATATGGCCACTAAGAGAATTCTTGTCGACGAACTTCAGCTTAGCTCCCTTCCACAAGCGATTAACTTTTTACTCGCACATGTGTTTCGACTTTAACATACATACTGTAAAAGTTTTGATACAAATTCTTGTCGAACACAATAACATCGGCTTTATATGCGTTGTAAAAGATGACAGAGTCACCGAATAACACGCAGCGATTGCGACCAGCGTGGTATGAAATCTGATAAGTCTCGTGCGGCACTTGTTTCAAATCGGGTAATCCCTGACATGCGCACGTGTAAAGCAGAGAGGGCATAAAGGTTAGTGGGCACTTTTATACTGTCTATTCTCGGGATTAATTTTACGAAACAAAATTTTGTCCTTTATAATAATACATATTCTCTGAACTGAAAAGTTGACGTGAGATGTTCATTGCTCTCCGCCCCTTCCTCCCCCTTTAAATGAGATTTGGTGAGATTTTACCGGATCCCTCCTCCCCCATTTTGAGCTCGCGTAATTAATGAACGCCCCTATGGGTACTATACTGAAGAACATTAGTTAATAATCGGTAGAATGTGTGTTTTGTAAGCCACTTCTTTCGTGTATGAATTACATTTCCTTAAGAATCTTTCTACAAATCTCAACCAGCCATCTGCTTTCCCTACGGTTTGCTTTATAGTTCAAATGGCTCTGAGCACTATGGGAGTTAACATCTGAAGTCATCAGTCCCCTAAACTTAGAATTACTTAAACCTAACTAACGTAAGGACATCACACACATCCATGCCCGAGGCAGGATTCGAACCTGCGACCGTAGCAGCAGCGCGGTTCCGGACTGAAGGGCCTAGAACCGCTCGGCTACAGCGGCCGGCTTTAGGGTCAACTGCCAGACCCTGCACCGATCGTCGATCCTCTGTGAATCGTCCTCCAGTTCCTGGCACTGGTACTTTCTTATAGGCAACCACGTCATCTGCCAAGTGCCTTAACAGGCATCCGACGTGATTATGCAGGGTGGTCAGAAACAGTCTCAAAAGCTTGTAATGGCGTTGCAGCTTATGTTGTGCTGAGAAATAATGGTTAAAAAAGAAACGATACTTTGTAACGTTTCAGAGTTAATTGGCGATGAAGTTAGCCAGACAGGCCGTAGCGCGCCCGCCAGAGACGGTGTCGCCAAACGTGTTCTTTGTTTGGTTTCCTAAAACCTAACAAGAGACCGATACAAAAACTGAATGTGGGTCGGTAGTAAGGATCGAACTCGAGCCAAAGTCTCAGAAGTCTCGTGCACTATCATCTACGTGCGCTAGGAGAACAACTGACACTAATAGTATCTGCTGGGTAGCTCGAATTTGTACGCGCAGCGGCCCGATTGGCTAACTTAAAAATCCTAACCAGCTCGGAAACGGCGCAACGTTTCGAATACTTTTTCTTAGCAATTATTACTTTTATATGTATCCACCAAGGGCGACGTGTGGAGGTACATCCGCAACGAAGTCCCGAATCCAGTCGCAAGTCAGGCTGCGTCACGTACTCGTACTAGGCAAAACCTAGGAAACTGGAACATTCCGAACAGGACCAACGGTTGATATTAAACGTATACGAAGACGGGCAGGATGAACGTTCACTTGTTTGAAACGTTCTATTAGAGTAAAATTGTGTGCCGGACCGAGACTCGAACTCTGAAATTTGCATTTCGGAGGCAGTGCTCTTACCGATTGCGGTTTCCACACGTGACTCACGACCCGCTATCACAGCTGCACCTCCGCCAGTAGCTCTCTCCTGCCTTTCAAACTTCGCATATCCTCTCCTGCATACGCTATCTGATCGAAAGTATCCGAACACCCGTATCTAAAGCGGAACTGACCACTAGATGTCACGAAAGGCGGATCCGGCAGTATAAAAGGAGGGGCGGAGGTGGGGGGGGGGGGGCAGATTGTGTTGTCAGTGGAGATGCACGATGTGGTGTCCAGGAAGGAGCTATGCATAATCGACGCCCATCCGATCTTCACCCCCCAGGACTTCGAGCACAACTACCGAGTCCCAGAGAAGTGTGTGAAGGGGAAATGGCGCTCAGGCAGGAAGAAGCCTGCCCCTGAAGATCTTGCCGCCATAGATTACTTCAACAACCTGAAGAAGTAGAGTTATGCCAATTCGACAGAGAAGATCAAGAAGGAACAACAGCTACGCTGCGTATCCTCCGCCACACTCGAACTCTATGGTCAGTCTGTTAGTTACTGCAATGCAGTGCAGTGCAGTGTCGTCAGCAGAGAATCAATAACGGCAGATTGGGTCGGTCAGGAGAGGTTAGTAACATCTAACGTGGAATGGTCAATGGATGTCCCCTCAGTGACAAATCCATCAGGGACATTTTTACCCGTCTAAAGCTGCCCGTGTCGACTGTTGGTAGGGTGAAACGCGAAGGAACACCCGTTGTTAAAGCGAGGCAAGGCAGACCTCATCTACTGATCGACAGAACCGTCGAGCATTGAGGAGTTGTAGTTATAAGAAATCACATCAGATCTGCGGAAAAAAACACTCGTGATTTCCAAAGTCGTACTCACTGTTCGCCGGCCGGAGTGGCCGTGCGGTTCTAGGAGGTACAGTCTGTAGCCGAGAGACCGCTACGGTCGCAGGTTCGAATCCTGACTCGGGCATGGATGTGTGTGATGTCCTTAGGTTAGTTAGGTTTCAAAAATGGTTCAAATGGCTCTGAGCACTATGGGACTCAACTGCTGAGGTCATTAGTCCCCTAGAACTTAGAACTAGTTAAACCTAACTAACCTAAGGACATCACAAACATCCATGCCCGAGGCAGGATTCGAACCTGCGACCGTAGCGGTCTTGCGGTTCCAGACTGCAGCGCCTTTAACCGCACGGCCACTTCGGCCGGCGTTAGTTAGGTTTAATTAGTTCTAAGTTCTAGGCGACTGATGACCTCAGAAGTTAAGTCGCATAGTGCTCAGAGCCATTTGAACCACTAACGGTTCACGTATCACAATGGCTGCTCTTAAGGAGTTAAAAAGTGGTCTAGCAGCTCCTCATACGCCACACATTTTGTAGCCATTCCTCAGCGACGCTTTGGATTGTGTAAGGAGAGACGGCACTGGAGGGTGCGTGGCTGGGAAGGAGTGATTTGTAGCGATGAAACACACTATTCGCCGTGCCATTCTGGCAGAACCGTTTGGGCTGGCAAATGCCTGGAGAACGTAATCTGCCATCGTGTGTGGTGCCAACAGTGAAGGAGCGAGGAGGTGGCATTACTGTATTAGAGTGCTTTTCGCGGTTCGCGTGTACACTCCCTATTGCGGTTAAAAAAAACGTTAAATGCGGAGGGATAAAACACATCATTTTGTACTGCGTGCAGTAGAGGAACCGTTCGAAGATGATCGTTGTATGTATTAGCATGAGAATGCACCCTGCCACGAATCAGCATCTGAGAAACAATGCTTTGTGGATTTTAACATTCCTGAAATTGATTGGCCTGCCAAAACTCCCGACCTTTAGAATGAGTTAGGAAGTCGACTTTCCTCCGTATCCCAGCCCCCAACATCACTGCCTTCGCTGGTTTCGCTTCTTGAGGAAGACATTCAGGCACGTCATGAAAATGTCGCCCAGCAGAGCATAAGGGGAACGGTGCACACACTCTACCTTAATATCCACTATTACGTGTCTGGACACTTTTTATCAGATAATGTATTTCGCCTACACTCCGCTGCAGTGTGAAAGCTTTATTGTGGGCACAGGTTTGTACGACTCACGGAAGAGCGTCATGGAAATGTCGAAGGATCTGAACTGGCAGAAACTTGAAGGTAGGAGTCAACATACTCGCAAAAACCTGCCTACAGTGTTCCGTGAACTTGTTTGATGTTAGGATTGTAGGAATATGCTACAGCTTCTTACGAGTCTTTCCCGTAGTGAGAGAGAACATAGGGTTAGACTAATTGCAGCTCATGTAGAGACATTTAAGCAGTCTGCTTCTCTGATTCCATCCGCCAATGCAACAGAAAGATAACTTAGTAGGTGTTAAAAATGTGAAGTACCCTTTGTCATGCCTGTCACAGTGGTTTGCTGTGTGTATATGTGCGTGTGTGCGTGCAAACGACATATCAGACATTGTGGACAGTACTCTTATATTGTTTGTAGACGAGACAGTTGTGTGCAGGAAGTCATTCTCGTTGACTGTTTATCGAGATACCAGCTTCGTCAGGACTGAATGTGCTTTCCTGTTTTTCCAATAATGGCTCTGAGCACTATGGGACTTAACAGCTTAGGTCATCAGTCCCCAGAACTTAGAACTACTTAAACCTAACTAACCTAAGGACATCACACACATCCATGCCCGAGGCAGGATTCGAACCTGCGACCGTAGCGGTCTCACGGTTCCAGACTGAAGCACCTAGAACCGCTCGGCCACCCCAGCCGGCCGGTTTTTCCAATACATCGCGTTCATGATACACAGTATTCAGGTAATTACATACACGTAATTTGGTTCCCTCGTTTCTCTTCGGATGTTTCGATCGACTGTAAAATACACTGACAGAAATAATTATTTATCTAGAGTTATGAAATTTTGGGAATACATTTGTCTAGGTAACATATTTAAATGATTAATACTGCATAATCAGAGGTTAATGTAAGCACGAAATACGCCATAGCAAATGGGAAATGCAGGTACATTAATAACCAGTGTAAACACCAGAATATTGAATACAAGCATGCAAATGCGCATGCACTGTGTTCTACAGTTCGTGGGATGAGGTTTCATGCCTGTTGTACTTGGTCAGTCAATAGAGAGACGGTGAGTGCTGCTTTGTGGATGATTCTGGAGTTGACGTCCGACGATGTCTCATATGTGCCAGACTGGAGACATATCTGGTAATCGAGTAGTCCAAGGCAACACTTCGACACTCTGTAGAGCATGTTGGGTTACAACAGCAATATGTGGGCGAGCGTTGTCCTGTTGGAAAACACCCCCAGGAATGCTGTTGATGAATGGCAGCACAACAGGCCGAATCACCAGACTGACGTGTATTTGGGATGACAGCGAGAACGCTCCTACTGTCAACAAAATCTCTTCCCAGACGATAGCTCCAGGTGTAGGTGTGGTGCGACTAGCACACAGGCAGGTTGGTTGCAGACCCTCAACTGGCCTCATCGTAGCTAATACACAGCTATCACTGGCACCGAGGCAGATCAAGATTTCATTAGAAAATACAACAGACTTCCACCCTGCTCTCCAATGAGCTCTCGCTTGACACCAATGAAGGCGCACGTGGTGGTGGTTTGGGATCAGCGGAATGAACACTACAGGGCGTCTGGCTAGCAGCTATCCTTCAAGGAACGGATTTGTAACAGTCGGGGGGGCCAACTGCTGCTCAAATTGCTGCTGCAGACGCAGTATGATGTGCCAGAGCCATACGCCGAACACTATGGTCTTCCCTCTCGGTAGTGGCACGTAGTCGTCTGGAGCCCGGTTTTCTAGCGACCGTACATTTTTTGTGACCACCACCGCTAGCATTACAGTGGCTACATTCCTGCCAAGTCTTTCTGCAATGCCTCAGAAGAACATCCAGTTTCTCGCAGCCCTATTATGCGACCTCTGTTCAAACTCAGTGAGGTGTTGATAATGGCGTCTTTGTCGCCAAAAAGGCATTCTTGACTAACATCAGCTCACCACGTCCAATTTCAAAATTAGCTAACGCTCACGACCGTTACAGAGAGTATTTAAAGCAAACCTGATTTGCATCCTTATATGGCGCTACTGGCGTCACTCTAATGCGACTGGCACGAAATCTGAATAGACATAATCTTCCAGAAGTAGAAACACGCCTACGAACTTTCGTTTATGCCGCACAACTCCTTAGTGTTGTTATTTTTTTCCCGTCATTTTGTCATAGACCTTCAGCCTACTGCAGACTTCGGGAGAAACACGAAATGAATACTGAGTGTCGCTTCCTGCCATTCCCTTTTCATTTTTAAACTTAGTTTCGACGTCATTCTTTGTTTCCATCATGAGCGCTAACTCCCTCACATCTGCGGTTGTTGAAGAAAGCCATCCGAATTTCACAGGAAAGATATTGGTCTGTCTCGTCCTACGTGTCTTTGTCATTAGTAGTGCCTTCGCCATTTTGTTTGCTGTGTAGAATAACGGTTTCAGCCTTGAACACAAAGTGCTTCTAGATTCACTGAATCGGTTCGCGTTTGTAGCAAGTGACATCATATCTTTTACAGGGACACCGTTATTCACATATTTCTGATTAATTTTCATCTTAAAGAAAAAATTAAATTTGTTAAAATGAGACTACGTAAATTACGGGGTAACTATACTCGAGTCGGCATTTTCGGCAAGTTCCGTATCTCCCAGAGTTAAAATAGGCCCTCGTAGATTGTTGTGCTCGCAACTTACGTTCTTTACTGCCATTATGCTTCATTTCCCCGTAGTGGCAGGATGATAGCAGCAGCTCTTTAGACACGCAGATTTCCTCCAAAAAGCTATGAAAGACATAAAAAGATGACCAGAGAGAATAATTGATGTTGATTATGTATGTAAAAGCACGCGACTTCGATTACGTCAGTGATGATAGTTATAGTTATGCTGTTATGTTTGTGGTGATATCAATATTTGTGCTGCTGTCGGTCGACTGGAATCAGTCTTCTGGGGCTTGACGAACAAAGAAAGGTTAAATGACTGGGTGGAACGAGACCATGAAGAGGCCCATGGAATGTATGTCGAGAGCTATTGTTAGGGGTATGCGTTGTACATTACTGCCCATTAAAATTGCTACACCAAGAAGAAATATAGATGTGAACGGGTATTCATTGGACAAATATATTATACTAGAACTGACATGTGATTACATTTTCACGCAATTTGGGTGCATAGATACTGAGAAATCAGTACCCAGAACAAACACCTCTGGCCGTAATAACGGCCTTTATACGCCTGGGCAGCGAGTCAAACAGAGCTTGGATGACGTGTATAGGTACAGCTGCCCATGCAGCTTCAGCACGATACCACAGTTCATCAAGAATAGTGACTGGCGTATTGTGACGAACCAGTTGCTCGGCCACCATTGACCAGACATTTTCAATTGATGAGAGATCTGGAGAATGTGCTGGCCAGGGCAGCAGTCGAACATTTTCTGTATCCAGAAAGGCCCGTACAGGACCTGCAACATGCGGTCGTGCATTATCTTGCTGAAATGTAGGGTTTAGCAGGGATCGAATGAAGGGTAGAGCCACGGGTCGTAACACATCTGAAATGTAACGTCCATTGTTCAAATTGCGGTCATTGCGAACAAGAGGTGACCGAGACGTGTAACCAATGGCACCCCATAGCTTCACGCCGGGTGCTACAGGAACATGTAATAAAAAATGGGGGTTCCTATTTAAAAAAAACGGAGTTGATATCCGTTTGACCTATGGCAGCGCCATCTAGTAGGCCAACCGTAGCGCCATCTGGTTTCCCCCTTCAAGCTAGACAAGTTTCGTTCTTTGTAGTTTTTTCGTTTGACGCTTATTTCGTGAGATGTGAGATATTTGGCCCGGTCACGATCAATGGACAATGCTGACATGGTTTATATGCTATTTCAGAAAATACTGTTTTGACCATCTGGATGATTTGAAAATGAGTTCAGGAAACCAGAAACTAGCAATCAATTAAATAAAAAAGTGGATCTTGCAGCTTTACTGGGAGTCCCAGAGATATTGCGAAAAACTTGGAGGGGTTGTGGAGAGCGCCCTGAGGAACAAATCGAAAACAGGACCCCGTGTCCCGAAACGTTATCCACTGACACTACACAGCATCCAAGTTATAGGCGCCGGCGCCTGAAATTAGGCCATCCCTTCAGCACCAAACGTGACTGGACGCTGACGGACCTCAGGCGGAGCGTCTCGCAGTGTTGTTTGTTATTCAGTGAAAACGACTGATAGCCACGATGGTCCGTGGAGAAGATGGAGCTATTTTGTTGTGTGGAAAGGCCTCGTCTCCTACAAATGCACCGCTCTGTTGCCTTGGCGGATGCCGGTTTCGGACATGGTTTTCCTCCGTGGTTTATTATGGAACCCTCTATAGGAGAAAAATAAACTGTGGACAGAGACCCGTCACCAAAACTGTCATCGATCGAGGCAACAGAGCGTCCTCTAAGCAGCAACTAGGTACATCTTCTACACTAGCGATCGTGGAAGTCAGTCGCGATGACTGAATAACAGACAACATTGCGAGACATTCTGCCTACGGTCTGTCAGCGTACAAAGCCGCATTTTCTGCCAAAACAGTGGCCTAGTAACAGGTGCTGGCGCCTATAACTTCGACGCTGTGTAGCATTGTTTGACGACGTTTCTGGACATGGGTTCCTGCCCTCGATTTGTTCCTCAAGGATCCTTCTATAATCCGAGAAATTCGTCTCCACATTTTTGGGACACCCTGTATGTCGAACATAAGAATATGTCACTGGACTCAGTCGCATTGATTAAATTTCTGGGTGTAGCACTGCGAATTCATATAAAGTACGACAAACAATTCAAATAAGTTATACAGGTGGGTAACTAATGACCTGTATTTACTCGAGGATCTCCGAGAAAGAGCAGTGCTTTTGCAAACGAAACCGCTAACAGCTTCTGGTGCGACCTGTTCTGGATTACAGCTAGATTGTCTTGGATCCATACAATGTCGGATCATAAGAGGAGATCGATGGATCTTAGAAGCTACTACTCCGTTTTAGTATGCCAGTTAATCCATTTCGTGTGTTGTGGACATGACCATCAACCTAAAATGAAAATATTTGGAAGACAGATTACGTTATAGTCGCGAAACGGTGGTGGAGCAGTTGAATAATCCAATGTTCGAGGCATCCTGTAAAACGATTTTGCTACTTGCAGATAACATTTCGAGAATGGTGATAAGAATATCAAAAAGGATGCAAGGGCATATATGGAGACATTTATTTTCCCGACAAATAACTGTAAATGAGATCGACAGGAAGTGCAAAATGGCTAAGCAGGGATGGCTAGAGGACAAATGTAAGGATGTAGAGGCTTGTCTCACTAGGGGTAAGATAGATACTGCCTACAGGAAAATTAAAGAGATCTTTGGAGAGAAGAGAACCATTTGTATGAATATCAAGAGCTCAGATGGCAACCCAGTTCTAAGCAAAGAAGGGAAGGCAGAAAGGTGGAAGGAGTATATAGAGGGTTTATACAAGGGCGATGTGCTTGAGGACAATATTATGGAAATGGAAGAGGATGTAGATGAAGACGAAATGGGAGATAAGATACTGCGTGAAGAGTTTGACAGAGCACTGAAAGACCTGAGTCGAAACAAGGCCCCGGGAGTAGACAACATTCAATTAGAACTACTGATGGCCTTGGGAGAGCCAGTCATGACAGAACTCTACCATCTGGTGAGCAAGATGTATGAGACAGGCGAAATACCCTCAGACTTCAACAAGAATATAATAATTCCAATCCTAAAGAAAGCAGGTGTTGACAGATGTGAAAATTACCGAACTATCAGTTTAATAAGTCACAGCTGCAAAATACTAACGCGAATTCTTTACAGACGAATGGAAAAACTGGTAGAAGCGGACCTCGGGGAAGATCAGTTTGGATTCCGTAGAAATGTTGGAACACGTGAGGCAATACTAACCTTACGACTTATCTTAGAAGAAAGATTAAGAAAAGGCAAACCTACGTTTCTAGCATTTGTAGACTTAGAGAAAGCTTTTGACAATGTTAAATGGAATACTCTCTTTCAAATTCTGAAGGTGGCAGGTATAAAATACAGGGAGCGAAAGGCTATTTACAGTTTGTACAGAAATCAGATGGCAGTTATAAGAGTCGAGGGCATGAAAGGGAAGCAGTGCTTGGGAAAGGAGTGAGACAGGGTTGTAGCCTCTCCCCGGTGTTATTCAATCGGTATATTGAGCAAGCAGTAAAGGAAACAAAAGAAAAATTCGGAGTAGGTATTAAAATTCATGGAGAAGAAGTAAAAACTTTGAGGTTCGTCGATGACATTGTAATTCTGTCAGAGACAGCAAAGGACTTGGAAGAGCAGTTGAACGGAATGGACAGTGTCTTGAAAGGAGGATATAAGATGAACATCAACAAAAGCAAAACGAGGATAATGGAATGTAGTCAAATTAAATCTGGTGATGCTGAGGGAATTAGATTAGGAAATGAGACACTTAAAGTAGTAAAGGAGTTTTGCTATTTAGGGAGTAAAATAACTGATGATGGTCGAAGTAGAGAGGATATAAAATGTAGACTGGCAATGGCAAGGAAATCGTTTCTGAAGAAGAGAAATTTGTTAACATCGAGTATAGATTTAAGTGTCAGGAAGTCGTTTCTGAAAGTATTTGTATGGAGTGTAGCCATGTATGGAAGTGGAACATGGACGATAATTAGTTTGGACAAGAAGAGAATAGAAGCTTTCGAAATGTGGTGCTACAGAAGAATGCTGAAGATAAGGTGGGTAGATCACGTAACTAATGAGGAGGTATTGAATAGGATTGGGGAGAAGAGAAGTTTGTGGCACAACTTGACTAGAAGAAGGGATCGGTTGGTAGGACATGTTCTGAGGCATCAAAGGATCACCAATTTAGTATTGGAGGGCAGCGTGGAGGGTAAAAATCGTAGAGGGAGACCGAGAGATGAATACACTAAACAGATTCAGAAGGATGTAGGTTGCAGTAGGTACTGGGAGATGAAGAAGCTTGCGCCTGATAGAGTAGCATGGAGAGCTGCATCAAACCAGTCTCAGGACTGAAGACCACAACAACAACAATAACTGTAACAAGAAAGTCCAGCTTAACCTCTACAATGGTGTATACAGCATTCCTGTAGAAGCAGATGACATTTACATGTGCCGCTCGGTACACTGCAGATGACAGCGTGTGAGACAGACAGGATGCACGCTGCGCGCTAATGTGCACGACAGGCCTGGGACACGCACTATGAGCTAACGTTTCGCTTATTGTTTTTTTGTGGTTGTAAGGCGCAGTGTAGCCACATATTACACCATCTTGAATCAACCTTGGCACGTTTCCATGACAACAGCTATTACCGTGCCACTGTTCAGATGGAAATTAAGCGGACTAACTTCGCACTGCTTTCAGTTGACCCGATTATGTATGGGGTACGTACCATCCCAGCATGAGTTACACTCCTCCTTAAGTACCCCTGTTGTAACGGGGAACTTTAGACAGGTAATCGAGTGGACTGGGTGCTGAAACCCAGTCTATGGTCTTTGGAGTTTCCATTGTTTCTGCGAAACCATGCCTGCCTCCTGGCCGAAGGGTGCCTTAACATATACTCCACCTGTTTCCTTTTTAAGTAGTTCTGCAATACGAGCTATTGATGCACGATGTGTTGTGCTGTTCACAAGGGATTTCAAATTGATTCGGTATTTCCGGATTTCCGGAACGCTTTTGACACTGTACCACACAAGCGGCCTATAGAGAAATTGCGTGCTTATGGAATATCGTCTCAGTTACGTGACTGGATTCGTGATTTCCGGTCACAGAGGTCACAGTTCGTAGTAATTTACGGGAAGTCATCTAGTAAAACAGAAGTGATTTCTGGCGTTCCCCAAGGTAGTGCTATAGGCCCTCTGCTGTTCCTTATCTATATAAACGATCTGGGATACAGTCTAACCAGCCGTCTTAAGTTGTTTGCAGACAATGTTGTCGTTTATCGAATAGGAAACTCATCAGAAGATAAAAAAAAAATGGCAAAACGATTAGGAAAAGATATCTGTATGGTGCGAAAATTGGCAGTTGACACTAAATAACGAAAAGTGTGAGGTCATCCACATGAGTGCTAAGACGAATCCGTTAAACTTCGCTTACACGATAAATCGGTCAAATATAAAAGCCACAAATTCAACAAAATACCCAGGAATTACAATTACGAACAAGTTAAATTGGAAAGAACACATAGAAAATGTTGTGGGGAAGGGGAACCAAAGATTGTGATTTTTTGACAGAACACTTAGATGAGGCAGCAGGTCTACCGAAGAGACAGCTTACACTACTCTTGTCAGTTCTCATTTGGAGTGCTTCTGCGCGGTGTGGGATCCTTATCAGATAGGACTGACGGAGTACATCAAGAAAGTTCAGAGAATAGCAGTACATATTGTATTATCGTGAAATATGGGAGAAAGTGTCACGGGCATGATACAGGATTTGGGATGGACATAATCAAAACAAAAGTGTTTCTCGTTGCGGAGAGATTTTCTCACGAAATTTCAATCACCAGCTTTCTCCTCTGAATGCGAAAATATTTTGTTGACACCGACCTAAATAGTTAGAAACCATCATCACAATAAAATAAGGGGAATCAGAACACGCACGGACATATATAGGTGTTCGTTTTTCCGCGTGCTGTTCGAGAGTGGAATAAGAGAGAATTGTGAGGGTGGTTTGATGAACCCTCTGCCAGGCACTTGAATTTGATTTGCGGAGTATCCATGTACTCGTAGACGTAGATGTAGACGCTAATACCAGTAACCCATTAGTTTATGTAAGAAACAACAGCTTTTACTCGATCGAGTAGGCCATGAACGGAACTACTATCGTCACCTGGGGCTTTAGCCTTAAACTAAAAACAAATTTCGAGTTGATAAATACACATATTATGCAAACGCACTCCATTTTGTATACCCGTCGTGCTACCCTGAATTAGATTTCATGGTTTTGTTAAACAGATGAGCACGAATGCCTTCCTTTATAAAGAAAGCTGCCGATATCCTTCCCCACCAATGTCTTTTCTGAATTTTTGCACGGTATGTAATAAATCGGCGCTGATGACACGTTAAGGCCTTATCTTCCTTTCTTCTTCCCTTTTTAACTAGTTTGAGCAGAGCCTAGGTGAATTCACGGGTACGAAATGTGGTGTCAGAGGAAGCCTGGTATAGACTCGTGGATCACAACATAAAACGATTAACGAGATCCCACGAGTCACGCTAAGATTTTCCCGCGCTACCATACGCCACTGGACACGGGAGTTACTGACGTAATCCTCTCTCGTTCCACGAACCGCAGGGATACGGCGAACGCGTAACCGCTAAACGGCCCAAGCGGAAGTGACTGTAAGCCGAAAATTATGTCGTTTTCCGCAATGTTCCTCCACGCTGCTTGGCATCTTATTTGATCCCGCATTTCTTTTTTTCTGTACGGTTACTTGGAAATAGTTTTTCATTGCTTTTATTTCTGGTCGCCAAGCCTCTCTTGTTAGCAGTATCTCCGTCTGAGGTCTATTGTATGTTGCTGACTTCCTAAGAAAATCGTATAGTTATGTTTCTGTCTACACAATGCGAGTATTATTTTTCAGAGCACAGTTTCATGTGACCTGAAAATAGAGTGGCTTTCTCTTAGCAGCAGCGTGTGTGCTGAATTCGCTCAAACATACTTCAAGATTCGGAGCACACCAATCCGTGACAATTTTCTCGCAACCACTTTACTTTCTCCTAGAGTTTCAAATTGACTCCCATAAATAAATACAGCTGTAGTTGTGCTATCCCCATTATTACTCAAGAGAAAAATCTCTTGTTAAGCTATAAAGAAGCTTTCTGCAGTTTGTGGCAAGAACATCATCGATAAAGATAACCATCTGAAAACGAAATTGGCGGATACGATCATAACAGACAAATTAGAACCAATCTCTGCACGTGTAACATTACTTATTCTACTACAAGGTGCCATCAAAAGGAACACGCTAGTTTCAATAGGCACTACGTTCATCTCTGACTGAAATTACCTTCTTTTGTATGACTGGGGGAAAGTAATCGAGTCCGTAGTTGTTTCGAGTAATGTGCCTCAAATGTTTTTTCAAATCATCTCGGGTACTGATAAACCGCTTCAGTGGTATTTAGTCCTTTATTATTGGATTACTACCGGTTCCATAGCACTAAAAGCCACATCTTCAGGTGAACATAGACTATAACTAAAACATTAGAGCTGGAAAGTTCGGAACTTCGTACCCAACATTCATTACCCGTCAGAACAAAACACTGCTAAAAGGCGGTATGTCATAGAATAAAACAACGAATGTTGGGTACAAAGCTCCGAGCTTTCCAGCTCTAATGTTTTAGTTATATGTTCACCTGAAGATGTAGCTGTTAGTGCCACAAAACCGGTAGCCATCCAAAAATAAAGGACCAAATACAGCTGAACCTCTTTATTAATACCCAAGATGGCTACTCATAGTTGTGGTTGCCCAACCTACAATGTTGCCTGTTCTTTCAAAATTGTAAAGATGAGGATGTCAAGCAGTAGTCCACTTTGGCTGGGTATAAGATATATGTATATATATCCGTAATAGAAACAATACGTGCCTATCAGCTGGATGAAATATATTAATAGAAAATTAATCGTTACATACTAACGATGCTGTAGTTTATGACAGTTCGTATGAAGTGTGGCAAGTGACATTTACCATAAATAAAATGTGTTTCAGTGTAAAAAGTCTCGATATCATTTCTTTACAAGAACTGCTTCAATCAGTTGCAGCTGTCAAATACGTAGAGGTGTGTGTAAAAAAAAAAAAGTGAGTTAAAGAAAAGGTGCAAATCAACTGAGCTGTCGGGAATGCGAATTCCAGACTTAGATCCATTGCAATAACCATATGAAAGTGTAATTCATTCAAGCAAGATATCACCTACAATTCTATCGTCCTATCAGTTCTAGAATCTTGATAGGCAATTCAGGTAGTCGTACGAATTTGGAAAAACGCCAGGAGAAAGAGAGAGAATTCAAAGCGGAACTATGCATCTCGTCACTGGTTTGCTTAGTCTGTGTTAGAACTTCAAAGAAACGCTCAAAAACTTCCTTGCGTCGCCTTCGATTGTCCAGATAGTACGAACTCCTCAGACTGTAAGTGGTTTTTGAAAGACGTCGCTGGCGTGCTGAGTACTGAAATGAAGTGGTTCCTGTTGTGAGCTGAGAGCCGCATGTGTGCTATACCCAGCCTTAGCGACCACAATACGCTTGCCTGGATTGTTGCTCGGCGTAGTTGACAAACCGCAAGTTCAATAGTTTGGAGTGTAATTGTATAAAACATGTGACGTCGTCTCCTATATATTGAAGACAATCTAAAGAGTAGGATAATGTACGAGCACATGAGATGCGGACTGTACAAGCCTTCTTCGAAGATCGTCAGATGTCTGATTTCCCGGTGCGCATATTCGCCTGACACGTCTGCCATCGAAAATGTCTGACACGATCGTGCAACAGTCCCCTCGACACTTTCGGACTTTAACCGCATTGAGGAAGGTTCTCTAAGGACATTTAGAGGCTTTCTCTGATTCTATGCTACGATGTTTAGAGACTCGGATTGCAGGACGATTTACAGTCCTGGGATCATAATCATTTGCGTATTTCCCAGTGGTGCAACGTTTCAGCCACAAGAAGTTCTCCCTGTATTATAGTTGTCACAAAAGTTCTCGGATTATTTTGTTATTGGCAGGCGCGTCATCCGACAGTGATAATTTACACAATTTTCAATATTTTGTAAGTTTTATGTTCTATTTTTGTTCTCATAAGAACATAGAGTGCGTTTCGTTTTTTATTTGTTGTTCGCACATAGCTGCAGATATAAATTCCCCTCATCACTCTGAATAATTTTTTTTGCCATATTAAGCACGTTGTGAATTTATGTACAATATAATTTGCATCGTCTTTCGGTCTGCAAGCGTATTACATGCAACGTGAAAAAGTATTAATGTCCTCAGTGGAAATTAGAGACACGAAAAAAATGATTCCCGTATCTTTATTTCTTATTAGTTCTAACTCTTTTATCTAGACTAACAGTGCTGTGCCACCCAGTTTATAAACGCAACGATTTATTTACGGTACCAAAATTTGCTCAGAATGACATCATGTATCGCGGTTTTGTGATAATCTTTCAAGGTGTAATTCCTGTAAATAGTTGAATATAAGGGGCACTCAAATGAAAGCGAGACATATGGAAAAAGTAAATATTTCATTATTTCAAAAGTGATCGCCTTCAGGGAAAAATGTTTGCTGTTGCCTATGGAAACATGATTGTATCCGGACTTACACCTTTTCGTCCGAAGCAATTCGACGTCGTTATGTTGCCAAGGTTGTTTCGACGAAGAACAAGCAGTGAAAGAGGTAGAACCAACTCAGGCGTGGAACAAGGCTTGTGTGTTGTCAGGCGTTTTGTTAGTTACAGCGTGGCTTTGCTAGAAGCTTCTAGGTATCAACGATGCACAGACATGAAGGCAATTTTTTGAATCAGAGTACTTCTGAAAGTTAACTCCAAATCATTTTACTAGACCACTCAGATTTCTATATATTTTGCGTTATTGCTGAAACACTGTATAAATGTGGCAGTGGTTGGTAGAACGAGGGGCAAGATGACTGAGAATAAGAAAGTTAACTTAGGGGATTCCCATTAGTGTAGACTTCTAGTGCTACAGGCGATGTGTAGTACTAAGATAGCTCTCATTCAGTTTTAAATTATTTGCTATATGAAAGTGCTGCTTCTAAAATGATGCTCTTATGAATTATGAAATGTACGAACTATACGCTATGACAAAAAATGCGAAAATTATTACGTAAAATTATGCAAAATTGTGACAAAATCCAGACAACTAAAGAAGAAAAAGGAAAATTAAAAACTGATGTCTTTTCTGCGACGAGGGGAAACAACGGAAAACCTAACATACACACAAGTAAACGCGAACAAGAAAAGGGAAAATTAAGAACTGATGTATTTTCTGCGACGAGGGAAACAACGGAAAGCCTAACATATGGACAAGTAAACGCGAACTAATTACCGCATATGATATCTCCCATATGACGACCCTTGCGTTCAGTAGTCTATCAATACTGACTTCCACTTCAACAGAAGAACTCATTCTACCGCCAGCTGTTTGAGTCTACACAATTCACTCATCAAAGGCAGATTAGGACTAGCCACTTCTGTTTTAACCAAAATGTTTTTATTTTTATTTTGATAACACGCGATATTGCAACGCCGCTGGATCCAAAGATCAGTGTGAGTAATATTTGGCCATCGAGTGGAGCAGATCTGGTCGGCCAATTTTTTATGTTGATTCGACACTTCTTGACTGAGTCTCGCTGAATAAGAGCATATACAACTAACGATAGTGATACTTCCGTTACGGGGAGACGCTAAGCTAGGTAGACCCCACTGTGCTATTCATAGCACGGTAGTACAGGATTTCATGAAGTAGGAACATGTGATAGTCTGGGTCGACACAAATGTAGAACGTGTGGACATAGTTACATGTTCCAGGGATCATTTGAACGATTACTTATGTAAATGATGTGGAAAGTGTCCTTTATACGGGATATGTATACGTGATTAGCTTGAACAGTATCGTACGTACTATTTTCATTTCTACTCGTGCAGCGTCACTTAGAAACTAGGTTGTTTTCATCTTCTTTGCAGATTATCTGTTTTTAAATAAAATTGCGTCTATGGAATACAAGGAGTTGTCCTGAAAAATCCGATATGTTAGACTTAAGACTTCCTTTTATAACTGCCACAAATTTTATGTTATTGGGCAAATGGTTAAAAATTTTTGTTGATGCAAATTGAACTCCTGTATGAGCCACTGAAAGATTTGGTAACAGGTAGTTAAGGTCTTTGTTTCAATGTAAGTATGGACATCACTATTGTTCTCAAACTGTGATTTATTATTTATGACGAATTTCATTATATAAATTCTACTTACCAGACAATGTTTACTTTCATTTGCATGTTTGTCAATAGCAACAAAAAAGATAACACTATTCTCCGCAAATTCACGTGACTGTGACCGACACACTGCAGACGCACACTTCACACGCCGTAAATAAAGTAGAGGACATAGTAATCTCCTCCTCTTCTAAAATGCCGATAGTCTGAAGTAAATAATAACGGATGCGTACAAGCCCTCTGATTTACAAGCAACTTTCAGATACACCCCGGTTAGTCTGGTAGTGAACATGACGCCCAGCGAAGGTTCCTTATACAGTGACAACGTTAGAGGTGGGACAGCAGCTGGGACTGGGTGGAAATGAGGAAGGAAATCGGCTACGTCTTCTCCAAAGGAACCTTCCGGGCATTCATCTTAATCGGTTAAGGGAAATCACAGAAGACGCAGTGAACATGGCCAGACGTGGTCTCTTCACCATTGTGCCATTCCTCTCGGTGCTTTTCAGACGAGTCTGCGGGCCACAGGATGCATGCACTGCCATTAGTCTGGACGGTAAACAGGCGTCATTAGGCTGTTCGCTTTACATCTCCTAAGGTGCCTCCGCCAACATTTCCCTAACGACACCAACAAAGAGTCTGTCGCATAAAAAGAAAAGAAAACAATGGATAGCTACAAAAGAATGAAGTAACGCCGTTAAGAAAGGTCTGCTTTGTCTTCAGTTGAGGTGCTGCAAAGGCGCTTGTGTATAATGTGATAAAACGAGGCAGCAGCTTCACGGAAGCTTGCAGACAACCCACCGAGGTCAGTGCTCGTAGAAATTATCCAGTGGATTTCATTCTTCGGTTATTCGTTTCATAATCTTGTGCTTCACAGTAAACACATCGTTTACTTTTCTCCTGGAGATACTTCTGCCGATGATTTGTGTTAGAATGGTCGTTTCAATAGTCATTCATATTTAGACCTCTTCCCTTGTTCTTATTCCGATATTCGTTGTTGCTGCTTCTGTCAACTACAAGTTACATTCAGTCACGTAAAATTCGTATACACTTCTTCTGTTCAAGTCTCAATTCCAAAAACATATGTAGCTCACCTTAAACGGCAATGTATATCTCTGTTTGTGTGTGTGTGTGTGGGGGGGGGGGGGGGGGGAGGGGTGCGCGCGCGCGCGCCTCGGCGTACATATTTCTGTACATTTTCTACCAGTCGCAACAGACAGTGATTTAATGTAAACAGTGTTTTCATTCGCCGCTCTAAACATAAAATTAGCATTTTATTTGTCACGCGCCTGATTTGAAAATAATCTTATCATGACTAACCACAGATAGAAATAGCGAGCATGGTGTGAACAGCATCATCAACTCTGCTTGAAATAACACCTAACATAAATATAAACTTTATGAAATGTTAACTGTCACACTTAAAAATGAACGATTATAACACGATTATAAAATAAAGATAATTTAATATTGAATACAGTGCCAAGGTTAGATTAGATTGAAAAATGTGTGAACAGCTATTATTTGTTGTTGGCGAGCTAGCTTACTCCACTAAATATAAACTTTTTGGAGTAAGCTGATGGATAATAATCAAACTACAGCCCTCCTTTCTCAATGTCCAACTGATCTTGGCGTCTAAAAAGAAGTCACTACCGTTTTTGGCCTCCAGTAACGTCGCTAGTAACGGCATACTCAACTCCAGTTTAGGAAGAGATATTAAAAGCACTTTATTCAATATCGTAACACAAGGAAACTTCAAACAGTGAGTTACACGTTATTATGGAAGGCCAAATAACTTTTATTGAACGCTACAGTACACTTGAAAGAGACACAGGTACATGACATTATTTTTCACGATATTCACCAAATCTCTGTGAATAGCGGTCGGAACGTTCTTTGTTCAATTCCTCGACGATAGAAATCCGTTTCTTGGTCATGGAGTCATTCGAAAACCGCTCTGTCATCGTTGGAAAATCCGATATGTGCAGCCTCGGACAAATTGTTGGTATAATTATTTCTATGGCCGGACACCAATTTGCATTTGTTTCATGTATCGTCAGAATTTCACAGTGAATTTGTGTGTAATTTAGACGTATTGCTCACAAGAATCGTACTGTACCGAATACTTTAGCTTTAGAGCACGTTCCCAGTTGCCGCGCCCTTTCACTCACACACTGTGATGTGTCTGTTATCCGCAAATTAGCGAAACTTTGTCTACAGGAAAGATGGAACATGTTCTGACAATATGTACAACGATCTTAGCGTGGGACAACATGTGCTACTTACTTTTTGAAGTCGCCTCGTACGCATTGTTTCTGTATCTTCTGCTGTCTTCCTATGAAGAGTATTTAGTTGTTGCGTCTTCCTTTGTTCCTGTTCTACCACTAACATTGCCAAATCCAATAATTAACATGTTGACCCCGTGAGGATACGGGGTAAAAGTCACAAAAAGAAGATCTCTCTCCTGTTCATTTTTATCGTTCCAGCAACATTCCTCTGCTGTACTCCTTTTTCATAACTCTTTCCATTTTACCTTCTGTATTCGATTGTTTGCGGCAGTTCTGATTTAACAGCTGTTGTTTAGCTAAAAGGCCATACCATCTTTATATATTTTTGATGTCTTCTAAATGCTTTCCTTTTGTTTCCTGTTTCACCATTTTCTAGCATCCTACCACTGAATGCTTTACATTATTTTTGTTGATAGTCACCTCTCTATATTTTCGTGTTTCTTTATACACAAATCATTTTGCATTCCGCCGAAACATTCCTTCTGCTTCTTCCTTTGCTATATCCTGATTTCACGCTGTTCTCTCTATCCGGCTTCCTCATTTTTCGCTCCTTTTCTTTTTTTACGTCTTTTACTAACAGAAAAGCTAGCTCTCGGATACTTTGTTACGATTTCTTTAGTTCCCCTGAGAAGAAAATGTTGCGGACATGACGAAACAAACTGCTAGAAGAAAAATTAGTTAATTACCACTGCTGGTTTACTTGCAAAATCTTGCAGAGCGAATTATTTGTATGAAACTCTTGACGAATATATGAAGGAAATTTTCTTTGAATGTGCACTCTTTCAGAAAGTAACATCAACCAATTATAACATCGATAAATTGCGAAAGAACGGAAAAGTGTTTTTTATTGTACCTACTAAGCATCTTTTTATTGTGCAATGTAGATGTTAATATCTCTGCTAAGTTAATATACCTGCTAAGTTTATATGCACCAGATGCTTTCGCAGCTTATTTAAGCTTGTGTAAGTTTATCTACAGCTACCAAGCAACAAACATGTGACATTGGAAGTGACACTACTCACTGACTCTTTACAGTGGGTGCAATATTTCATTCCTGGTAAAGACGTCTATGTGGGCCACGAATGGAAAGATTTGTGATATGACATTTACGAAAAGAAATGGAGACGTAGTTTGCTTCTATTTACAAAAGAAGAGTGAGAGACGGGTTGAATGGGGTGGCGGGTGGGGGCAAAGGCACATGTGTTTCTGACAGAAAATTCCCCTGGCAGCGGGCGAGGCTTTCTTATTATCAGCCATAGATCACATCTCTATCATGACTCGGAACGGAAGCGAAATATGTCATGGATGACGTATTGCTTCTATCACGCGAGCCTGCAGGCCAGAACTGGTTATATGTGCTGGTATGACTCGGTGTCTTGAAACGCCATTTCCGTGCTTTATCTGCTAGCTGCCTTACGTAATGTATAAATTAGAGCACCTATCTGCAATGGAAGATGAAAGGAGAAGGAAAAGAATGTATGCAACTAAGTGCGTCGATTCCATGTTATGACTGGGAAACATACAGTGCTTTTCCGCATATGCTGCCTACATTTACTTTACCGGAGCAGACCGCTATTGCAAATATCTGCGAATTCTAAACTTAAGATCCTTACCTCCTCTCAATAAACTAATGTCTCTCTAGTTATTTCAAGTTACAGGGGTCATTTAAATCGATAGAAGCAGATTTTTATGCGACTGTATTTCCGTGGCACCCGTTGTAGAACTATCGCAACTAAAACATTTATCAGGGTATGAAGTTAGGATAAGCGCGCAAGTACATCAATGAGGAAAAAACCAGAAAAACAGGATAAAATTAGTGTATATGCTGTAACAGCCACATTGAAATTTCGACGACTCTCATAAAGGTGAAGTGAAAGGAGCTAGGGCACGACGTGGGCTATGTTGAACTTTCCTACTTTTATTACAGAATACTTCTATGATTTTATTTTCTGCTTCATAAATATTTTTGTGCTAAAAGTAAAATTTAATTTTTTATAGTATCAGTTTTAACAACAAGTTTATATCGGATTAGAAAGAAAGACCAGAATACTACAATCTGAAACAATTGGCACTGTCACGGTATATTGCACAGTATATAGTATCGCATGATTCTGTTAAAGAACTCCAACATTTGCAACTACTTACCTTTAGCAATAACATAAATATTGACTTTAGCATTACGAGTAAATTTCTGTCAATATTCACTTTGTCGATTCCAGTTACATAAATAACTACCATCGAGATACGACAGTTGTGTCTATGACAAATTTCCGTGTATGCATTGTGTAAGGATTAACAATAACCCTTTCATTTGGTTGATCTGCGTACAAATATTTCCATGTCGAGGGAAAACAGCAGTGAGTCTGTGCTGCTGCTCCGTCTCTAAGGACCTCTAAGTCGAGCAGAAGTTCTGTTCCAGCCTTTCTTTCTTCCTTCAGCTACCTTCTTGCCAAATAATACTTTTCAGCCCATTGATAAGTATCACATTTTCTGGATCTGTTTAGTTTACACTTCCTATTCCGTACGAACTGCTACTTCACAACGGGTAAAATAGGTTTTCTTTCTCAGACTGTGAGAAATATATGCTTCTATATCAATAATTAACGGCGGTTAAATAAGAACATGCGTACAGACATCTCCCAGCTAGCATAGGGCAAATAACATGACGCGGCACTACACTTGCTAACTGAATACAGAACAGAGACTAGTTGTCTCGATGTCGACGGAATGTCATTTTTATGTATAAAGAATGAGAATTAAAGAATAATCCTAATTAACACGTAATATCGTCATATTCTATTACCGAGATCAATTATGGAGGAGAAACAAAAATTCGTGAAATATTTTTTGGTTAAATGTGTGCATAATGTCAACACCTTTGAGTTTTTTGTATTACTTAACAGAATAGCTGGGTCACGACGGATCTCAGACATACGTTGATCGATATATAATATCTGAGACGACCAACTGCTGTGTCTGTGGGTTCCTGCTGAGGAAAAAGTGTCCGAAGGACGGGTCTAAGTGGTGAAAAGTTCAACACATGGTCACTCTCTCAGACCTGGCCTTCAA
This sequence comes from Schistocerca serialis cubense, assembly GCF_023864345.2. Lineage (NCBI taxonomy): Eukaryota > Metazoa > Arthropoda > Insecta > Orthoptera > Acrididae > Schistocerca > Schistocerca serialis. The sequence goes on from NC_064640.1 coordinate 1,007,050,537, forward strand.
TTAGAAAAGAAATAAGCCAGTTTTTTGCTAAAGAATATTTCCGACGATGTTCTAGGTCACATGACTTGATTTACGTTAAAGCAACTCGTTATTTAAGTTTTACCATCTTCTTTCCATAAGTAAACTAACAGTAAATTTCAATAAACCACATAATTATGTGTAATGATTTGGTAGCATTTAACATATCGTTGACAACCACGTTATGATAAGCGAAGAATTATTGAGTCTGGAAAATAACGGAAGAAATAACTGACCTTGTCATTTCTAGGTAGCATCCGAGCATTTAGGTTTAGTGATTAATTAAGTTTCCGCAGAAACTGCAATGACTCGTCTCCTAGCAGTATCTAACGCTGGACCAGCTCGCTCTACAGGCGGCTCCAGTTTTCTGTTACCTTTTGCTTTTGTTTTAAATGTTTCGAATAGACGAACCAAGTTGTTGTCGCTCACTAGCTTTCAGAATAAGAACGAGCAGTACGAGGAATGAATATCTCATTTTCCTTAAACGTTTTACCAAACGTCGCTTCCGATTTATTAAGAAATTTGGAATCATATGCCGAAAGAGATGAGATCACATAGAGAATAAATAAGCGAAAAAAAGGCATAAAGGATGGCAAACTTTTGTCATCCTGTAGCTGCAGAGGTCATCAGGGACGGAGAGTTACTTTGTGGACAAAAATGGGGGAAATCCACCACAGCTTACGCAAGAAACCAGCCCAGTATTTGTCTCAAGCAATTTAGGGAACTCCAAGAACACGTAAATCTGAATGACAGAATGACAATTTCAATCTTCTTCCTCCTGTATATGAGTCAAGTGTCTTCCGCCTATAGGGGAGATGAGAATATAAGTCCCCTCTTCCTCTGTAAAAAGGATTAGGTTATGTATACTCAGTAGTAATCTGCAGTGATCGAACTTGAATTACATTTCTTCTTAAGGAATACACACGAGAAAATCTGTAGAAATAAAACTAATGAATGAAACAATTTTCCCATTATATATTTATACAGTTTATCCAAATTACATGATCTTTATTTTAAATTGTATCTCCAGTGTATACTTTACTATTCTGAAACGCTTTCATAGTTCAAAAACTACTGATGCTACTATATTACTCTCATTTTAGATGCTAACACATTTGTCTCTAACTTTTATGTGAAAGCTGTTTACCAGCTTGTCATTAATGAAGTTATATTCTGAGGAAACCCATGGAAGAGCGTTTTCTTCGTAGTGCATCGCTAACCTTCTGGGCTTGAACATGTCGAGGTTTCCCCTTCATTGGCTCTAGGGCTTAAGTACAACGCTTGGTTGTATGGTTGGTTGGTATGTGAGGTTGAAAGGACCGGACTACAAAGGCCATCGGTCCCTTGCTTGGTTGTATGCCTTCCGACTTACAAGGTAAAGGGTTGACCTTTGACACCGTTACTTGTGACCCGTAAGCATGCACACGTTGTTCTTGAAGGCCCTTAGTTTAATTACCAATACCAATACATAGTACGTAACGCAGTGGGTTCTAAACGAATATTTGTGAGCTTGGTGATAAACAAAGTATGTAGTAGTTACAAGCTGTGAGGAATACTGATTGAGAAGCAGGATGTACATGAAGAGACGGAATGCTGAGCAGCCAAAGTGAAAACACCGCTTCTTTAAGCAGACTGCTAAAGTTGAAAACAGTTCGGCATTATTTCGTAAACCTAGTTAAATAATTTTTTCACATCACTGATAAATACTACCTATTTCTGTAATCGTTGTTTACACGTAACTGCTGAAAAAATCCTGTTTGTCCGTTCAAAATGGCTCTGAGCACTATGGGACTCAACATCTGAGGTCATCAGTCCCCTAGAACTTCGAACTACTTAAACCTAACTAACCTAAGAACATCACACACATCCATGCCCGAGGCAGGATTCGAACCTGCGATCGTAGCAGTCGCGCGGTTCCGGACTGAAGCGCCTAGAACCGCTCGGCGTTTGTCCGTTCAGTGTGAACTAAAAACTGAAATCTGTTGTCGAATATCCAACACCTGAATCTGGTTCTTTATTTGAAGACTAGTCATCTTAATTTTTCCTTTATTACATTCATATGTATAATCTAATGACTACGATTAAACACGCGTAGTTTTGCTGTAACGTGATTTTAATCATCTCCTTGGCCCTTACTTTACACACCATTTCGAGTTTCCGATTAAAATAAATTTAAATATGCGAAGTCTCGAAATATAAGGGGAAACTAAGAAAGTATATTATGCCTAGTTATTTAGAACCAACGAACTATCTCATAAGTATAGTGACCTTTAATGACTACACCACCACTATTATTATTAGAAATAATTATTTTTTGTGCATGTTACAGTATCTTGTTTGGTTTTGACAAAGTTACGAAAAACTAGCGCTCCCATTTATCGACTAAACGAGAAAAATTCTAACTAGTAAAGACATTGTGATATCGCCAATCTTGAGTCTTATAATGAACAGAACATAAACGCACATTTTCCCAATTATTTCCAACAGTCTGTGAAGCTTGAATATGCTGTAAATAATGTAAATCTTATTGCAGTTGAGTAGTACATAAACGCACATTTTTCCCAATTATTTCGAACAGTCTGTCAAGCTTGAATATGATGTAAATGATGTAAATCTTATTGCAGTTGAACAGAAAAAAAAGATAACATACGTGTGGATGGGTTAGATCATTTCTTTCCTGTGACTATCCGTCAGTATTGAATCACTTTCGTTTTTACGACAGTAAGTTCATTTATGATGTTTTCTACACTGACTTCTCAACTAATGTGCAAAACAGAATACAGGAAATTGGAAGAAATAGTAATTTTTGATGCACGGCTTTATTTGCTACAAAACCTATCCTCTAAAGTTTTCTGGAGATAAAATTGCGTACTTCTGATACTTCAATAATTTAAGTACGAGTATTTCAGACTTTTTATTATAGATCCCTGTATTTACAGGAAGATAAATGAATAAAAACTTTGTAATTTGAGGAATCAATCCACAGTAAGACAGTAAGGATTTTTTTATCATCATATAACGCACCTAAAGACCACACAGTCATCTCTCAGAATTTAGAAATTTTTTACGATTTCACAGGGTAAGACTACATCTATTTAAAAGCTTCATAATTACATTTAAAATTACTGTATCATTTTGATGGAGGAGAACTGCTATATTAGTTGGTAATAGCTGATGAGCTCTGATGAACTGTTGTATGAAATCTGTTTGATGGTTTGCACACAGTTTACGTTCGAAAAAAAAAAATATTGGTACTTCCCACTGTTACTCTATTACACTCACAATAAGGCTTATCTCGAGCGTGTATTCGGTGACGATGGCTGGGGAATGATTCATAATTCAATCTCGTATGAATTATGGAACTTAAAAAGTTTTCATTTGTCTCAACCGTTTGGAATGAAGGCCCCTAGGGAATATTCAGCTTTATTTGTCCATAATATTTTTCTTTAGTGCGTATCGATGTTTAATGTTCGTCTTTCATTGGCGCCTTATTCTTCGTCTCATGTCGGTCATTAAATGTTTTGAATGCGTCATTTTGAGCGACAGTCATCGACTATTTCATTATGTTTAATGTTAGGGTGTCTCCCGATCCACATAAATTTCACTTTCTCCTCGAGATTTTCGTTACACAAAAACAGTGAAGTCGCTTTACACATTGAAATTTCGCTATAGCCTACTCGAGTCTGTCAGATCAATCTCTCGGTAAATGACGGCATTCTTTTTAAGTAGGATGTTGTTTGGCTCGTGGGACTGTGGCATGCGTCACGTTTACTCGTGCTGGAGATCCGCCTCGCCCGTGGGCGGTGTGTAACTGAGTCAGCGCGAGAAAACCTGAGTACACATTCACAATTGTGCCTGGAAGAGTGATGCCCAACTAATCGCCAAATAAGGAGACGGAAATGTACCTGTTGGCAGCTGAGGTTACGTCCGCAGATCCGGCGATCTGTGAGCGGGCAGCGGCACGCGCCGCAGAGCCAGCTGCCACCGCCGCCGCCGCCGCTGCCGTATAAGGTCCACTCTTGGCTTCATTTCCCATCCCACCATCCCAGCGTAGCTTTCTGCTGCTATCCGGAGCCCCTGCGTGCCACGGCCTACTTCGCAACCGTAACAGTCACTGCGATCGTCACGCGGAGGATAAACAAATTTCGAAAATGTACTAGAGGAACAAATGATTGCCCGAAAAACCACTTCGTGTCGAAATTAGGGCGTTGCGAATGGAATGCCGGATTTCTGCACGGAGTAAACTGGCATCGTAAAGTGGAAGAAGAACTCTTGCAAAGCAGCAAGGTGTGGTAAGATAATTTCATACTGATGATTTATGTTAGTTACATGTTCTACAGATCATTTGAAGGATTTTTTTATCGAAATAATGTGGAACGAGTCAATTTATAGGATATGGACAATTGATTAGTGTTTTATGAGAACCAAGTCTCAATGAAACATTCTCGTATAAAACCTCAAACTTTCGACGATTACTTTCATCGCCTTCGTCAGGAGTCAGTTGCTCCGTACGAAGATGATGGAGGTAATAATCGAAAGTTTGAGGTTTACCCTGAACTGACGCGGAAGAAGTCCGAGAATATTTTATACAATATCATTAGTGGTGTTAACACTGATGAACACATTATCATTCTATTCCCACTAATGCAACTACACTTAAAAACTAGTTATTTTTTATTTTTTTACTGGCTACCAGTTTTTAAGTAGAAATTCGTCAGGCAATAGAAGGGGCTGGCCAGGAGAAATGATTTTAAATCAGATTAAAAAATTGCTTCGCTACTTGTCACACGTTTTATATTATTGGGTAAATGATCAAAAATTTTTAATACTGCATCATGAACTCCCTGAGCCACTGACAGCTTTAACAATGGGTAATAAAGGTCATTTTTCCCTTTTGTGCTGTAGATAAGGAAATCACTGTTCGTCTCAGTTTGTGATGGATTATTCGTGACGAATTTCATTAGCGAATATATATACTTTAACGGTCCTGTTAAAATGCCTAGCTGCTTGAATAGGTACTTACAAGAGTGAACAGCATATATTATTCTTACTGCTCGCTTTTCTGCTATCAATACCGCCAGAATCCTTAATGCAAGCAAGCAGACGTGCACGCACTGTCTTATACTGGTGTCGGATGTCAGTTTGTGGGATGGAGATTCATGCTTGTTGCAGTTGGTCGGTCAATACAGGGACGGTTAATGCTGTCTGTAGATGACGCTGGATTTGTCGTCCGTTGATGTGCCATATGTGCTCCATTGGAGTCTTATCTGATGATCGAGCAGGCTAAGGCAACATGTTGACACCCTGTAGAGCATGTTGGGTGTCAACAACGGTGTGTGGGCGAGCGTTATCCTGTTGGAAAACACCCTCTGGAAGCTGTTCACGAATGGCAGCACGACAGGTCGAGTCAACAGACTAACGTAAAACTTTGCTGTCAGGGTGCGTGGGATAATCACGAGAGTTATCCTACTGTCATACGAAATTGCATACCAGACCATAACTCCAGGTGTAGTTTCAGTGTAGCTAGCACGCAGGTAGGCAGGTTGGTTGCACACCCTCAACTGACCTCTTTCTAACAAACACGCAGCCATCACTGGCACTGGGGCAGATCCATATTTCATCAGGAAACACAACAGACATCCACCCTGCTCTCCAGTGAGCTCTCGCCTGACAACACTGAAGTCGCACATGGTGGTGGCTTGTTGTCGGTGGAATACACGCTACATGACGTGTGGCTCGGAGGTGTCCTCTGAGTAACCGATGTGTAACAGTTCGTTGTGTCACTGCGGTGCCAACTGCTGCTCAGATTGCTGATGCAAATGCAATACGATATGCCAGAGTCATACGCCGAACACGATGGTAGTGCCACGTGGCCGTCGGGAGTCCGGTCTACTCGCGTTTGTACTTTTTCGAGACCACCGCTGCCAGCAGTCGTGTACAGTGGCTACTTTCCTGCCAAGTCTTTCTGCAACATCTCAGAAGGAACATCCAGCTTCTTGTAGCCCAATTAGAAGAACTCGTTCAAATTCAGTGAGGTGTTAATAATGGCATCTTTGTCGCTTTTAATGGTATTTTTTACTAACCCAGCTCACCTCGTCCAGCCTCAAAGTAACTGATGCTCACGACCGTTACAGCGTGTATTTAAAGCAAGCCGGATTTGCATCCTCGTCGTGGCGCTACTAGCGCCGCTCTTATGCGACTGGTGCAAAATTGGAACAGTCATCGATCTTTCAGAAGTAGAAACTCGTTTACCACCTTTCGTTTATGTCGCACAACTCACTGATTTTTTCCGTCGGTATATTTGACAGCAGTAGACTGAATTTCGAATATCTTTTTACAACTAATATCTTAAATATTTCAAAATAAGTAATAATCAGGGTGTTATTTGTAAAAGTACAGTGCGGACATGGAGCCATACAAAGGAAGATGTCAAACTTTGATTGCTTCCATGTCTTTTTTTCTTCAGATAGCCTTACGTGTATTTTCTTTCGTGGATAACTGTTAGAAATTGTGAGGTCCGTCGTTTGGTGTGGCGTTTGGCGGTTGACCTTCAAACAAATGTAACTTATTGCTCATAAATGTGAGGAAAAACCCGTTATTTTATTACACGAACAAACACTGGAAGCAGTCACAAACTGCGTAAAACTCAGAGTACCAAATACAGTTTCCAGATCGAGCTCCATTTTTTGAATCCTCACGAAGTGTAGTCCACCCACGACCCTTTTGACCGATACTTGAGTACTGCTCGTCAGTCTTGGACTGTTAACGAGATAGGATTGCCAGATGAAATAGAGAAGACCCAAAAATATGTAGCGCCTATCGTCATAGGTTCCTGTAGTAAGTGCCACGGCTCATCCAGCTCCTGTGGAATCGTTACAGGAGCGCCGTTGTGCATCGCGGTGTGGTTTACTGTCAGCTTGAGAGAGCGTGCATCACTAAAAGGATCGACCGATGTATTGCTTAGTCCAGTTTCTAATTCGCGAAAAGTTCAGGAAGGCAAAATCAGAGAGATGTTCTTCCCACGTACCTTTTGCGACTGGAACAGGGAATTGGGGTAGCGCCAGCTGTAAACAAAGTACCTCCCCCCCCCCCTCTCCCTCCCAGGAACATTACATTAGGGACTTGTGGGGTATAGATGTAAATGCAGATAAAATTCTTTTTCTCGTTTTTAGTGTTCGTCGTATTTATTTACCTTTTATTGTTCATTTTAAGCCCAAATTGCTTACTATTACTACTCTTTCTCGTTTCATTCATTTTGTTTCGTCTGTTTTACTGTCTCTCTGACGAACAAACTAAGCACTATTGAAGATAAGTTTTTTCTGTAGCTTACTGCATGTTTTGGTAAAGTATTTTAGCTTTTAATTTTACTTTTCTGCCACTAGATTTTTATAAATACTATAAACTAACTTCGTATCTTCATCCTTCGGAATTACAATGTGCCAAAACTAGACTACCATATTGCACTTTCTCTAGGTTTAAACATGCCAAACTGAGTTACATATAACAGTGGTTAAGGTACTGGACTCCCATTCAGGTGGATTGAGATCAAGAGCCTAGTCTGTGTACCTAGACGTAGGTTTACTCTCAGTTCTGAACACGTCATATCAGTCCTTACATTTCTTTGCTGTCCCATCTGCTGATAAAGGTAACTTAAAAAGTCCTTTTCAAAGAACTGTTCCCTTCCGGGCGTAACGTTTTAGTTTAATTGCCTTATATGCATTCTTTTACCAATTATTATAATAAACGTTTTCGGAGACGGGTAGTATATTCAGCTGTTTGAGCGTGCGTTGAAAGTAAAAGACTAAGTTATTTTCCTTTTTGTCCTAATCTAGCGCTGTGCCTCTCTACTTTCCGTACACTATCCGAGCAGCCATCTTAAAAGCAGCTCGTGATACCTTGTTTGAGCATACACGTTTTAATGTCCGCCAAGTTTTCGGTAACAATTCGCACTTTTGCTTGACCAGGCTGTCGTTAAGCCACCGGCTTTATAATGAGGAGGAGCGCGTTCAAATTCCCATTCGATGTGATTAATTTCGCATTTTCAGGCGAATGTTGGGATGGTTCCTCCAGAAGGCCGCAGCAGCGTCCAACTGAGCTTGTGGTACCTCCGTAATGATCTCGGCGTAACCAATAGCTTTAATCTCTTTATCCCTCTGGGAATAGCCGGCCAAAGTGGCCGAGCGATTCTAGGCGCTTGAGTCTGGAACCGCTACGGTCGCAGGTTCGAATCCTGCCTCGGGGATGGGTATGTGTGTTGTCCTTAGGTTAGTTAAGTTTAAGTAGTTCTAAGTTCTAGGGGACTGATGACCTCAGAAGTTAAGTCCCATAGTGCTCAGAGCCATTTGAGCCTTCTGGGAATATGACAGTGACGGAGTGGGTCATCATTGAGAAATAATCATAACCCCTCAGTGGCTATACCTTACTTGCTCCATCTCGTTGGTACCAGAGAGACAGTCCGCGTGCCACTTTACGGTGTATGGCGGGAGGTAATTAGAGTACCTTTTCCAACTTCCCTGTTACATTCGCGGAAGGCGCGTATTGAAAAATGGCTGTCAGAAAGCCTCCGTATGATCTCAAGTTTCTCATTTTACAGGGGCGGTCATTTCGCGAAAAGTCTATGGGAAGGCTTAAAATGCAACTCGATTTCTCTTGAGAAGTGCTCTCTCGGAAGTCTGACGGTAAACCTATCTCTGGAATACATCTCCGTTGCAGGTTGGTGGAATCCTCTGTGACACTTTCATAACGAAACGTACTTGTGAGGTAACGCCCCGTCTTTCTTTATACAACTTCTTTGTCTCTTCTACTAATCTTACCTGGTAGAGCTCCCTGACTGCCGGACAATACAGAAGAAACCGTGAAACGAGGGCTATGTAAGTCACCCCTTTCATAGGTGAATTAAACTTCCTTAGAATTTTCCTAATGCCTCTCTGTCTGGCATTTACTTAATCTATAACTTGTTTTATGTAGTGATTCCATAAAGGGTCAATCTGGACACTTTCTCCTCGAAACTGAATAGTTCTAACTCTCTTCAGTGATTAATCTCCAATGTTGTAAACAAAGAACAACGTGTCATTCCTTCTGGATTCCCGTGCCGCAGCGAAGAACCGTTTCAGATAACAGAAGGAGAACGATAGCTGTAGTGACAGGGATAAAGCTTTCAGATGTCGGCTCGACAGGTACGCGGAACCTTTGGCCGCGGGCTCGACCTCAGTCTTCCACCCGCAATGGAGAATGAACGTTTGACATTGCCAGCCATTCGTGCAGGCAAAACGTCAGAAAAATCGTTAAACATACGTCAGCTGAAGATCACGAGACAAAAGACGAAAGGCAATACGGGAACAAGTGGCCATGAATTCCTCAACAATTTGTATTTATGAGCAATTTGTCTCTGTTGTGAGTTTCTGAATCACGCGTCGCTCTTTTGCGGTTCTTTCAGTATTTAGCTTCGATTATCTGGCGTTGCAACTTTCCTATATACAACAGTATCATTCTCGAATAGTCTCACTGAGTTTGCGATCTTACTTGCCAGATCTCTCGTATAACGATTCGAATATTATTAGAGGTGGTAATACTCATCAAAACCAGAAAAACAAGACCAACAATCGTGGGTCCAGAGACGTATTTTTCTGGATACTTGAACACAGAAGGTGCTGAACGTTACATGACAATCGAGCCAACTGCCCTTCGTCCCAAGGAATTGCTCATTTTTCGAAGTACAACAGCATTGTTCATGAAGTACCACTCAGACAAGACGATGACTCAGGCATTCGGCTGTTGCCAGTCGTCGAGCACTGGTTCTGCGGCGCACGATCCCCCATCTGAGGCGTGTGGAGTGACTGAGCCTCCCACAGCCCGAGTTTCGGTGTACTAGACAACCTGTGTCCGTAAGACGCTTGGGTAGTTGGCCGAACAAGTTATCGGGTGGTACTGTGCCACATGGATATAAAGGGTGTTTCGAAAGACAGCGCGCGAGTCGAAGAAGCTGACAGAGGAGTCGAAACACAACTACTGTGGAATGGGAGCTTACGGTCTTGGTGGTAATCCTGAGTACTGATCGACAGCCAAAAGTCTTTCGGCTGCTTCTATGGACAAGTGTTCAGACCTTAAAAAGTAAGTATTTACGCCTTCATGTTTACTTGACTTATTTTTCTTGGTTTGATGAGCACTACCAACTCAAAAAACATTAAAAAATTTTTTAACTCACTTTATGTAACGCGAAGAGTAACGTCTCCATAACATTCCCTCGGCCTACGCTTCAAATTGCTTTTACTTCTGACGATTTCGCCCCGTTAAATACGACAGGAGTTTCATCTACTAGGAAGTCATGAATTCAGTCGGAATTGTGGTCCATTTTCCGCAAGCTGTCTAGCTGGCGGACTAGGATGTAAAATACAACCGTAACTTCAGTTAATGTGTTCGGATTGTTGGTGACTTGGACCCTTCAGTTCCAGGTGTGAGCTTCTTGCCGCTCATGCCAGCTAACCGCAGAGAGACGCTCGACGTGCGTTGACATCTTCATCTTCATCTGCATCTACGTCTACATCTACATACTCCGCGAACCACCACACGATGCACGGCGGAGAGTACTTGTACCACTGCTAGTCATTCCCTTTCCATTTCCACTCACAAATGTAATGAGGGAGAAACAACAGTACAGTATATACCTCAGTACGAGCCCAGATTTCTCTTATGTTGTCTTCGTGTTCCTTTCGCGAAATACACGTTGGCGACAGTGGAATCGTTCTGCAATCAGTATGTATCAAAGCCCGGTTCTCGAAATTTTGTCAGTAGTGTTTTTCGGAAAGAGAGTCGGCTTCCCTCCAGGGATTCCTATTAGAGTTCACGAAGCATCTACCGACATAAAATTTAGCAGTGCGCCTCTAAACTGCTTCGATGTGTCTCTTTGATCCGACCTGGTGGAGATCCCAAACACTCGAACAGTACTCAGTAATGGGTCACACAAGTATTCTGTACGCAGTATCCTTTATAGGTGAGCTACACTTCGCTAGAACGCTCCCAGTTAACCGAAGTCGACCATTTGCCTTCCCTACAACTGACCTATATGTTCGTTCTATTTCATGTCGCTTTGCAACGTTACACCCAGATAGTTAATCGATCTGACTGTGTCAAGCAGCACACCACTAATGTTATTTTCTAACATTACAAGATTGTTTTTCCTAATCATCTTCATAAATTTATATTTTCTTTTGTGACATTTAGACCAAGCTGCCATTTATCACACCTAATGCAAATTCTGTCTAAGACATCCAGCCTGTTCCTATAGTCATTCAACGAAATATAGAGCAACTGGAGAAGGTACGCTTCATGTTATGTTCCTACAGTTCAAGGACTTGGTTTTCCAGGCTTTGTTTTGGCGAGGATGCTGGAAAGGGATTACGTTTCGAGACTGTGGGCTGAGAACTTTCCAGCACACGTCACTGAGTGAAGCAGACCCACATCTCACTACCCGTCACGTTCCACCTACCACGGTCAGGATGCTCGTGACAAAGAAAATCTTCGGTAATGCTTCTTATTTCGTTAGTGTATTAGTGAAACATTGTTGTTCTCCGTTGCTCTCTTCCACCTCTAATCCAGTTTCTACGATAAAGTATATTCTGTTGTGCAGTATACGAGTAAGGGCCCACACTGACCCCTTCCCTACTCAGCGGTGCTTATACGCTGCAGCAACGCACTCAAACGGAAACTTTTTGATCGTTCTTGGATTTGTTTTACCGACATAGCTTTGATGTCACCTTTGTCTTTTCCAGTTACATTCTTTCCTTTTTGTATTCTTATGACTTGTTTGGGCCTCTACGTGCTTAATAATAAGCGTATAAATATTCAGTTATACAAGAAACAATACCATGAAACTGATTCGTTATACTACAATTTGTGGTGCAGCCGTCAACAAAATTCTGATAACTGTTTCTTTTTTCATTCTTTTCCCCAACACCATGCTCGATAATCCAGTCTTTCTTTTCCTTCAGTACTTCAGCCTGTAACAACTTACAAAATATAAAATTTGCATCATTGATTTATTGGGTAGTTTACTTTTATATTTAATGAGTCTTTATTTTTGCCTGTAAGGAGACCTTGCAATTTTTGGCGAATGCTAATTGATATTTCCTAGGTTCCAAATACGAGAAGAATCTTTCGTCCTGTATTCTTGCACACATTCAGTGTCCGATCTTTATAATCACAGGTGTTTCAACTCCTGTTGCATCAATCACTGATGATTTGATTTGCTACATGAAACATCTGTCTCCGCTTTCCGTTGCACTGCCTTACCTACGATGTTCTCGCTCCTCTAATTAGATTTTCCAACTTCTGTCATTATGCGAAATTTTTTCAGCAGATCCTATCAAAAAAATGGTTCAAATGGCTCTGAGCACTATGGGACTTAACATCTGTGGTCATCAGTCCCCTAGAACTTAGAACTACTTAAACCTAACTAACCTAAGGACATCACACACATCCATGCCCGAGGCAGGATTCGAACTTGCGACCGTAGCGGTCACGCGGTTCCAGACTGTAGCGCCTAGAACCGCACGGCTACTCCAGCCGGCTGTAATAACAGTATGCGTAATTCTTTGAACATTTAAAATTAATATTATCATAAAACTTACAGATTTCTGTGACCTATATGTCGTGCTTCATAGATAGTAGAGGTTATACTCAATTTGTTCCTTGCTTAATCAGTGAGAAGGGGAGAACCTGCAAGCAATGCAGCGCGACTGCTCTAACAGGAAAGCACGGATACTCGCTTGGGCATGAGCGGAGATAGTTACCTCTAGAGAGAATCTGACGCTGAAAAATAACTGATGCAGGGGATGCTGATGATTAATATGTAAATACAAGAGGAATTGCGGAGTCTCAATTACAGTGAAGACAAGTTCCTGATGTCTGCAGCAGAAAGTTGCATGCTTAGTTGCCTAATTTTGCACTGTTTAATTCTCTTTCTGTGAAAAGATATATAGATTTAACGATTAGTGTCTCGTCATTGCTTTTTTAAGGAAACATACTGAATTACTCCATAATGCTGTAGGGGAGGTTTTCTCACGAAATATCCGTGTCCATGGGGTTGTCTATGTATGTTTCTTACAGTCACTGAACACTAATGTACCACTTGATACGGTACAGAAAGCTAGTCTCTTAATGTATAACTTACTGTAAACTTTTCTTCGTAATTCTGCCTAATGCAACAACTCTCGCGCTGTAGCGAGACGACGCTGTTATCTTCGGTGATGATTGCAGATGGCCCACCGCTCTGGCGTAGTCAAATCTTGAGCAGTAGCGGCGTATGGTAACTCTTGAGGGCGTGCCTACGCCGATGTCTCTCATTCGTCGCTGTGTGTGGCAGCGTCTGTGCTTAATTGTGGTTCCGTCATGGGGTAGCAACTTTGTCGCGGTACCTCGTTCTTCAGACGACACCACAAATAGCTTAATGGATGACGTCCAGATATCAGACTACAAACAAAGTTTCTTTGTCAACGTGAAACGTTCGCTTTGAAGACAAGATAAGCATTGTGGTTTCCGAGACCTTCCCAACTTGACAGCTAACAATACGCCACAGGCTGGCTGAATTCCTGACAGCGAGACTACAACTTTCACTCGCAGTACCTTACGAATACGACCTAGTAAATCCTTGAAATATTAGCTATGATATCCGAAAGTAACGAAAGCGAAACTTGTATGACATACCTACTTTGTGCACTGAAATAATTCAACAACCGCACTTGAAAATTTATGCCGGACCGGGTGTCGAACCCGGATGCTCAGCTCTTCTTGAATGCCTAAGTGCCTCGGCATCCCGTCCAATCCACGTTCCCGAGTGCTGCTTACCAATGACGTTGTGACCCAGTCAATTTTCCCCCGTTGCTGGCAACTGTGCTTGTGGGGATTAAGTTATTCTCGAACTGCGAACTTAATTACACTACTGGCCATTAATATTGCTACACCACAAAGATGACGTGCTACAGACGCGAAATTTAACCGACAGGAATAAAATGCTGTGATATGCAAATGATTAGCTTTTCAGAGCATTCACACAAGGTTGGCGCCGGTGGCCACACCTAAAACGTACTTACATGAGGAAGGTTTCCAACCGATTTTTCATACGCAAACAGCAGTTGACCGGCGTTGCCTGGTGAAACGTTGTTGTGATGCCTCGTGTAAGGAGGAGAAATGCGTCCCATCACGTTTCCTGCTTTGATAAAGGTCGGATTGTAGCCTATAGCGATTGCGGTTTTTCGTATCGCGACATTACTGCTCTCGTTGGTCGAGATCCAATGACTGTTAGAAGAATATGGAATCGGTGGGTTCATGAGAGTAATATGGAAAGCCATGCTAGATCCCAACGGCCTCATATCACTAGCAGTCGAGATGACAGGCATCTTATCCGCATGGCTGTAACGGATCGTGCAGCCACGTCTCGATCCCTGAGTCAACAGATGGGGACGTTTGCAAGACAACAACCATCGGCACGAACAGTTGGACGACGTTTGCAGCAGCATGCACTATCAGCTCGGAGACCATGGCTGCGGTTACCCATGACGCTGCATCACAGACAGGAGCGCCTGCGATGGTGTACTCAACGACGAACCTGGGTGCACGAATGGCAAAATGTCATTTTTTCGGATGAATCCAGGTTCTGTTTACAGCATCATGATGGTCGCATTTGTGTTTGGCGACATCGCGGTGAACGCACATTGGAAGCGTGTATTCGTCATCGCCACACTGGCGTATCACCCGGCGTGATGCTGTGGGATGCCATTGCTTACACGTCTCGGTCACCTCTTGTTCGCATTGACGGCACTTTGAACAGTGGATATTACATTTCAGATGTGAGTACGACCCGTGGCTCTACCCTTCATTCGATCCCTGCGAAACCCTACATTTCAGAAGGATAATCAAAGACCGCGTGTTGCAGGTCATGGACGGGCCTTTCTGGATACAGAAAATGTTCGACTACTGCCCTGGCCAGCACATTCTCCAGATCTCTCACCAATTGAAAACGAGCAACTGGCTCGTCACAATACGCCAAGCTCTGTTTGACTCAATGCCCAGGCGTATCAAGGCCGTTATTACGGCCAGAGGTGGTTGTTCTGGTTACTGATTTCTCAGGATCTATGCACCCAAATTGCGTGAAAATGTAATCACATGTCAGTTCCAGTATAATATATTTGTCCAATGAATATCCGTTTATCATCTACATTTGTTCTTGGTATAGCAATTTTAATGGCCAGTAGTATAGTTTTTGCATGATGTTTACAAAAGTCTTTTTATCTTTTATTATCCTCTCGGCAAAGTTTAAATTACCACTGTAAAAATTAAAAAAAAATCAAATTCTGACCGAGTAAGCCGGTGATCTAAGAGGACGAGAAGCTATTCAGAATCTCTCATGGTGCGCATGTGCTGTAACTTACATGGCTTTTCTAGTCCTACACCACTGTGGTATGTTGTAAACAGTTACCATTAACATTTTGTATAAGTATAACTAGTAAAATAGAGTGAGTTGGCAAATTTAAATACCTTGGAGAAACCGTAAAGCAGAATGGACTAGGAGAATAGGCAATAGAAGTAATAGCTGATAAAACAGAAAGAGCCTGTGGGTCGACAAAACTTATCTACAATAAGAATTGCATACCTAGAAAAACAAAACCAGAACCTTGTAACACAGTGGTAAGACGATATGGATTACATGCATGTGAACGTTTAACGATGCTGGTCAGACTAGAGATACCTGAATGACGGATTAGTAGGAAAAAAATGGGCGCCATACAAGCTACAAATGTGAAGTAACGAGGAATATTTGGAAATAAGGCAAAAACTAGCATAGGAAAATAAATAAAAAAATAACAGAAACCTGTCAGGCGAACGCAAGAAACGACATGCAGAATTTTGGGTGGAATGAAAGCAAAAACTTACAGGTCGCCCAATATAGTAGCCGTAGTAGAAGTAGTAGGCGTGTCTTAAAAGGCATGTTTAAGTCAGCATTAGTAGCTTGTCACAATCACGTCAGTTAAATATCTAGGTGTAACGTTGCAAAGCGATATGAAATGGAACGAGCACCTAGGTACGTCGTAGAGATGGCTAATGGTAAACTTGGGTTTATTGGGAGAATTTTAGGGAAGTGTGGGACTTCTGTTAAGGGGATCCATTATAGATTACAAGTGCGATCCATTCTTGAATACTGCTCGAGTGTTGGGATCACCACCACGATGTAACAAACGAAGACATCGAAGCAATTCAGATGCTGGATTTCTTACCGATAGGGTCGATCAGCGCGCTGGTATTCCAGAGATGCTTTGTGAACTCAAATAGGAATCCCTGGAGGGAGTAGGATATTCTTTTCGCGAAACACTATTGGGAAAATTTAGAGAAGAGGTATCTAAAGTAGGCATCAGAACGATTCTACTGCTGCCAACGTACATTTAGCGCAAGGACCAAGAAGACGAGATTGAGAAATCGGGGCTCCTACGGAGGCACATAGACAGTCTGGTTCCCCTCGCTCTGTTTGCGAGTAGAACACCAAAGGAAATGGCTGGTAGTTTGTTCAAGATACCTACCGCCATGCACCATACGATGGGTTGCGGATTATGTATGTAGATGTAGATGTATTCTTCTTAGCATAGCGGAAATTTCTTAAAAGCACATTTGCCTGTGTAATTAAACGGCCACCTGCCGTAAGGACTTAGCGTCCTCTCCTTTGGGATGGAGACTCGAAGGCCACTAAGGTTCCGCACCACCCCTCCTGTGCTGTACATGCCATCAACTTATTCAATTTTAGAATTCCGGGAGTACGTTCCACCACTTTTCCCACTGTCAGTGACTCTCTTTCTTTCTCGCCAACCTTGATAAAGGTTCATAAAAAAACAACGACCCGTGACAGGAGAGACTCAGTATAGAAATGAAACGCAAGGGACGCTGCAGTAGGCTCACATGCCACGAGCAGTCGATTGAAAAAAGAAAGTCGCAGGTGTGAAATGTGCTTTCGTCGCATTTTAGCGTAACTGCCCCATTGGTCGGAACGATGTTCGTGTCTCATCGTCAAATGTTAAAATTTCACGGGCATAGTGCGTGTTACATATATCGAACTGGAACAGATGCGACAGACTCGGAGCGATCGTCGAGTTCGGTAAGCTGCTGAAGAGAGCCGAGTGGTCACGTCGCACTTTCTCGTACGCAGGTAAAGTGCTAAAGTTAAGGGCCGCTGGCGCCCTCGTCGATGCGGACGCATTTTTGTCATTTTTTCGTGAAATGGGCGCTGCGGACGAGGGCTGGGGGTGGGGTGGGGGGGGAGTGTGTGCGTGCCAGAAGTGGGGCGCGGGCGCGCAGGGTGGCGCCAGATGGCGGCTGCTTCTGCGTTGCGCAAGCGTTGCGACAGCCGAGGCTCGGCGGCGCCAGCACAGAACAGCGCCGGCCTTGCGAGGCTGCCCAGGCGCATGCGCGCGCCACGTGCCTCGCAGGTGCTCCCCCCCCCCCCCCTCTCTCACTCACTCTCTCTCTCTTCCCTAACTGCCGACAGTGAAATGCTCCATTCCGATCCTCACTGGACACCAGCGAAAAGGAAGAGACGTCACAGTCATTATGGCGGCGGTTCTCACCTCAACATGGTAAGAGGACTCAGTGGACGGCCAGTCAAAAACTGAGCGCAGATCGAAAAAAATTGGCTCTAAGCACTATGGGACTTAACATCTGAGGTTATCAGCCCCTAGACTTAGAACTATTTAAACCTACCTAAGGACAGCACACACATCCATGCCCCAGGCAAGATTCGAACCTGCGGCCGTAGCAGCAGCGCGGCTCCGGACTCAGCGTCTAGAACCACTCGGCGGCAACACTGATCGATCATGAAAACAGGAAGAAGGTGTACTGGATCGTAAAAAGAAGTGGAAACAGTGAACGGTCCAAGAACGAGAAGGGCAATATAGAGCAGAGTTGTAGTTGGACTGTCTAGCGAGTGAGCCGTGTTGAAACCTCCCTCATGCCATTTTGTTTTCTTCTTGGCGGTCTTCAAATTTGAGTCTGCATAGTGGTGTAACGTCCGTTTGCAACAGAGAGATGTAAGGTACGGACCTATAATGACAGTTGATTCTGCACAACTATTCTATTAGCAGCCGAAAGGAAGTGGCTATAGAATGCGAACCGCAAACATTTGATGCCAAGGCGGCAAGTCAACTGAATCCTCTGGTGTGTCACACGCGGTTCAGTGACAGTACGTGTGTCATATGATAGGAATCTCTAATCGACGCGACTGATTACCTCAGAAGTTAAGTCGCATAGTGCTCAGAGCCATTTCTAATCGACGCACCTAATTTGTACGCCTTGTAAGTGAGTGAGATACGCCTCCTTGCCCGCTTTAGGTGTTCGTATGAATGTGAATGTGATCACTCACTAGGAAATGGTGAAAACATAGTAGTTTGTCGCATAAGCTGCAACAAATGAACGCAACAGTTTCACAATCACACAGTTTCTCTGTGCTCTGCCAAAACACATTTTTTTAAAGTTTGTGAAGTTGAGTTCTGTTATCGACATTTTGACTCTTGAATTCTTTTGTTCACAGAAGTATATTTTTTGTTTTCATTTATGTGAGACGTCTATGTGCTACCTCGCCTGCTCTCGCTATTCATCATGTTTACTTGCGACGGTATCGTATTCTTACCACATGACTCATATTCTATAACCGATTTGTAGTGTGACAACTACCAAATCTACAGAAGGAGAATAAACATTTCAATGACTGGACGGACAGTTCATAATGCTGTAAAAAAATAGTAATATGTGGCACGATAGTGTTTTGAACACGGCGTGTCCAGTTTGCAGTCCAACATCGTGAACACTTGATCACGACGCTGCGACTGTATAACTTTTCTCAGTATTAGACTCGTTAATCTTGGATCGTTCACTGTTTATAGTTTGCTTTTTCTCACAGTTCGGTACACCTTCTTCCTGTTTTCATGCGTCTTTTGTGTTCAGTTTTTGACGCTCTAACCACACGGCCATCTTACCACCAAATATGAGGGGTGTGCTATGGGGAGGTTCCCATCTCACAAGGGAACCTCCTCATCGCATCGCACCCCCCCCCCCCCCCCCTCAGATTTAGTTAGAAGTTGGCATAGTGGATAGGCCTTGGAAAACTGAACACAGATCAATCGAGAAAACAGGAAGAAATTGTGTGGAACTATGAAAAAATAAGCAAAATATACAAACTGAGTAGTCCATGCGCAAGATAGGTAACATCATGGAGAGTGTGAGCTCAGGAGCGCCGTGGTCCCGTGGTTAGCGTGAGCAGCTGGGGAACGAGAGATCCTTGGTTCAAGTCTTCCCTCGTGTGAAAAGTTAACGTTCTCTATTTTCGCAAAGTTATGATCTGTCCGTTCGTTCATTGACGTCTCTGTTCACTGTAATAAGTTTAGTGTCTGTGTTTTGCGACCGCACCGCAGAACCGTGCGATTATTAGACGAAAGGACGTGCCTGTCCAATAGGAACCGAAAACATTTGAACGCAAGGTCATAGGTCGACCGATTCTTCCACAGGAATACATGCCTGATATATTCTATACGACACTGGTGACGACATGTGCGTCACATGACAGGAATATGTTGTCGACCCACCTAACTTGTACACTTGGCGAAGGGGTGAAAAGATTCTTCTACCTCTCCCGATTTAAGTTTTCTTGTGGATGTGAATATCACCCCAAAAAAGTGATGAAAACATGAGTTTGTCACAGAAACTGCAACAAATGAATGCAACAGTCTCACAGTCGCACAGTTTCCCCAGTGCTCTGTCAAAACATATGTTTTTAACGTTTTCAAATTTTTCCGTGTGTAGACCATCAAATCCTGCATATGTCCAAGCAAATCTGAACATGTCTCGGAATTTTGGAGAGCGAAGTTGATTATGTGTGAGTGCCTGAAGTTTGATAATTGTCTGAAAATAAAAAACTAAACTTTTCACTCGAGGGAAGACTTGAATCAAGGATCTCTCGTTCCCCAGCTGCTCCCGCTAACCAAGGGACCGCGGCGCTCCTGAGCACACACTATCCTTGATGTTGCCTATCTTGCGCAAGGACTACTCAGTTTGTATATTTTGCTTATTTTTTTTCATAGTTCCACACAACTTCTTCCTGTTTTCTCGATTGATCTGTGTTCAATTTTTCAAAGCCTATCCACTGCGCCAACTTATAACTAAATCTGAGGGGGGTGCGATGGGGAGGTTCCCTTGTCAGTTCCATAGGAGCACAGGGTCTTTGACACTTGCAGCTTTTGGCTTAGTATGCGCTAGCCAAATGCCTCCGGCTATTATCCTTATTGTTACGCGTCTTTTATGGCGGCAGGGACACACTCGTTTCATGTCGACAGTGATTGCAGTAACGAGCCCGTCGAGTCAGTGAAAGGTTTCGAAGCTGTAAACTGGGATCGGCAGAGTTAACATCTGGGGATACAGTCATCTGCTGCACTGCTGAAAGAACATGCTGTATGTATACGGAGCAATGTTGCTGAGGTAATGTTTTGGAAAATGTTTTACTTTTAGCATAAAAAATAAAACTCCACATACTTTGGATTCGCATGTTTTTCTCTCTATGTGGCTGCTCTCAAACGATTGCAGGCAAACTATTGGTTAAAAATGTTTTATTTTCAGTTGTAAGTCTCACATCACAGCCTGATGATGTGGTGGTTATCCTTTCGTTATAGGTCGTATTTCTTACTATACTTCAAAGTTGAGTAACGCCCAACCCGTTGTTGGAAAATTTTGCAGTGAATTAAGAGAGCGAATTGCGATTGTTAATCTCAGCGAAACAGAAACTGGCGGTCTGACATTGTCGTCATATTTCTAAATACGTACTCCACATCACTGAGAATTCAGTGCAAGGTTAAACGGCAGATAAAAAAGAGTGACATAGCTGGGATTCGATCCCACAGCCTTTCAGTTTACAGCCACACACTCTACCATTTTTTTCCCTTTTTGCTTTATTTTGTTCCTTATTGTTCTCTTCATATGATCTGTCCTCAGCTCGTGGTCTAGTGGCTAGCGTTGCTACGTCTGGATCACGGGGTCCTGGGTTCGATTCCCGGCCGGGTTGGGTATTTTCTCTGCCCGGGGACTGGGTGTTTGGGTTGTTCTCAACATTTTCATCATCCTCATCATCATTCGTGACAGTGGCTAGATTGGATTGTGAAAAAAATTGGACTGTGACAAAACTGGGACTTTGTACGGGCGCTGATGACCGCGCATCAAAAAAAAAAAAAAAAAAAGGAGAGAGAGTGTGCAGCCAACCCTCTGACCAGCACACGATATACAAATTAGACTCCGCTTGCTGCTTTCTCAAGACACTGCTGATGTCTCGAGTTATGATGGGTGTGCGCTAGGCATCGTTCACACAACCTAACTCTAATTAATAATAAGTCAGACAATTTGTATGACATATTTGTGAGTTATATACAAAAACATGCCTCGTGAACCAGTGTATCTACACTCCTGGAAATTGAAATAAGAACACCGTGAATTCATTGTCCCAGGAAGGGGAAACTTTATTGACACATTCCTGGGGTCAGATACATCACATGATCACACTGACAGAACCACAGGCACATAGACACAGGCAACAGAGCATGCACAATGTCGGCACTAGTACAGTGTATATCCACCTTTCGCAACAATGCAGGCTGCTATTCTCCCATGGAGACGATCGTAGAGATGCTGGATGTAGTCCTGTGGAACGGCTTGCCATGCCATTTCCACCTGGCGCCTCAGTTGGACCAGCGTTCGTGCTGGACGTGCAGACCGCGTGAGACGACGCTTCATCCAGTCCCAAACATGCTCAATGGGGGACAGATCCGGAGATCTTGCTGGCCAGGGTAGTTGACTTACACCCCCTAGAGCACGTTGGGTGGCACGGGATACATGCGGACGTGCATTGTCCTGTTGGAACTGCAAGTTCCCTTGCCGGTCTAGGAATGGTAGAACGATGGGTTCGATGACGGTTTGGATGTACCGTGCACTATTCAGTGTCCCCTCGACGATCACCAGTGGTGTACGGCCAGTGTAGGAGATCGCTCCCCACACCATGATGCCGGGTGTTGGCCCTGTGTGCCTCGGTCGTATGCAGTCCTGATTGTGGCGCTCACCTGCACGGCGCCAAACACGCATACGACCATCATTGGCACCAAGGCAGAAGCGACTCTTATCGCTGAAGACGACACGTCTCCATTCGTCCCTCCATTCACGCCTGTCGCGACACCACTGGAGGCGGGCTGCACGATGTTGGGGCGTGAGCGGAAGACGGCCTAACGGTGTGCGGGACCGTAGCCCAGCTTCATGGAGACGGTTGCGAATGGTCCTCGCCGATACCCCAGGAGCAACAGTGTCCCTAATTTGCTGGGAAGTGGCGGTGCGGTCCCCTACGGCACTGCGTAGGATCCTACGGTCTTGGCGTGCATCCGTGCGTCTCTGCGGTCCGGTCCCAGGTCGACGGGCACGTGCACCTTCCGCCGACCACTGGCGACAACATCGATGTACTGTGGAGACCTCACGCCCCACGTGTTGAGCGGTACGTCCACCCGGTCTCCCGCATGCCCACTATACGCCCTCGCTCAAAGTCCGTCAACTGCACAAACGGTTCACGTCCGCGCTGTCGCGGCATGCTACCAGTGTTAAAGACTGCGATGGAGCTCCGTATGCCACGGCAAACTGGCTGACACTGACGGCGGCGGTGCACAAATGCTGCGCAGCTAGCGCCATTCGACGGCCAACACCGCGGTTCCTGGTGTGTCCGCTGTGCCGTGCGTGTGATCATTGCTTGTACAGCCCTCTCGCAGTGTCCGGAGCAAGTATGGTGGGTCTGACACACCGGTGTCAATGTGTTCTTTTTTCGATTTCCAGGAGTGTATCACTCAAAATCGCATCAGTATTCCTAGAGCAGTTCCTGAGATGAGCCTGCGCTTTCGTGTTGAGCAGAAGTACGTTCACATGACCAGATGTCAACTTACGCAACCCCCCAGGGAACGTCTCACACCAGACGAGTGTAACGCCTACGTTTGCGTGGTAGAGTAATGGTGGTGTACGCGTACGTGGAGAACTTGTTTGCGCAGCAATCGCCGACATAGTGTAGCTGAGGCGGAATAAGGGGAACCAGCCCGCATTTGCCGAGGCAGATCTAAAACCGCCTAAAAACCATCCACAGACTGGCCGGCTCACCGGACCTCGACACCAATCCGCCGGGCGGATTCGTGCCGGGGACCGGCACTCCTTCCCTCCCGGAAAGCCGTGTGTTAGACCGCACGGCCAACCGGGCGGGCTATCTTTGTCTAGGTACTGTAAAACATTCAGATGTTTGGCCTTTTTGCGTAAACGATCACTCATAAGAGAAGTATCCAAGCCCTGAAGCGAGCAACGCAGTTTGTCACGAAAAGTAATCTAACAATACATATTAAGAAGGAACAAGAGCACGAAATCCACTGCTACAACAATGCTGAGCGTGGCGAGATAAGGTTTACTTCCGATGTTAACAGAGGACATCACAGTTCCCCAACGACGACAACGTCAAACTTTCTCCCCGAGAAACTTCGAAGTCGACGTTCCGTTCCGTTGACGGCCTGTGTGCATGCCGTCATTAGAAGTACGCTGTGGAATGCTTCGACGTTCCTTTCAGTGATGCCCAGTATCTACCGACCTCTACGCTGCCTGAGCTAATCTCGCGATGCAGGGCCAACGTCTGATGAGTATTTACTCGTGTTTCTTTGGCTGGATGCCGATCTCCATAAACTGGTGGAAGTTGTGGCTAGTACGCCATATATATTTACACTCGTTGCGCTGTGCGGCGGAGCGTACATCGTGTAAAGGTCACCGCGGTGTCCTGCTAACCAGAAGGGCCCGGGTTCGATTCCCAGCCGCGTTAGAGAGTTTTCTCCTCTCGGGGAGTAGGTGTTGTCTTGTTCTCACGTTCGTATCGTCTTAATTGACGTTCGCTGTTTAGATATCTGTATGGGCACGCCCCGAAAGGCAATAAATTAAAAAAAAAATACGTCGTGCAACCCCTTCTACCGTTTCGTCCTTCCGATTGTATTCACAAATAGATATACCTTTCCGTAAGCTCCTATTTCTTTAACTTCACAGTCATGGTTATTTTTTGATGTGAGTGTCGGAGGAAATAATAAACCACATGACTCTTCTTATAACATGCACTCTTAAAATATTAACAATAGCCATATGCATTTTAAGTGATGCAGAACCCTGCTTTTGTAGCGGCTGCCCATGGAATTGTGAATCCTTATAGCGCTATCGTACTTGCTAAACGAACCTGCAAGAAATACCGTTGTGTTGGCAGAAGAGCCAACACCGTGTTACGAGAGGAGGCCGAAAT
Source organism: Schistocerca serialis cubense (assembly GCF_023864345.2). Taxonomy (NCBI): domain Eukaryota; kingdom Metazoa; phylum Arthropoda; class Insecta; order Orthoptera; family Acrididae; genus Schistocerca; species Schistocerca serialis. The sequence continues at coordinate 1,007,074,919 of NC_064640.1, forward strand.
GCACGCGTTTTAGCTCACGCAGGCTGGCGTGAGGAGGGAAGAACTATATTGACGTGAGGTCTGCAACATGACAAGGAATGAGAATTCAGAAAGCGGACATAATTAGTTTTATACTTAACTTAAATCCATTAATGATGAACGTCGCTCTTAAGGGTACATGATTCACAATATTCTCTGTTCAGAATTCATTCTAATTACTGAATATGGCGCCTTGTTAGGTCGTAGCAAATGACGTAGCTGAAGGCTATGCTAAACCGTCGTCTCTGCAAATGAGAGCGTATGTAGTCAGTGAATCATCGCTAGCAAAGTCGGCTGTACAACTGGGCTAATGCTAGGGAGTCTCTGTAGACTAGACCTGCCGTGTGGCGGCGCTCGGTCTGCAATCACTGATAGTGGCGACACGCGGGTCCGACGTATACTAACGGACCGCGGCCGATTTAAAGGCTACCACCTAGCAAGTGTGGTGTCTGGCGGTGACACCACAAATACACTGCTCTTTCCATGGACCTTCGTTCTTTCTTCTATTACGTCTACCTGGCATAGGACCCTAAACTCAAGAATAGGGGAGGTGAAGGTTTTGATAAGCAACCGCCTCCGTAAATGTGTTACATTTCTTAGTATTCTAGCAAATAAGTCTCAATCTGATTTATACGTTTTCTAGATAGTTTTTTTGTGGCCTTTTCAACTTAAATCACTCCAAAGGCGTGCTCACAGATATTAAGCGTTTGGAATTGTCTCCAATGATAGATCATCACTGGCGAAAAGAAACAATAATCAGTATTTGCACCTAGTTACGCGCCATAAGCTACACCTACTCCTACTGACGATCAACTACCAGTCCTTGTTCCAAGCGTTGATCCTGCGCACATCTTCTAGCTTTTCGCTACAATTTTCTGGTGCTTTGAATTCTTTGGATACAACAGTATCGCCCATGTTCAGTCTCACGGAACTTCTGACGTTATACACTTGGTCATTTACGTAAACCGCGAACAGTAACGTCTTTGCAACGGTTCCTTGGATTTCGTTCTAAAGTACTTTTTAATATTTTCGTGGAAGTAACAGTTGCACAGCAATATTTTTTAATTTATTTTCCGCGAATAGTTTTGGGGTCACATCTCCAGTTGATGTTCAAACCAGTCATGCTGTAGGCGGTGATGGTGCTACGTTGCAGCATGGCAGCTTGGTTGATTTCGGCGAGCATGAGTGCTTGAGAATGGAACTGTGACCTCAGAACTAGTGGCGAACAAATAAATTTTAAACAATGTGGCTGTGGAGTTGTTATTTGCAGGGGAAATTTCTTTATCTGCTACAGACTCAGACATAAAAATTTCTCCTCATAAAATAATAGAGATTACGAACATCTGCCTGCGAATCGTATGAACTTTGTTATCTTTATGATTCATGTTTAACTTTTTGTGAAACTTTGTTTCTACAGGAGTAGAGGTGTCGTGGACGTGGTGGTGGTGGTGGTGGTGGTGGTGGTGGTGGTGGTGGTGTGGTTGCGGGTGTATGGGGAAAGACTAACAAAGTTCAAGGAAATCGCATGTCAACCAAATCCATGCTTCCTTGTGTATCAAATCCTCAGCAGTCGTTAATACATCGTACCGATTTGATCTATCTACTTCACTTCCCTCTAAGTAATAATAATCGATGCCCTGTGTTATAGAAGCTGGCCAACAATCCAAAGAATGAATTTTGAAATAATTGCTGAAAATCCTCAAGTGTTAACAATCGGGCTTTGGTGCGCTTATCGACTTTCCAGTTATTGCGGAACTAAATATTGGCACAGATAATTAACATCCTCCGCCACACACCGTCAGGTGGCTTGCGGAGTATGGATGTAGATGTAGACGTACTGTAGTAACAGAGACTCGAATGCGCGTACCATGCAAGGGGACTGATGACCACAATAGTTAAGTCCCATAGTGCTCAGAGCCATTTGAACCATTTTTTGTAGATGTGAATTAATAATTTTGCCTCTCAACTTTTGCAGCGTTCTGGAGTTTAACGGGGACTGCATCCATTACGTTTATAATACACGTGCACATCACAAACGTGGTAATTACTTGCACGCTTTGCATTTTGCACAAAATTTTCCCCACAAGCCAGGAGGGACCGAACAAAGCAGGCTTTGTCAGAATTCTTCACATTAATAAAAGCTTCTCTCCTAGCTATAGCTCTTGGAGCAATGTGTTACGGAGAACCTCATGTAATGAATCAAAGATATACGTGCAAATGTCCAATAAGAGAACCCTAAAACGCACCAAGACTGGTCACACTGAGTCGTTGCACCACTTCCTTCAGTGCATTCGTAGATGTTTTTCTTTATTTTTGTTAACAGTGGTAAGTAAATTTTAGTTATTTTATTAAAATCATCTCCCTAGAATAGATTCTAGCTTTCACTTCTTGCGAGATAGCATCTACAACTTTTTGTGGTTATGTTGTAACTCTCTGGTTGTTATAATGTGAAGTTTAATTTTGACCAAATAACTTTGCTAGAAAGAGCTTGACAGAAATTTATGTACTTCCATTGTTTCTGGAGTGAAGGAGAAGTGTGAAACTATAGATTTTATTAAGAATATGAGATCTTTTCTTTTCGTACAGCCCAGTCGAATCTTGGAAAACATCTGTTAGTGGTGGTAATAAGTAATTACAAAGAGGCGTGCATTCAATCATGTTCTGTGTCACATGTGAAGTAAAAGTAATTGAAGTGGGACTCACGCTAAACAGGGCTTCCAGGGGACACTGAACGGATACAAAGAAGGGCATCACGACTGGTTACAGGTTTGTCTGCTGCAGTGTTTTGAAGATGTTGAAAGCACTCAATACGCAGACTTGAAGATATATGTATGCTATTTGCTTAAAGCGTAATTAGGAAGTCTCTAGGACCTTCTTTTATTAAAATACAGCCCTGTAATAACAACTATGTATGTCGTCATTTGGCATACTAGGAAATGATTCTGGGGGTGACAGTTTTTAGTTAGAAATGGCAGAAGCTGCAGGGGAAAGTAAAATGAAAGGAAATTACAAAATGCTGGCGGAGGAGGACAATTCGTTCAAACCAGAACGATACTTAAATTGTTCTACTGCATAAGAATAGAGACTAGCAAAGCATGAGAAGCTATAGGTCTATCAGTCTCCTCTCTGAAATGTGCAAGGTCTTTACTACCATTATCATCAATAGCGCATTAGATTTTAAACAGGCCAAGAAACATTTTGAATTTTGAAGCACGTATGTCACATCTGAGCATTTTTAAGTCGTGAACTAAATTGTAAGACTGAGCAATAAATATAAATTATTGCTTTGTCTGTGATTTATAGATTTTGATATAGCTTTCGACTCAGTTTCAATAAAATCTGTAGTAACAGCAGTTAAAAAACAAAGCACTGATTTAACCTATGTTGGTATACTGAATAATATATGCATTAATTCTATAGCTTCCATGGGACTCCATCAGGATCGTAGGAAATTCAGAATTAAAAGGAGATTCCGACAACTTGCTTTCATTCTATGAAATACACTCCTGGAAATTGAAATAAGAACACCGTGAATTCATTGTCCCAGGAAGGGGAAACTTTATTGACACATTCCTGGGGTCAGATACATCACATGATCACACTGACAGAACCACAGGCACATAGATACAGGCAACAGAGCATGCACAATGTCGGCACTAGTACAGTGTATATCCACCTTTCGCAGCAATGCAGGCTGCTATTCTCCCATGGAGACGATCGTAGAGATGCTGGATGTAGTCCTGTGGAACGGCTTGCCATGCCATTTCCACCTGGCGCCTCAGTTGGACCAGCGTTCGTGCTGGACGTGCAGACCGCGTGAGACGACGCTTCATCCAGTCCCAAACATGCTCAATGGGGGACAGATCCGGAGATCTTGCTGGCCAGGGTAGTTGACTTACACCTTCTAGAGCACGTTGGGTGGCACGGGATACATGCGGACGTGCATTGTCCTGTTGGAACAGCAAGTTCCCTTGCCGGTCTAGGAATGGTAGAACGATGGGTTCGATGACGGTTTGGATGTACCGTGCACTATTCAGTGTCCCCTCGACGATCACCAGTGGTGTACGGCCAGTGTAGGAGATCGCTCCCCACACCATGATGCCGGGTGTTGGCCCTGTGTGCCTCGGTCGTATGCAGTCCTGATTGTGGCGCTCACCTGCACGGCGCCAAACACGCATACGACCATCATTGGCACCAAGGCAGAAGCGACTCTCATCGCTGAAGACGACACGTCTCCATTCGTCCCTCCATTCACGCCTGTCGCGACACCACTGGAGGCGGGCTGCACGATGTTGGGGCGTGAGCGGAAGACGGCCTAACGGTGTGCGGGACCGTAGCCCAGCTTCATGGAGACGGTTGCGAATGGTCCTCGCCGATACCCCCGGAGCAACAGTGACCCTAATTTGCTGGGAAGTGGCGGTGCGGTCCCCTACGGCACTGCGTAGGATCCTACGGTCTTGGCGTGCATCCGTGCGTCGCTGCGGTCCGGTCCCAGGTCGACGGGCACGTGCACCTTCCGCCGACCACTGGCGACAACATCGATGTACTGTGGAGACCTCACGCCCCACGTGTTGAGCGGTACGTCCACCCGGTCTCCCGCATGCCCACTATACGCCCTCGCTCAAAGTCCGTCAACTGCACATACGGTTCACGTCCACGCTGTCGCGGCATGCTACCAGTGTTAAAGACTGCGATGGAGCTCCGTATGCCACGGCAAACTGGCTGACACTGACGGCGGCGGTGCACAAATGCTGCGCAGCTAGCGCCATCCGACGGCCAACACCGCGGTTCCTGGTGTGTCCGCTGTGCCGTGCGTGTGATCATTGCTTGTACAACCCTCTCGCAGTGTCCGGAGCAAGTATGGTGGGTCTGACACACCGGTGTCAATGTGTTCTTTTTTCCATTTCCAGGAGTGTATATTTTCATTGGCTCCAGAAACTTTTTCCGGGTCCTTAAACAAGGAAAACAAGTGAAATGGATTAATATATAAACTACTTTCGTTTTGCGGATGGCATTCTATTGTTTGCCTCACGGCAGATAAACATCAACAATATTAGGACAAATTTACTAGAGAAAGTAGAAGAACTGAACACAGCAACTCTGAGAGCATTCTCGAAATTAAAGTACAATAAAAGAAAATAATGCCTATTCAGTACATCGAAAACGTAATATTGCAAATTAACGATGAAGTCACGGAACACGTTGACGTGTTTTTATATTTATTTATTTATTTGTTTAACCCGGCAGTTTTAGGGCCATCAGACCCTGTTTTACATATAGCCAGGCATTCTGCAAATTTTACATTGTATATATTGCAATAAGCAGACACAACTCATGGGATAGCGATATGCACATATACAGATGGTGATAATGTAGCGTCCACAAAGTATGAAAGGGCAATGCTTCGGCGGAGCTGTCATTTGTACTCCTGTGATTCATGTGGAAAGGTTTCCGACGTGGCCGATGGCCTTCACTTAAAGACCGAGAGCAGCGGCGTTTGCATAGTGTCAGGGCTAACAGACAAGCAACACTGCGTGAAATAACTGCGCAAATGAATGTGTGACGTACGACGAACTTACCCGTTAGGACAATGCAGCGAAATCTGGCGTTGATAGGCTATGGCAGCAGACGACCGACGCGAGTGCCTTTGCTAACAGCACGGCATGGCCTGCAGCGCCTCTCCTGGGTTCGTCACTATACCTGTTAGATTTTGGACGATTGGAAAACTGTGGCCTGGTCAGATGAACTAATGGAAGGTTTCAAGTGTGGCGTAGACCCCACGACGCCATGAACCCAGGTAGTCAACAAGGCACTGTGAAAGCTGGTGTTGGCTCCATAATGTTGTGGGCTGTGTTTACATGGAATGGACTGGGTCCTCGGTTGTGTTCTGCTACTTGCAGACCATTTGAATTTTTATCGATGACTATTCACCAATTTACCAGCCCACAGTTGTTCGCAGTTGATTTGAAGAACATTCTGAACAACTTGAGAGAATGATTTGGCGACGCACATCTCCCAGCATGAATCCCATCGAATATTTGTAGGACGTACTCCAGAGGTCAGTTAGTGCACAACGTCCTGCATCGGCAACACTTTCGCAATTATGGACCGCTGTAGAGGCAGCGTGTCTCAGTACTTCCGCAGGGGACTTCCAACGAGTTGTTGAGTCCATGCTACGTTGAGTTGCTGCACTACGCCGAGAAAAAGAAGGCCGACACGATATTGGGAGGTATGATGATTTTTGTCATCTCAGTGTAAGTTACATGTAATATAAAGTAAAACTTTTAGAAATTACTATAATGTAGAAAAAAACGGACAGTTTACATTTGTTCATGAGAAATGCGACAATAAATACAACTTAATGAACGGTAGATCCAAACTATGCGCGCCAGCAGCAATGGAAAGAAGTGAAAGTATCGAAATGGGAGAGACAGAGGAACACGAAAAAGCATAATTAATGGAGGTAGGGCAATGCGAAGTGACTTACTGGGAGATGACGAGAGAAATAAGCGTAAATAGTAATTTGAAGGTGATGACAGCAATAGAATTAAACACAAAAGTAAAAGTAGTCTGAAGCTCTTCTGGTACAGACCGTTTTGAAAACAAGGTTTCGATTATGTCAGAAATATAATGTTTAAAATCACTGTGTGTTATCAGTACTGTCGTATACACTGAAGAGTCAAAGAAACTGGTACACCTGCCTAATATCATGTAGGGCGCTCGCGAGCACGCAGAAGTGCCGCAACACGATCTGGTATAGACTCGACTAATGTCTGAAGTAGTGGTTGAGGGAACTGACGCCATGAATCCTGCAGGGCTGTCCATAAATCCGTAAGAGTAAGAGGGTGTGGAGATTTCTTCTGAACAGCACGTTGTAAAGCATCCCAGATATTCTAAATAACGTTCATGTCTGGGGACTTTGGTAGCCAGCGGAAGTGTTTGAACTCAGAAGAGTGTTCCTGGAGCCACTCTGTAGCAGTTCTGGAGGTGGAATTCCTCAAGTCCGTTCGAATTCATAATGGACATGAATGGATGCAGCTAATCAGACAGAATGCTTACGTACATGTCACCCGTCAGAGTCGTATCTGGACGTATCGGGGGTCCCATATCACTTCAACTGTACACGCCCTACACCATTACAGAGCCTGCGCCAGCTTTAACAGTCTGCTGCTGACATGCATGGTCTGTGGATTATGAGGTTCTCTCCATCCTTTACACGTCCATCCGCTCGCTACAATTTGAAACGAGACTCGTCGGACCAGGCAACATGTTTCCAGTGATCTCGTGCGGTAGCGTTCTCGCTTCCCACGCCCGGCTTCACGGGTTCGATTCCCGGCGGGGTCAGGGATTTTCTCTGCTTCGTGATGACTGGGTGTTGTGTGATGTCCTTAGGTTAGTTAGGTTTAAGTAGTTCTAAGTTCTAGGGGATTGATGACCATAGCTGTTAAGTCCCATAGTGCTCAGAGCCATTTGAACCATTTCCAGTGATCAACAATCCAATGTCGGTGTCGACGGGCCCAGAAGAGGTGTAAAGAGTTTTGTCGTGTAGCCGTCAAGGGTACACGAGTCCATATCGATGATGTTTCGTTGAATGGTTCGCACGCTAACACTTATTGATGGCCCAGCATTGAAATCTGCATTAATTTGCGGAAGGGTTGCACTTCTGTCACGTTGAACAATTCTCTTCAGTCATCGATGGTCCCGTTCTTGCAGGATCTTTTTCGGGCCTCAGCGATGTTGGAGATTTGATGTTTTACCGGATTCCTGACATTCACGGTACGCTCGTGAAGTGGTCGTACGGGAAAGTCCCAATCGTGATGACTGGGTGTTGTGTGATGTCCTTAGGTTAGTTAGGTTTAAGTAGTTCTAAGTTCTAGGGGACTGATGACCATAGATATTAAGTCCCATAGTGCTCAGAGCCATTTCAACCATTTTTTTTGAAAGTCCCAAATTCATCGCTACCTCGGAGATGATGTGTCCCATCGCTCGTACGCAGACAATAACGGCACATTCAAACTCACTTAAATCTTGATAACCTGTCATTGTAGCAGCAGTAACCGATCTAACAACTGCGCCAGATACTTGTTGTCTTATATAGGCTTTGTAGACCGCAGCTCCATGTTCTTTCTGTTTACATAGCTCTGTATTTGAATACTATACTAGTTTCTTTGGCGCTTCAGTGTAGCAATGAGACATTTAGTGCGAAGACCACTCAGAAACTGAGAGTGGATAACAAGGGGATGACTATATAGACGGCCATCAGATTCGGCTCATGTCTAATTGGTCGCTGTTCGCTTGTGTGCCACCTAAAATGAAGGTCTCTAAGATATTTTGGCTTGGTACCGCCTGCTTGCAATCCCGCCCCCCTCGTCCACCAGTTTTGAGAACTGCACCACTAAAGTTCATGACAGACAATCATCTCAGATTTGAAGCGATCGTTAGATAAGTGAAAGTTGGGCATTTTCCGTCTTGATATACAGAGTCCTTGAACGCATATTTTCCGAGAAATCGAGAAAAGAATCTTTTATGACTGTCGCTTATGGCCCCACAAGTTTCACTACGCTTTGCAACAAAAGCAGCATTGTCCGAGGTAAGAGTTCAAAAAAAAAAAAAAAAATGGTTCAAATGGTTCTGAGCACTATGCGACTTAACTTCTTAGGTCATCAGTCGCCTAGATCTTAGAACTAATTAAACCTAACTAACCTAAGGACATCACACACATCCATGCCCGAGGCAGGATGCGAACCTGCGGCCGTAGCGGTCGCGCGGTTCCAGACTGAAGCGCCTAGAACCGCTCCGCCACAACGGCCGGCTGGTAAAAGATCTCTCGACTGGGGAGTGGAGAGCCTGTATTCGATACCTACGTACTCTGTGCAGTTTGTGTTTTCCTTTTTCAAACAACAGGTGAATCGCTTAATAGAATATATGGTCTGCACACATTTCTTTTGTTTTATTTTAATTTAATTTTTATGTAGTACACAAATTACTACATCATCTAACTTTTTCAGACTGATTACGGTCACAGAAGCCTGGTCTTTTCTGAATGTACTTCTGACCATAACGCGATTCTGATAGCCTGAGCGATTCTTGTAGTCGGAGTCCAAGGTTTTGCTTAATCACCCCTTTTGCGATTTTGAGGTGATATTTCCATAGAATCTTTCATTCCCTAACACATATTTCATAACGCCTTTTCCGTTTTTTAGGTGATATTTCCATAAAATCTTTCATTCCCTAATACATATTTCGTTATATCTAACGGAGAAGTGCAATACCAATTCTCATAGAATTAGCTTTAAAAATTTTCAATATATCGAAATAGTTTCTTAAAAATTTTCATCGCCTGCTTCACCCCCTTTGGTGTTGAATTTCGAAAACCAGAGAAACACCTTTTTTGTTAAATTCCTAACAGAAAAGCCAAATACAAATCTTCATATATTTAATTTTGAAGATGCATACATAATGAAATGATTTCATAATACTTTTCATCTCCTATTTCACTTCCTTGGTGGTTGAATTTCCAAAAACAGTGAAACACGGTTTTTTTTATTTGCAGCCGAGAAGTCAAATACCGATTTTCAAACATGAAGTTTTAAAAATGCCTTAGCATTGCTTTAATAATGATTTATTTTCAAAAAACTTTCACCCACTATTTTACCCCCTCAGGGTTGAATTTCCAAAAATGCTGAAACAAGGATTGTTTTTGTTTTTGGTTTCTGATTCAGAAAGCAAATACCAATTTTCGTTGATCTAGCTTCAAAATTGCCTTAATAGCGACATATTTTCAAAAAAACGTTTCATCTGCTATCTCACCCCCTTACGAGTCGAATTTCGAAAAATCCCTTATTAAACGATGCCTACAATATAAGATCAACGCCCTCTCCTAATTTTAACTTTCTATCCTTGACGGTTAGGACTGGGTGATGATGAGTCAGTCAGGACATTGCCTTTATATATATAAGTAAACCATGTCTGTTTTCCGCCCAAATTGGGAATGAACTATGTAGTCACCCGAGACTGCATTTATGCGACAGAGTGAGTAAAAGATCTACTGTAAAACGACCATGATTGAAATTTAAATTCTTCACTAATCCAAATTGTTTGAGACATTTATTACCCTTATTAACTCTCCTCTTCTCGCCATCGTCGACAAGAAGAGAAATACACGTGAAAGAAGCAGCAATATGCATGTATGAATCGAACACAGGTCCTCAGCTCGCCAACCTGGAACACTGATAGCTAGGCTATATTGAGACAGACGAATGGTTTGTAGACAGACCTGGCAAGATCTTTGTAGGATTTCAAGACAGGTAGAGGCAACTATCTAGTGCAGAGCCTGTTAGGAAACGTTAGGAAAACATCCAGGAGCATTAGTGATGTGTATAGTTCTGTGGAAAAGTCTAGAAAAGCAACGGGGTGATACATTGATGATGCTGCTGATGATAATGATGAACACGCTGAAAATGTTGATGATGGCGAATAACATCTGAAAAAGTAAGTAAGAAAGTGCGAATTATGAATTTGTAGATGCGGAGAGAAAGTTTCTTATGAGGTTCAGTAATTCTGGTGTGGCTGGATGAACATTACTGAATTTACGCCCATTGGTTTTACTGAATGGAAAATCCATAAAGAGAAGCACGACACACGATGAAGTTTGGAAGATGACTTACGCTCATTTCGATAAAGTTCTATGCAAATAGTAGCGCCTCCTGTTCGCATTTCAGGTCATTAAGCAGAAAATTTCTGTTGAGGAAGCTTTAATTTATGAGGTACTATTTTGATTATTAATGATAGATCCACATGTCACTTTTTACAATTAGAGCATAACGCTGTTTGTAGTCCTTGGACATTCAAGCACATATAGCATATCTCTTCCACGTAATAACTACATTGCAGATATTACGTTGGTAATTACCTTGTTCGACTTCCTCAAGGAAGGAAAGAAGAGTGATCTGAGGAAAATTCATAACTGAATGTCATATCGACATTATGATCATTACAGAGACAATAGTAACTCAGTCTGACAAGATTGTGGGAGAATTTGAGCCGTATACTTGTTGATGATGCGGTGAGAAATCTGGGATTCGAAACTCGCTCCCCCTGCAAACGAGCCGAATGTTTTAACCCTCCTACTACCAGAATTTTTTTGTCTCCTTGAGATCCACTGGTGTCGCATAGACCCAAAGTAATTCACACCGGATATGTTGATAGCATTTTAATGAACTAACATAAAACCTTCCATCAAAGTTGTGCAATGTAACAATAACGATTCTACTATCGTAAATATCATATTCACGAAACAAAAAGAAATTTAGGCTGGGATCATACTGACCCCAGTGTTACTCAGTGCAAAAAATCACGAATAAATTTTAATGTGTTTTAAATATAAAACTGTACAAAATGTCAATGGATACTCTCACTCAGAGAGAGAAAGTAATGTATATTGAAAAGAAACTGCTTTGAAAACAAGGGAGATATGATTTTTCAATGTGCTTAAAGCGTCATATTGACACCAGTGCTACTAGGAAGGGGACAACAACACCTGATGCATGAAACCATAACAATGGTCAAAAAAATAAGTGGGAAATAATATTTTCACTGTTGCAAGTGTTCCGTGTAACAGCTGTTCAAAATAACATTCATCATCCTATTTTTGTAAATGTTACATTCAAGAAAGAAACAAACAATTTAAGTTGGGGTCATATTGGGCACAGTACGCAATGCAAAAACCACGAGTAAATATTAATGCGTTTTAGATATAGAAATGAACGAAACACCAATGGATACGATTGACTCACAGGAAGGAGGTCATATCTTGAAAATAATAGCTTTGAAAACAAGGGAAATATATATTTCTAGTGTGCTTCTGCGGTCATATTGAACCCAGTGGTACTAGGAGGATTAACCTCTGTATCACCTCACTCAGTCCATATGTTTTTTGATACGTTCATTTGCAGTTCGTCATATTTCCAGGGTTGTAATATAATATCACTATAGTAACGAAGCAACGTTTTGAAAATGAGAATGATATTCAAAACAGGTATCGATTTCTTACCATCCTAAGATAGATTTAGAATTATTTATAGGAGAATGATTGCATTCAGCAAGATAGTTCATTGATTGAATTGAAGTTGGCAGCCTGAAACATTATAGTAATTGCAGAAATGTTGACGAGAGTAATTGGGGCAGGTAGATTCTTCACAAAGAAATGTATTTAATGACTCAATCAAAACATTTACATGATAGTAGACCTTGTGTATTTGTTGAACTGAGTGCTGAGCTGGAAGTAAGTATTGGCCAATTTTTTTTCCAATGCTTATCCAATCTGAAAGTCTGTTGATTACCTAACGATCTCGACGTTCGAGGGACGTGAGCCTGTAACACTGTTTTCTCTGTATCGTGTGCTGGTGATGGAATAAACAATCTTCACTGCAACTTGTCAGCCAAGTGGAAACGATATCCTTAGTTAACTTCCAAATTACTCTGTAGTGAATTAAGAAGGCAACGCATTATTGACATTCTGCTTAGTGCCCCCGAGCTATCGTCTGTATGTTGTAGACCATATACTGATATCCATTGTAAGAAATGTCAGACTATAAATATGATGGTTCGAAGTCAAATTCCAAGAACGTCCTAGAATTGCTCATTTCTTGCACATTACGGAACGTTGACTTCTTACAATGCTTTATGTAACTGAAACACTGAAGTGTACTGTTTTCGTATTTCACGTAATCCTATAGGTCTCCGTATAATTGGGTAGAGGAGTCGCTTCTCAGATATGACGAAGGTATCGGTAGGCAGCCTCCACTTTATTTGACATTCAGCATGGGTGCACTGTTAAGCCAGCGACAATTACGCTGTTTAGCCTACAAGAGTTACACTATTCAGCTATCAACAATTATCGAAAAAATTGATTTTTAAAAAAAGGATGTAAATGCAAATTTCCTTAAAAATAGCTAAACAATATTTACGCACCCTCCATCACCACCAGGAGATATTATTGGTGGTAAAACTAATTTTCGAGTGAATGGCTATATTCTGAAAAAGAGGTTCACGTGCCCTTTATATATTTGTACATTCCTCTATAATTCTGTGTGCACAACTACCTTGCAAAAGCTATACACACACATTTGGTGTACGACCCGAAGGTCGACAAAGTGCTGAATAATCATCCAAACCGAAATATTTGAACATGCTGTGATCAACGAGTCGTGATCAATTCCAAAAATGCCTTTTACTCCACAAACGTGCAGCAGTGGATTCTTACACAGTTTATTTGAGGTAGCTAATCAGGAGAGAAAGAGGTAGCTGTGGTATTCAGTGTTTGGAATGTCTTTATTGCCTGGAAAAGGAATGTATAATTCGAACAAGGAAATGGGCGTTTACTTGCTTCAACTATCTTCTATTTATGTAATTTTCTGAAAAATGGAGTCCTTAAATCCATTCGACAGCAAAACGATTACAAAACGATTCCTTGTAACTCGGTTTATAAGTGTCAATCAAATGAAAATGAGACAGACGGAAAAAAATTAGTGAACCGTTTAGTATTTGAAAACTAATCGCCATAACCGTGAATACATTTGTCCCTCTGTGAGCCGAGATGGTGAACGCCGTCATGGAAAAACGTTTGTCTCAGCCTACGGAAGCACGATTGTACCCAGTCGTGCACTTCTTCGTCCGAGGGAAGTCGCGGCCACGAATGTCTTTCTTCAGGTCTCCAAAAATTCGGAAATCGTATGGGGAGCGATCGTGGATTAATGGAAGATGTGTAAGAGGTTCCCAGTGAAACTTCTGCAGCGTACTCGAAACAACCTTGGCAACATGTTTAGAATACACTGCAGAAGTTTCGGTGGGAAATCTTTACACATCCTCAATGCAGTTCCAATCTTTGCACGAAGAGGTCATGCCTGCGTAGAATGATGGTTCTATAGGCAACGGCAAACATTTTTCCATAAAGGCTTTGACCGTCTTGTCTCACAGTTGGATAAATGTATTAACAGTTGCGGCGATTGCTTTTGAAATTATTAATAGTTTACCTACTTTTTCCATCTGTCTCGTTATCAGTTAATACGGCACAAGAGATATCGAATGAATTCAGAGATGCGCCCCTAGCACCGAGCAGTACGGTACAGCCAACTTTAAAAGTGACAGAGGTGCTAGGGAACTGAAACGGGGATTTCTGGCAGAAAAGCGACGTGGTTTCGGTATCAGAGTGAGACAATAGACACATCTGCTGCCTTTGTCCACTATGTCGATAGGAACAATGAAAATAGATAAGAGAAATTACGATGCATATTCAGACATATAAATAGGCATTTTCACAAATGTTCAAGTGTGTGTGAAATCTTATGGGACTTAACTGCTAAGGTCATCAGTCCCTAAGCTTACACACTACTTAACCTAAATTATTCTAAGGACAAACACACACACCCATGCCCGAGGGAGGACTCGAACCTCCGCCGGGACCAGAGGCATTTTCACCCTCTCTCGATACGCGAACTGGATACGAAAGAAAATCGTTAGTACTGCTACGAAGTATCGACGACAACGCACTGAGTAATAGCTTCTGATGTATATATGTAGATGTAGACATAGATGACGCCATCTTTTCCAATGAGTATGTCCGATAATTCGGACTCTGTCGCCGCAAACTCTACGTTCTGTCTCCACCAAGGGATTTCATTATCCAGAACATCGTTCATATACCATTATTTTCTTCGTAATCGAGGTCTATGTACAGCAATGATACAAATGACGGGCACAAATTAGTAGATAGTTATCAACAGTGGTCAATAACAGGTGGAAATATCGGGAAACCTATATATTTACAATATCAGTGAAGTACACGCAATGCAAGAGGCTTAAAACCAAACGACAAGTTAACCTGCTTGTGTGCGTGCACACAGCGTTGCGAAAGGGACACGAAATTACTCGTCGATCTAACACTGTTTACCGCCTCAAGTCAGTTTCGCAAACCACAACTTCCCGAAAAGGCCTTCTTTCTGACGAGTGAAAGGCCACCACTGAATCACACCTGTTGCCATCCGAACAGATAACCGCCGCATCCTCTCCACAGTCCAGGAAAGTTCCAACACCTTTCCGTCATGCGGCAGGTGAACAACCACCAGGCGGTAAATATTCCAAAATAATGTAGTGCCAGATCGTCAGAGTTAAGTTTATCGCCTGTCCCAAAAGCATCTTGCGCGGACTGAACCTATTTGGTGAGGCAGCCTCGTTCAAGATGGCCATTATCGACCAGCTGGCGAGTTTTCTTGAGGGCGAGAGCCTCAGGGAGCTACGGACCTTAACCTGGATTCAAACCGAGTGAGGTGTAAAGGCCTATAATCTGAATGTAAGCGGCACGCACGATCAAAGGTCACTGAATGCCCTCCTTCAGGCCACTATGGCCGTCTTATGAAACTGGAATGCGCCCCTACGCGACAGCTGGTTGGAAAATCTCTAGTTTAATGCGAGAAATGCGCCGTGTGACAGATACTGCGAGCTGGCCTGTTTTATACGGTTCGCTCAGGGACGGTGAGTAATGGACAACGCGACAGCTTCCTTACGTGGATACTCCGGAAACTTTTCGGAGAGTTGATCTACATAGTTTATGGAAAGCGTCTCAAATACTTGAACCCGGCCCTGAAATTGGACGCCATATGCGGATAGGCCTGGACGCCTAACAGGCTGAAAGTTGCTATCGAGTATAAATTGATGAAGTACGTTCGCCAAATGTACAAAATTCCTGCGAAAAGTTGAATAATATCTCGCAACAAATGCACACGACCACCACGAGAAAAATAACACTCGAGGCTAAAAGACGCTAAGCGTGGTAACTTCATATACAAAACATAACAGTATCGTCCACGTATAACGCCTGAGAAATTTCGCGCTGCTCGTTGAACAACGATCATATGAGTGTAATATAGTGCTGCGATGCTTTGGATTACTTTAACAGAAGAGTAGAAAAATTACATGACAGACTATTGTATACGTCGAACAAGTTATTACACACGTACTTGACGACGGAACTGGTCACAAAAAGTCTATTTACTCTTCTTTACAGATCGGAAGAACTTACTGAACTGTTGCTTTCGGTAGTATCATATTAAAGCATATTTTACTGTCGAAGGCTGTCACTAGTTTATTTATAGTTTTAAGGAGTGTACGTAATAGAACCAGTGCAACTGCCGGAAATTATTTAGATGTGCGTGACCAGCTGTGGCAGAGTGAGACGCTGGGTGTTGCTTATGTAAGAAAAGAAACTTCCGTATCGTTGTGGCTTCATATATTTCACTAAATAAGGGAAAGTTCTTACTGTATGTTGCCCTTCCACCCGAACACGATACCCACTCTAGTCGATCCGTTGCGTGTTTCCTGCTGTACCGCCAAATGGTTGCAAGTCGCTGCGTTGTAACTGATTAGTGAAACATTTCACTTTTTTTCTCCGCCATACTTCTTCAGATCGTGTGAACTGTACCTTTTCTCATCTCACTGATGGGACAAAAAGTTGTAAGTAGTAACGCGTGCGATCAGGTGCACCGGTAGTATTTCGGCTGGGCTGGTGAATCACGGTTAAACATTAGGCAAGAGCTGTGTGGCCTTTCAGTGCCATTTATCACAGCACAAGGCCAGTATTGAACTGTGAGACGATAAACAATAGAGCACAAGTAATACTGTGTCACAGTAATCACAGAGTATCAGAAGGAAGACGTAACAAAGAGCTGTGTGTACGATGACTAAGTGGAGACCGAAAGGTCAACAGACCAGCCCCAAGGGGACCTTACTATTGAGTAACGATCTGAAATTGACTTTTCTCCCCTGTTCGTGATACCTGCTACAATTAGACAGTGAAATACTTTCGCCGTGTAACTACAGCATCAAATCCGGGATAATTCAGGACACGCGCTAGACAATACGTCCACGGGGTGTCATAAATTGTAGTATTATATCGGGCTGTTTTACTTCTTTTATCTTCAAAACAAGCCTTTTTTTGCGGAGCGGACCGATAACAATGAAAATTTTAAAACAGATTGAAATAATTCAATGTTAGTATCATTTGCGTAATGGCTTAAACATTACATTTTTTGTGTCTCACTTACATAAATTCGCCAAGTATTGTACGTAATTAAGGCAAACTCCGTTTGAGTGATCTTTTAAAATCTGTTATCGGACACACAGTGAATTTATTTTTGCATTCGTAATACCATGGTATAACGTAGAGAATTAACGCCTAAGGCCATGCACGGATTTGATCCACGTGCAGAACTAATAACTGCTGGTCTGGTGCACTGTCCAGCCGTACTGAAATTTTTAGACAATTTTTCACCCACGACTTGAGCACCATTTTCGGACATTGGTAGAAATCCACTTGTTTTGCAAAGTGGTAACATAGGTCAGAGTTCGCGGATGTGGATATTAGTAACACCCATTTAAGGGTGCTTCTGGAAATCAATACATTTAAAATAAATGTAAAAGTAAGTAGGCATATAAAGAAAGAAAAGAGTTTCTCTTACTACTCAAGTTCTACGCCAATACCCGATTTAAAGCTTCTGAGGGTAATGGGAATACGATATTACGTTTCTGTTAAAATTCCGCATGCTTAAAATCCTTGTGCTAAAGATGAATTATCAGTCCCCAATGATTATTTTCAAAGTCAAAAAAGTCATTTGTGATGGAAAAATTAGTGCGTATTCACCGACAAAAAAATCGCAACACCAAAAAATTATTAATGTAGAGTAATTAAATTTCGGGTCTACATATGTCTCTATATATTGGACACGACATCTTGGTAGAAGATTGTGGCAGTGTGTGTGTGTGTGTGTGTGTGTGTGTGTGTGTGTGTGTGTGTGTGTGTGTTTATGGGTTGCATTTTTTCATATGACTAGTCAAGCCAATGGCAGCACGGCATCTCTTGCAGCAATTGTCACAAGTGTATCTGGCTGCTGAGGCAGGAGCAGTGGTAGCATTGCGAAGCTTTTTCTGCCTTAATCTGTCTAACAAGCCTTCATCATGCTTCGACATTCCAGATCATATATCATCACGCCACTCTGGTCTCATGCTAGCCCGTGCCTCCCACCTGTTTGTGTCGATTCCAAAGCTCTCCATATCTCGTTTACAGGAGTCCTTGAACCTCAATACAGGACGTCCTACAGGTCTTTTGGCTACAGAGATCTCTCCAAGCATCAAATACGTGGTAATCTGTCAGGATCCATACGGTGTCTAGGTAAGAGATTGACATTGCAAGATGACAGGTTAATGTAAGCCCGAAATAAGCTATTGCATATCGGAAATGCTGGTAGATTAGTAACCGGTGTAACCGTCAGAACGTTGAATGCAAGCCTGCAAACGTGCATGCATTGTGTTGTACAGGTGCCGGATGCCAGTTTATGGGATGGGG
The DNA here is from genome assembly GCF_023864345.2 of Schistocerca serialis cubense. NCBI lineage: Eukaryota > Metazoa > Arthropoda > Insecta > Orthoptera > Acrididae > Schistocerca > Schistocerca serialis. The sequence goes on from NC_064640.1 coordinate 1,007,093,334, forward strand.
TTCAATGCATGTTGTACTTGGTCGACAATTATAGGTACGGTTAATGCTGTTTGTGGAAGACGCTGGAGTTGTCGTTCTATCGTGTCCAAATGTTTTCGATTGGAGACAGATCTGCTGATCGAGCAGGCGAAGGCAACCAGTCGACACTCTGGGGGTGGTATGTGGGCGAGCGTTATCCTGTTGGGAAACACCCCGTGGAATGCTGTTCGTAATTGGCAGCACAACATGTCGCATCACCAGACTGACGTACAAATTTTCAGTGAGGGTGCGTGAGATGACCACTACAGTGGTCCTGCTGTTATAAGGAAGCATATCTCCAGGTGTAGGTCCAGTGCGCCTAGCACGCAGGCAGGTTGGTTGTTGGCTCCCAACTGGCCTCCTCCTAACCAACACTGGCACCGAGGCAGATTCAGCTTTCATCAGAAAACAGAACACACCTCCACGCTGCCCTCCACTGAAGTCGCAAATGGCGGTGGCTCGGGTCTGTGGAATGCACGGCACAGGACGTCTGGCTTGGAGCTGTCCTAGAAATAATCGATTTGAAATAGTTCTTTGTGTCACTGTGGTGCCAACAACTGCTCACATTGCTGCCGCATATGGAGGACGAGCCGTACGCCGAGTACGATGGTCTTCCCTCTCGGTAGTGTCAGACCGAGCGAGGTGGCGCAGTGGTTAGACACTGGACTCGCATTCGCGAGGACTACGGTTCAATCCCGCGTCCGGCCATCCTGATTTAGGTTTTCCGTGATTTCCCTAAATCACTCCAGGCAAATGCCGGGATGGTTCCTCTGAAAGGGCACGGCCGACTTCCTTCCCCATCCTTCTCTAATCCGATGAGACCGATGACCACGCTGTCTGGTCTCCTTCCCAAACCAACCAACCAACCAATCGGTAGTGTCATGTGGCTCCTCCGGAGCTTACAAGGGAACCTCCCCATCGCAGCCCCCTCAGATTTAGTTATAAGTTGGCACAGTGGATAGGCCTTGAAAAACTGAACACAGATCACTCGAGAAAACAGGAAGATGTTGTGTGGAACTATGAAAAAAATAAGCAAAAAATACAAACTGAGTAGTCCATGCACAAGATAGGTAACATCAATAATAGTGTTAGCTCAGGAGAGCAGTGGTCCCGTGGTTAGCGTGAGCAGCTATAGAACGGGAGGTCTTTGGTTCCAGTCTTCCCTAGACTGGAAAGTTTAATTTTTGTTTTCAGACAATTATTTTGCGAAGCTGCGCAGGTATACAGAGCAGTATTGTTTACGTGATCGTGTGTCAATTATCAAAGTTCAGGCACTCACATATAATCAACTTCGCTTTCCAAAATTCCAGGACATGTTCAGATTTGCTTGGGCATATGCAGGATTTGGCGGTCTACACACTACAAAAATTGAAAACGTTAAAAACATATGTTTTGACAGAGCACAGGGAAAACTGTGGGACTGTTAAACTGTTGCATTCATTTGTTGCAGTTTATGTGACAAACTCTTATGTTTTCATCACTTTTTTGGGAGTGATTATCACATCCACAAGAAAACCTAAATCGGGCAAGGTAGAAGAATCTTTTTACCCATTCGCCAAGTGTACAAGTTGGGTGGGTCGACAACATATTCCTGACATGTGACGCACATGCCGTCATCAGTGTCGGATAGAATGTATCAGACGTGTTTTCCTGTGGAGGAATCGGTTAACCTATGACCTTGCGATCAAATGTTTTCGGTTCCCATTGGAGAGGCACGTCCTTTCGTATACTAATCGCACGGTTTTGCGGTGCGGTCGCAAAACACAGACACTAAACTTATTACAGTGAACAGAGACGTCAATGAACGAACGGAGAGATCATAACTTTGCGTAAATAAAGAAAGTAAATCTTACACTCAAGGGAAGACTTGAACCAAGGATCTCTCGTTCCGCAGCTGCTCACGCTAACCACGGGACCACGGCGCTCTTTACTCACATTATCCTTGATGTTGCCTGTCTTGGGCATGGGCTACTCAGTTTGTATATTTTGCTTATTTTTTTCATAGTTCCACACAACTTCTTCCTGTTTTCTCGATTGATCTGTGTTCAGTTTTTCAAGGCCTATTCACTGTGCCAACTTATAACTAAATCTGAGGGGGGTGCGATGGGGAGGTTCCCTTGTTAGTGTTCTTGCGACCGTACATTCGTGTAACGACAGCTACCAGCAGTCATAGACAGTCAGTGCCTAAATTCTTGCGAAGTCGTTCTGCAATATCGCAGAAGGAACGTCCAGCTTCTCGTAGCCATATTACGCTACCTAGTTCAATCTCAGTGACGTGTTGATAATGACGTCTTTGTCACCTTAAAGGCGTTCTTGACTAAAATCAACTCAACATGTCGAATCTCGAAGGTAACGAACGCTCATGACCGTTACAGCATATAATTAAAGCGAATTCGATTTGCTTCCTCGTAGTGGCACTACCAACGCCATGAGGGAGCGCGGCTGGCGTCAAATTGGAATTGACATCATCCTTCAGAAGTAGAAACACGCCTGTCCACTTTTGTTTCTGTCGCTTATCTCCTTGGTGTTTAGATTTTTTCCGTCAGTGTTTCAAAAAATGGTTTAAACGGCTCTGAGCACTATGGGACTTAACATCTGAGGTCATCAGTCCCCTAGACTTAGAACTACTTAAACCTAACTAACCTAAGGACATCACACACACCCATGCCCGAGGCAAGATTCGAACCTGCGACCTTTGCAGTCGCGCGGTTCCGGACTGAAGAGCCTAGAACCGCTCGGCCACCGCGGCCGGCCCGTCAGTGTTTGAATATTGCCTTATGAAGTGATGTATTAATCAAGTTACTCTGATCAAAATCTGTAGCAGTGTTGAGAGTCGATACACAAAGAACCGAACTAGTCTTCTATGATCTCTCGTTTTTAATAATATGCCAAAAAGAGATAATACGCGTATTTCGAAGAATTCCGAAAATTTATTCCTGACTTTACGTTCTTTCTGCACATGCTTTAGAATTCAGAATTTCCACTAGTAAAATACAGGAAGCGTAAGGTTTTCTACAACCTGCATGGAACCCAGACTCCAACATAATAGTAGAAGGGCATGAAAGGGAAGCAGTACTTGAGAAGAGTGAGAAACAGCGTTGTAGCCCATCCTCGATATTATTAGATCTCCACAGGCAGTGAAAGAACCCAAGGAGAAATTTGGAAACGGAAAGTTCAAGGACAAGAAATGAAAACTTTGAGATTTGCCCAGCACATTGTCATTTTGTCAGTGGCGGCAAAAGACTTGGAAGATCAGTTGACCGGAGTGTTACAAGAGAAACATCATCAAAGGTGAAGCAAAGGCAATTGAATGTAGTCGAATAAAATCAGGCAATGCTGAGAGAATTTGATTAGGAAATGACGCACGTAAATTAATTATTAAATATTGATAATCTGCACCGACACGAGAAGTCTGTTGTTAGAATTACGTCATAATGAGAGCGAAAGGACTGGCACCCAGCTTTATTCGAACCAGAGACCTCACGCTTATGAAACTAAGCGCTTACTATCTCGGCTATCGACTCCTTGAGTATAAGCACACATCAAATTTTTCAAACTCGATTTTCTCAAAAACGGTTGAGAGTTGCAGTTTCTTGTTTACATTCGTCGAAGTCCTGATCCTGCCCTACACGCCCTGTCAATATGAATCGAATCGATGAGGGGAAATTCGTACGGTCCTCTTGTGAGCAGTCTCGTGCGCTACCATCTACACTATGAGAACTGTTGTGTCTAGGAATCTTGCATACTCAGTTCACTAGACAAACAGTCAAACATCTCGTATTAATGAGTTTTATTACAACAAGACAATTACAAATACTTAACTTTAGTATTACACAGATGTGTTGCAAGCAAAAGGCGACATACAAAATAATCAGTCTTTACAGTGACTGCTGATCTCTATCTGAGCTACGTAGAGATTCTAACGAAGATGCTAACGTGGTATCTGCTATCGAAGTGGGCTGCCACCAGTTGGGCGCGGCGCGTATGTCCTCTTCACATAGGGACCGGTGCTGTCGCGTTGTCGTCCTGGAGGGAGGTCGGTCAGCTCTTCTCACAGCCGTCTCTACTCTGTCGTTCCCGACTGGCGTGCCGGCGCTGACTTTACGACGTAACAGGAACAACTGGCACTAATTGTATTTGGCGGGCGGCTTGAATTTGGGCGAGCAACGGACTGATTCGCTAACTTCAATGCTAATTAACTTGTAAACTGCGCAACATATCGATTTTTTTCTTAACAATTATTTCTCAGCACAACCTTTCCTGCAACACCTTTACAAGCTTTGAGACTGTTTCTGGCCACTCTGTACATATAATCTTCCAAAGAACTTAGAGATGAACAATTTGTGTTTAAGAATAAATATTCATTACATGAATTTTGTCAAGCTTACTGAGAAGTAATCGTGACCAGCCACAACATAAGTCGATGGCGTTAAAGCGATATATTAGCAATATTTCGTCAATATTAGCCAGAAATATAATAACAGTATTCTGTAACCTCGTGCCATCTGTGAACACTCTTGTCAGTTTGGTTGAGGATGGAAAGCTGGAGCCTAAATTACGCCATGTTAATGTAGCAATACATAGACTACTCCAGTTCATAAATCCTGTTGCGTTATATCAGGATGGCGGCTAAAAATTGGATAAAGCCTGCGCATGCTTGCAATAACACCTGTGCGCTTGGTGATGAGGGTAACGCTGCCGATACATAAGGGGTGGTTACAGGAAAATGAAACTGATTTGATCCATTATAAATGGTACTGAAAGCCTGCGACTGTGAAAACAATGGGAATCATTTCCCGAAACGCGTCGCCCGAAAAATAAAATAAAGAAAATCGTGACTGGTAGCAGACGAGTTATAAACAAAAGGAAAATGAAACTTTGTGGAAATATTTGTAAGCACGTGCAGAGGAAAAATAACGAATAAACACTTGAAAGAAAAGCCTGAATGGGAGGGTAATATCTGATAACTGCTTACCATGTTTACGTTCCAGGTTACCAATTTTGCTCAATGTGACGACCATCTTTATCCACGACAACCTGGAAATCTGTATGCATACCATTTCACAATTGTATTGTATCGTATTGTATTGGTTGGAACTGGAGACAGAGAAACGACGGAGAGGCTTCTTCCCCGCCATAGCCCTCAGTGTTTCACAACCCCACAATAGGCTATAGCAGTCCACTCACCGCACCGCCGTCCCACACTGAACCCAGGGTTATTGTGCCGTTCGGCCCCTAGTGGACGCCCCCCCCCCCCCCGGCGATATTTTACAAAGTGTGCAAAATATTTATGTGCCATTGTAATGCACGTGATGAACGACTGATATGAGCTTGATTTGTCGCTATATAGGATAGGGAAAATTGCTCATGTAAAATAAATAAACTTCCTCACAAAAAAAGCACCCACAAGACATGGTTGATGTCAATGTAACCTCGTCGACGTACACGTATGTCAGTGATTAGAATTGCAGTTCTCTCTGACAGATAGAGCAGCCAAAAGAGTGCGTTAGTGTTGCTTGTGTTTAGTTTTTGTTGTTACAACTGGTAGGGTATATCAGGGGCGTGAACAGAGTGATCACTGTGAAGGACACAGAAATTGCTCGTACTCGTCTGAGACAGCGTTGTCAGCAGCTGACAGAATTTGAAAGGAGCTTTATTGTACGTCTCCATTTGCCCGGCTTGTCGGATCGTGCAGTATCCAGATTGGTGGGGCTTTGCGATGTGACAGTGCCCCTATGCTGGGGTGCACGAAAATGTGAGAGCAGGCATACTCGCCGTCAAGTTTTCCGGCGTCCACGTCTGACACCACAAGGGAAGGTAGTCATATTCTGCACCAAACACATTGTAGCTTCTTCACATCTACGCCTGCCATCCGAGACCAAGTAATGGAGACCTTGCAGATTTCTTTGTCATCCTGATCTATTGATCGGAAGCTAGCAGCAGTCGGACTGAGGAATTAGCGCCTGATGCCTACGCTGCCGTTAACAACACGCAAACGGCTGCGCTTGGAGTGGTGCTCAGACCGGGAAGCATGGGCTGCCAATGAACGGCATTGCACTGTGATGAGCAATGAATTTTGGGTCTACAGTACATCTACATCTACATCTATACTCCGCGAGCCACCTTACGGTGTGTGGCGGAGGGTACTTATTGTACCACTATCTGATCCCCCCTTTCCTGTTCCATTCACGAATTGTGCGTGGGAAGAACGACTGCTTGTAAGTCTCCGTATTTGCTCTAATTCCTCGGATCTTTTCGTTGTGATCATTACGCGAGATATATGTGGGCGGTAGTAATATGTTGCCCATCTCTTCCCGGAATGTGCTCTCTCGTAATTTCGATAATAAACCTCTCCGTATTGCGTAACGCCTTTCTTGAAGTGTCCGCCACTGGAGCTTGTTCAGCATCTCCGTAACGCTCTCGCGCTGACTAAATGTCCCCATGACGAATCGCGCTGCTTTTCGCTGGATCATGTCTATCTCTTCTATTAATCCAACCTGGTAAGGGTCCCATACTGATGAGCAATACTCAAGAATCGGACGAACAAGCGTTTTGTAAGCTACTTCTTTCGTCGATGAGTCACATTTTCTTAGAATTCTTCCTATGAATCTCAACCTGGCGCCTGCTTTTCCCACTATTTGTTTTATGTGATCATTCCACTTCAGATCGCTCCGGATAGTAACTCCTAAGTATTTTACGGTCGTTACCGCTTCCAATGATTTACCACCTATGGCATAATCGTACTGGAATGGATTTCTGCCCCTATGTATGCGCATTATATTACATTTATCTACGTTTAGGGAAAGCTGCCAGCTGTCGCACCATGCATTAATCCTCTGCAGGTCCTCCTGGAGTACGTACGAGTCTTCTGATGTTGCTACTTTCTTGTAGACAACCGTGTCATCTGCAAATAGCCTCACGGAGCTACCGATGTTGTCAACTAAGTCATTTATGTATATTGTAAACAATAAAGGTCCTATCACGCTTCCCTGCGGTACTCCCGAAATTACCTCTACATCTGCAGATTTTGAACCGTTAAGAATGACATGTTGTGTTCTTTCTTCTAGGAAATCCTGAATCCAATCACAAACCTGGTCCGATATTCCGTAAGCTCGTATTTTTTTCACTAAACGTAAGTGCGGAACCGTATCAAATGCCTTCCTGAAGTCCAGGAATACGGCATCAATCTGCTCGCCAGTGTCTACGGCACTGTGAATTTCTTGGGCAAATAGGGCGAGCTGAGTTTCACATGATCTCTGTTTGCGGAATCCATGGCACACTGAATTCAGTATTTCTGCCTTTCTTCTACCACGGGTGACCATCGTTAAGGAGAATGGCGGCGACCTGGGGGGAAGTTCCATTCTTCCAGTGTTTAGGAGAGGAACAGCGATGTTATTTCCTGCGTCATAGTGCGGGGAGCAATTGGGCCTGATAACTTCATGTCACGACTGGGAGTGTTCGAGCGAACTTTGACGGCACAACAATCGTCACGGACATTCTGCGTGCTCATGTGTAACCTATTATGCTACAATATCTTGGTGCCATTTTTCAACAATACAGTGCTCCTTCACACATGGAACGTGTCTCTACGAACTGTGTAGGAGATGTTGCGTTACTTCCGAAGCCAGTAAAATCCCCAGATCTTAGAACATGTGTGGGAACAGCTCGGACGCCATCCCTCCCAGTGGCAATATCAGAAATATCGAGGGGCAGTTACAACAGTTGCGGGCCTGCTTGCATCGCGAGAAGGTCCTACGGCTTGATGACACCCTTTCCAAGTGTGTCAGTGCATGCATCCAGGCTAGAGGGGATGATAACTGGGCTCATAAAGGCATATTCCTTGTAAATTTGATTCGAGTTTGTAATCACTCGAACAACATCAAAGACCCTCTCAGACATTGAAGTTTTCTTTCGTTTCTTCCTCCCCTTCTGGGTGCTTCAACTTTTTTTGTCTGGCAGAGTATTTTTTTTCCCACAATTATTTCCTTATTTCAAAGGGTGGAATTCAGGAAGCTTTCTGTCTGTATAGTCTTGTTCCCAAAGGTGTAAAACACCTTTCTCTGCCTCGTGATGACTGGGTGTTGTGTGATGTCCTTAGGTTAGTTAGGTTTAAGTAGTTCTAAGTTCTAGGGGACTGATGACCATAGCTGTTAAGTCCCATAGTGCTCAGAGCCATTTGAACCATTTTTTTGTAAAACACTCTACGAAATGAGTAGATAATGGTTTTAATTTTAATACCAAAATCACGGCCAAAAAAGGGCTACACGTCCATCGACGTCAAGTTGGTGAGTAATAGACATTTCAGTGTATGAATTCCTTACGTCATACCTCACCGAAAACATTCTCGAAGATCTATAAACTCTCGTATATGTGTCTAATACTTTGAATACGTAGAGCTAGAGAAAATATTTATTATTGGTTTCTTTACTTGTCCCTAACACATAATTGCTGGGTTCGTAATCAGTTCGAGACCCTCTGGAACTTTATACATTTCATTTTATTTGTTCGCGTTAATTTATTCTCGTCTGAAAGAAGCGATGAGACAAAGACCTAATTAGTTCTGAGACGATTTTATCTTAGTTTTGTAATGTTGTATTTCAGCAGTGTATGAACACTGAGATGACTACATACAGTTTGTCCTGGCGCCCTCTGCAGAGGTTGCGCTATACCTGTGTTTTGAGAATTACCGCATTGTGCATCTGTGCTGATCAAGCAGAATAACAAATCCTACACCAAGACTATGACTTGAAACTAACTGCTCCTGTATGCGTAACTGGTAGTACACGTTATTATTTAACATTTGCGATACATAAGCTGCGTTACAGGCGACTGTGGAGAAATTATTCCATGCAAAATTTAGACAGCAACGCAGAATAAGTAAAAGAGAAACTTCAGTATCCGCAGGGTCAAGGTACACAACACACCACTTTCAGCGTATTAAATGGAAAGAGCCCGTATAATACGACACACGAACATGTAAACAACGCACTCGGCCGCATCTGCTTACTGCAGGGTGTGGATAAAAATATGGAAAGACCACAAACGGGACACACTAACATGCCTAAAACGGTGTAGGAACATTTTTGACATTTAAAACAGTTTTCAGTCTCCACGGAATGGATAAAAATAGGTCCTGTACGATTTTCAAGGGAATCTTATACCATTCTTCAAAACAGGTAACGAAAATGGCGGTCGATAGAGACAACATACATTCCCTCCAAAATAGAGCACAGGGACCCAACAAAGTGAGATCTGGTGATGGTGGTGGCCAGGACAGATGCAGCAATTCATCTTCGTGCTCGCAAAACCAGTCCTGTCAAACGAGAGGTGGAATACAGCACTACCCTTGGGGAACAAGCATTATACCACGGGATGGGTCTGATGAGCCAAACGGCCACACATCCTTGACAGTAATGCAGCTCAGTAGAGTAAGCATTGAGACCACGGAAAACCACGATATGGCTGCCCAAATCATCACCGAACGTTTTCCCGGAACGAGCAATTGCACCACTGATGAGAGGCTTTGCAATTCCAGCTCGCCCAAGAATTTCATGTTTCTGGAATACCCCTCGTGCTGTTTCGATGCTGAAAGGGTTCGGGATAGCGACATTCAGTTGTTGAATGAGTTTTGCAGCTGCCGTCCTCTTACTTTTCGTCTGATCCTCTTCAGAGGCCATCCGCCATGATCTCTCAGCACACACTTTCGTCCGCGTTGTGACTTAGCGGATGATGTTTTTTCGCCTTCCCTTTCTGCGGTATAATTCTTAGATACGATGTCTCTTGGAATCACCAAACTTATGGCTACCCCTGTTAGGGAAGAACTTCTAATATGAGCACCAACTGTTTACGCACGTTCGAAAGGACTTAGCCCCAACATAATGCACTCACAACTGCACACAACACTGTTTTGACCACGACTGACACTTGCAACGAACCGAGGAAATTGTACAGGTACCGGTACCATCCGTGACCAAATACAGCAGCGCCACCTGCAGGCTGGCATTTATGTTCAAGCACGCGTTCTTGCTGAGTTTTCCTATTTTTGTCCAACCTCTGTCCATTTAGCGGAAAACGGGACAATGAGCTCTTGAAGTCTTAGAAGGCACTGCATACTTACTGGTCAGTTTACCACCAGATTTACTACGTAGCTGCTGTCTCGTCCATCATTCATTTGTCAGGAACCCGCAACTGAATAAGCCCGATCCCTTACCCACGAAAAAAAATCATGCAACGTTCGTTGGTGGACCTGCATAATTCCTGTTCAGTGATCTACATATTTTGCCAAGCTAAATCGGGGCTGCCAGCCTCGCTTTGACCTGCGAGACAGCGTAAAAAAAAGTATCACTTCTATAACATTAATCATTGCCTCGTAGCAATCTTGCTGCTCTCAAAAAACGCTCAAATCAGGCCACTGGATTGGGCATGATTTCTGCACCGTCACCAACCGGTTTGTACCATCGCCGGGCATGGATGTGTGTAATTTCCTTAGGTTTCCTTAGGTTTAAGTAGTTCTAAGTTCTAGGGGACTGATGACCTCAGAATTTGCGTCCCATAGTGCTCAGAGCCATTTGATTTTGTACCATCGCCTCAGTAAACAACACATGATCACAGTCTAAAGATAAAGAGGATAATTACATACACAATAACGCTACAAAATTTCCATTGAAGCTAAACATAGTTCATTATCTTCTAAAAATCCTAACCAAATCCGCTTCGTTCGTTACACAACGCCTCCAGCTAGCTTGTTCCTCCATGTTCTGTTAGGCGGCCTCTATCAACAGTGAGTGTGTTCTCGATAAACAACAACGCTCATCTCGAAAACAGGCAGTTGACTATGATGTTTCCCACGCTCGAATCCAGGAAGCCAATTCCGAACACTTCCTGAACTTTCCACACCGAGGGAACAACTTTACGGACCCCTGACTAGAAATTTCCCAAGTACGCACCGCCACACCAGCTCCGCACCAGAGGGCTCCAACGTCGGCTCCTGCACTCCTAGATTTCGCGAGCTGCTCACAGCTCCACGACTTCCTTTTCACGGATAGACCTTTGGGACAATCAGCCTCCAGAGCAATAAGTAGAGACAGCAACTGGCCGTTTCCTGTTGACTTTCGTAGTACTACTATAAAGTGCTGGTGCCTACCGAAAACTTTCAGTAGTTAATTTCCCAAAGGGTTGTGTTGTTGTGGTCTTCAATACGAAGACTGGTTTCATGCAGCTCTCTATGCTGCTCTATCCTATAAAGCCTCTTCGTCTCCGAAGAACAACTGCAACCTACATCATTCTGAAACTGCTTACTATATTCATTTCTTGATCTCCCACTATGATTTTTATTCCCCATCACCACCACCACACTTCCCTCCAGTACTAAACTAGTGCTTCCTTGATGTCTCGGAATGTGTTCTATCAACAGATCCCTTCTTCTGGTCAGGTTGTGCCACAAATTTCCTTTCTCCCCCACGATCTTCAGTACCTCCTAATTAGTTACGTGGTCTACCCATCTAATGTTCAGCATTTTTCTGTAGCACTACGTTTCAATTGCTTCTATTCTATTCTTGTCTGAACTGTTTATCGTCCATGTTTCACTTCGGTACATGGCTACACTTCAGACAAATACTTTCAGAAAAAAACTTCCTAACTATTAAATTTATATTAGATGTTAACAAATATCTCTTCTTCAGAAACGCTTTTCTTGCCATTGCTATTTAGGCCATCATCAGTTGTTTGGCTGTCCAAACAAAATCCATCTACTACTGTAAGTGTCTCTTTTCCAAAACTATTATTTTATATCCTCCTTTCAGACTGTCCATTCCTTTCAGATGTTCTTCCAAGTCCTTTGCTGTCTCTGACAGAATTACAATGCCATCGGCAAACCTCGAAGTTTTTATTTCTTCTCTCTGAACTTTAATTCCTGCCCTAATTTTTTCTTTGATTTCTTTTACTTCTTTCACAATTTACAGATTGAATAACATTGGGGATAGGCTACAACCTGTCTCACTCCCATCCCAACCACTGCTTCCCTTTCATGCCCCTCCTCTCTTATAACTGCCTTCTGCTTTTGGTACAAGTTTTAAATAGTCTTTCGCTCCCTGTATTTTACCACTGCCACCTTCAGAATTTCAAATAGTATACTCTCTTCAGCGCCGTCAAAAGCTTTCTCTGCGCCCACAAATGCGACAAACATAAGTTTGCCTTTCCTTAACCTATCTTCTATGATAAGTCGTAGGATCGGTACTGCCTCACGTGTTCCAACATTTCTCCAGAATACGAACTGTTCTTCCCCGAGATTGGCTTCTACCAGTTTTTTCACTCTTCTGCAAGGAATTATTGTTTGTATTTTGCAACCACGAGTTGTTAAACTGATAATTCGATATTATTCACACCCTTCAGCGAGAGCATGCTTTGGAATTGGAATTATTACATTCTTCTTAAAGTCTGAGGGTATTTCGCCTGTCTCATACATCCTGCACAACACATGGAAGAGTTTTAACATGGCTTCCATGTCACACTCACCCAAAGGATTTTCCGTGGGATGCACTCGCCTTTGGAAACCGTCATGTCGAGCCAGGCCACCACTCTCTAGCCGGATTAAGCAAATATTGGACGCTTATGACCAGGTGTGAGAACAGTTATCGTCCGGCGAAAGCAGGGAAACCGACGCTTTCACTCACCAACTGTCGCGGCCCGGAAATGCTTCGTTACACCCTCTCCAAAAATGAGTGTGAATTCCTAAGGTACCAAACTGCTGAGGTCATCGGTCCCTAGAGTGAGACACTACTTAGGCTAACTTAAACTAACTTACGCTAAGGACAACACACACACCCTTGCCCGAGGGAGAACTCGAACCTCCAGCGGGAGGGGCCGCGCAATTCGTGACATGGCGTCTCTAGCCACGCGGCCACTCCGCGAAGCGCACTCTCACCCCCCTGAACAAATACTGGGTCTATAATAATATGAAAATTTATCAACTGGATGATGCGCGAATAATTCTTCATATTTGGAATACCGTTGTTAAGCTTCCACGACTGTTATGTCCAGGTGACATTTTATTTAAAATTCATTAAATGCATGATGCCCTTGTACTTTATATTAACATCCATCATGTGCGGCTGAAACTATCCTCTATAGTACAAAAAAGTGACACTTCGCATCACTGCAGTCAGTAAATCATATTCAAATGCCAATGTGTATTTATACGTGGTAGAGACAGAGTGCAGCTTAAGAAGCACTTGTCATATTTCAGAGTCTAAGGTTTTTGGAAATTCTTGGAATATTACGTTACCTCCTGGCAGCAGAAAGGAAAGAAAGTTAGCCAAAATTTGTAGTGTTTCAGACGCCTGTCTCATCCCCAAGTAAGTGATTCTTAAACACAGCTCTTTTATTAACATCGTAAATCATTGTAAATGGTGACTTCGTTCCATTACATCTCGCAAAAACCGAAACAGTAATCAAAGTCATGAATGGAAGCCTTGACTTTGTACTAAAAAAGGTGAAATCAATTGCATCTGCCGTCTAGTGGATCGCCAACGTCTTCTGAGATGACAGACTGGTTCCTCTTCTTGGTTACTTTGCAAAGGGGACAACTAGCGAATACCACGCGAATGGCCTGGAGAGAATGGGCAAAAACCATATATGAAACGATGTCCGGATTTCAAAAGAAAGTATTCGTCTTTCATCTGTCCCTGAAGGTACTTTTCAGTGAACTAGAAGATATGAATTACAAATTATTGACGAGTCATAAAGGCTATACCGTCATTTGCGACAGCTATAGAAGTCTCATTAGACCATACACGTTTCGCTTTATTTCAAAGCATCTTCAAGTGCTCACGATAACAGTTTAGTTTTTTATGATAAATCTTTTTCAAGTTCCTAAACAGTCCTCATATTTTACATTACTACTACTAACCAGCATTAAATTACAATTATTACTCAAGATTTTTTGCTTCATACTTAATATCTAATGTTCTTTTACACATAAGGGCTTGATTTTTAGAAAGTCACACTACACTGGATGTATTTACATTTTGTGTAGAAGCACGTGCACTTGGTGTAATTTTTATGATGTTGTGGGAACTGATCATCGTTTCTTTTGTTTACTGTGGCTGTGGAAGCGGTTGCTGTTCTGCGTATGTGTGTATACGTACTTTTCGACTGCTGTGTGTGTGTGTGTGTGTGTGTGTGTGTGTGTGTGTGTGTGTGTGTGTGTGTGTACCAGTATGGGACAAGTAAGTAAACTGTTTCAAAAGTAATCATCATAACTGTTAATATATATATCCATCTGCACTCAGTTGTGCACCTCTTCGCCCGAACGAAATTGTTTGCCACCAATGTCTTTCTTCAGGGCTCCAAGAATATGGAAATCGCATGGGGAGAGATCGGACCTATATGGAGGACGTATAAGTGCTTCCCAGCGGAATCATAACCAGAACAACCTTGGCAACATGCAAACCCACCCACATGCTGCAGAAGTTTCTCTGGAAAGCCCTTGCACATCCTCCATTACGACCCGACCCCTCTCCATGCGATTTCCATATTTTTGGAGCCCTGAAGAAAGAGGCTGGTGGCTGTCGATTTGCTCCTGACGAAGAGGTGCACACCTGGATACAATCAGGACTTCGTAGGCAACGGCAAACATCCCATTAAGGCATTGACCAGCTTGGCTTCCATAGGCACACAAAAGAAAACGAACGACTATTGCATTTTGCAACATCAACACCAACGACACGAGGTGTTATCACATGTACACTATATCAAAACGTAAATATATCCGTATCAGTGAAGTACATTGTTGTAGAAATCGAACCCCTATGTGTGGAAGAACAGTAAAAAAGAAGTGATTAATACTTGTAATTTAATACTGTTTAGTAGTAGTAATGTAAAACATGAGGTTTCTTAACGATCTCAACAGATCTGTAAGAAACACCAAATAATTACAGTGCCCAATGAAGATCCCCTGACATAAAGCGAAACACGTATAGTTTAAATAAGACTAACTACAGTCGTAAATAACGGAATAACCTGTATCACAAGTAGAACTGTGACAGAGAAAAACGATACCTAAAAAACAAAAAACAAAAACAACAAGAAATTGTTGGTCCACCCACTTTATCTATTATAATTAGCACTCTCTGAGTTCCATATACTTCTACAGCCAGTAAATTTGTGAATGGAAAATGTTTTGAGTCCAGTTAATACGTTGTAGTAGCCGTAGATGAATATTTTACAGACCTCACACAAATGAACTTATGGAATGGAATCTACTTACTGGAGAAACGGTGGATAAAACCCATTCACCAAAGAGCGAACTACGTCAAGACAGAAGTTCATTTTTACTTAACAAACACAGCCATTCATTAACGGGACGGGAACTATGTTCTTTGCCCTCTCATCGTCTGTTATTACCATGTGAAAACACTCTTCTCATGGACGTTCCTCTCGCAGCAAATGCACCAATTAGCAGCTTCCGTCATTTTCTCCAGCCAGAGGTGCATGTGTATGGGAAAAATAACACTCGAAGGAAAACACGGACCTTACATTTATAATCCACAGAGATTCTTGTCGTATGTAAAGTATGCTGGCGGCAGTACACAATCGATGCCTTTTGTGCGTGATAGCAATGTAAATACTAAAGCACATTTAGTAAACACAGCCTTCCAAAATTCCTTCGCCAAAGAAGACGAAGTAAATATTCCAGAATTCTAATTAAGAACAGCTGCTAACGTAAGTATCCCCGGAGCAGTGAAGCAACTTAAATCAGTTCATAAAAGCAAGTCTTCTGGCCCAGACCGTATACCAGTTAGGTTCCTTTCAGAGTATGCTGATGCAATAGCTCAATACTTATCAATCATATACATCCACTCGCTAGACGAAAGACCCGTACCCAAAGACGGGAAAGTTGCACAGGTCACACCAATATTAAAGAAAGGCAGTTGGAGTAATCCACTAAATTACAGGCTCATATCGTTTACATCGATATGCAGCAGGTTTTTGGAGCATATATTATGTTCGAACATTATGAATTACCTAGAAGAGAACGGTCTATTGACTCACAGTTAACGCAGATTTAGAAAACATCATTCTTGTGAAACACAACTAGCTCTTTACTCACACGAAGTGCTGAGTGCTATTGAGAAGGGATTTCAAGTTGCTTCTGTATTTCTAGATTTCCGGAAGGTATTTGACACTGTACCTCAGAAGCGGCTCGAAATCAAATTGCGTGGTTATGGAATATCGTCTCAGTTATACGACTGGATTCGTGATTTCCTGTCAGAGAGGTAACAGTTCGTACTAACTGACGGAAAGTCACTAAATAAAACAGAAGTAATTTCTGGCGTTCCCCAAGGTAGTGTTATAGGCCCTCAGCTGTTCTTTATCTATATAAACGATTTGGGAGACAATCTGAGCAGTCATCTTAGGTTGCCTGCAGATGATGCTGTCGTTTATCGTCCACTAAAGTCATCAGAAGATCAAAACAAATTGCAAAACGATTTAGAAAGATATCTATATGATACGAAAATTGGCAGTTGACCCTAAATAGTGAAAACTATGATGTCATCTACATGATTACTAAAAGGGATCCGTTAAACTTCGGTTATACGATAAATCAATCAAATATAAAGCCCAAAAATTAAACTAAATACATAGGAATTACAATTACAAACAACTTAAATTGAAAAGAACACATAGAAAATGTTGTGGGAAGGCGAACCAAAGATTGTGATTTGTGGCCAGAACACTTAGAAGAGGCAGCAGGTCTACCGAAGAGACTGCCTACACTACGCTTGTCAGTTCTCATTTGGAGTACTGCTGCGCGGTGTGGGATCCTTACCAGATAGGACTGACGGAGTACCTCAAGAAAGTTCAGAGAAGAGCAGTACATTTTGTATTATCACGAAATATGGGAGAAGGTGTCACGGGATTGGGGTGGACATCATCAAAACAAAAGCATTTCTCGTTGCGGACGGATCTTCTCACGAAATTTCAATTACCAGCATTCTCCTCTGAATGCGAAAATATTTTGTTGACGCCGACCTACATAGGTAGAAACTATCAACACAATAAAATAAGGGGAATCAGAACACGCAAGGAGAGATACAGGTGTTCGTTTTTCCGCGTGCTGCTCGAGAGTGGAATAATAGAGAATTATTCTGAAGGTGGTTCGATGAACCCTCTGCCGGCACTTAAGCGTGATTTATTGAGTATCGATGTAGATGTAGATTCTGACGTGGCGTGCTGTCATGCTCGATCTTAGAGATTAAGGTCACTGTACCAAACGCGGAGGACCTGATACACTAATGAGGTCCTCACGAAGACCAGTGACAGGTGTTCCTAAAGCACAACAGTAACTTAACCGGGCCCATCATAATTAGAAGTAATTAGGCGCGAGCCTTTAGAACACATCACGCATGTTAACACCTTCGCAATAGCAGTAGCAGTCCGTACCTTCACGGTCGAAGCGGTTATTCCGCAGTGGCGCATTAATGCTCCGTCTGAGGTCAACAGGTTCGATTTCTAACAGTCGCAGAGATAGCACTTAGTGGTTGTGAGACGTGAGGCGCTCAGTCTCCGAATACGATATGCCTTCCTGTTTATAGCCGCAGAGCTGTGTGCAATGTTTGTGACGTGCAGACACGGGGCGCTATTGAGTAGGTCCAGACGCTGAATGAGGGTAACCATCGCAGAACCTTACAGGCTGTGGTGCCTTCGGAAGTTGCAGGTTCAATAAAAGCAGCTGTCTTCCACTTCCATTTCCAATCTCAGCCAAGACAACAAAAGCGTAACACAAAATTTTGCTTGTTTCACTACAGCAATCTAAGCTGTGCAGTTGAATGTAAAACTCGACACGCGAAGGTAACCGGAAGTTCCTCTAGTTGTCATAAATTATCGTTAACAGCTAAAGGGAATGAGCAACCATAATGCAGCTGTAAAAGCAGTGATCACCAAACTGCAAAGGGTTACGCTGTGAACAAACAGTCAATATGCTCAGTAAACAGGACAAGTAGGCAGTCATGTCAGATCGCGGACAGAAATATTTAATTAGAACAAGAAGTGTGTTGAGGATTTGTGCTCAATTTCAGGCACCGAGTGAGGTGGCACAGTGGCTAGGACACTGAACTTCCATTCGGGAGCCGGCCGGAGTGGCCGAGCGGCTCTAGGCGCTTCAGTCTGGAACCGCGCGACCGCTACGGTCGCAGGTTCGAATCCTGCCTCGGGCATGGATGTGTGTGATGTCCTTAGGTTAGTCCTTCCACATTCTAGACACAATCCAAGCTGGTGCTCCGTGTCTAATGACCTTGTTTCTGACGAGACGTTATAGCTGATCTTCCCTCCTTTCCTTCAATTTCAGGCAGATAGCTGTTCGAGCTTCAGAAATATACTCGTATTTACATATATTGATCAGTCGGAACATCATGAAATTCCACCTTACAGCGTGTTGTCCTGCTTTGGGGGCACAGAACTGCTGTGGTAAGGAGTGTATTTTATGCGGTTACAGATGTCCATGCACAAGTTACACATCTCGGTACGTTAAAGTATAACGTCCTTCATTTTCCGAATTACTTCTGTGTTTCACTGCATTATAAACCACTGTCATCTGTGCCACAGATGCACCTGTTTCGTTTTACAGATCAGGAAGGCTGACAACGTCTGAGTTCTGGGATTGATCGCGGTCCACTGTCTCTGGCTGTTAAAGACGGCAGCATGCGAGCCTCCGCCTTTCTATGGTCCCCATTCTTATCAAAATCTACTGTTTTTGCAAATCATTTAAGTCGACAGTTGCACTCTTCCCCATACACTGAGTGGACTAAAGAATTTTGCTGTGTTCCTCTCACCGCAATACCTTTCATACCTTCTGATTTCCTTTCACATGGTCGCGGTTCAAACGTCTTTAGAAGAATAAATTTCTTTTGTTTCCATCTATGACCACAAAACTGTTAGTCCATAGACTACCGGTTTCGGTCAGCGTTGGCCAACTTCAGATATGCAGCGAAACATGGGAAAATCTAGATATACCTAGTGGACTGTCTACATCCTAAAACAATAAAATAGACCATAAATTTGTTTTAAGATGTAGACAGTCCACTAGTTGTATTTCTAAGTGATAAGTTACCTCAGAAAATTATTCCCTAAGGCGTTATTGTGTGGAAATACGTAACATATGTCACGAGGATGATTCGTTTGTTCCCAAGACTAGAACTTAGACAAAGAGCAAAAGTAGTGGAAATTGTTTGAGTCGCTCAGTAATTGGCTTCTTTCAGTTTAAGTTTTCATCAATATGTATATCAAAAATTTGGAGGATTCTACCTTTTTGTTGACTCCTGTTCATGTGCTACTTTTTAATATGACTATTTATCGTATAGAGGCCGCGCGGAGTGGCGGTTTGAGGCACCATGTCACGGATTGGGCGGCCCCTCCCTCCCACGGGCATCGGTGTGTGTGTGTGTGTGTGTGTGTGTGTGTGTGTGTGTGTGTGTGTGTGTGTGTGTGGTGTTCTTAGCATGAGTTAGTTTAAGTAGGGTGTAAGTCTGGGGACCGATGACCTCAGCAGTTTGTTCCCTTAGGAATTCACACACATTTGAACATTTTTATTGTATAGAGCTGAATATAATGTGTTTTCTCAAAATTTAGGGACACTCCATTTTCTTTAAAAACAGCGTTAACAATTCCTTCTGCTGCTTGATTTCTAATAGGATTTGTTATGACACGAGTCTCCTCTGCAAAAAGTACCAATTTTTCTTGATGAATGTCAAATTGAACATTATTCACAGACATACATACACTCCTGCAAATTGAAATAAGAACACTGTGAATTCATTGTCCCAGGAAGGGGAAACTTTATTGACACATTCCTGGGGTCAGATACATCACATGATCACACTGACAGACCCACAGGCACATAGACACAGGCAACAGAGCATGCACAATGTCGGCACTAGTACAGTGTATATCCACCTTTCGCAGCAATGCAGGCTGCTATTCTCCCATGGGGACGATCGTAGAGATGCTGGATGTAGTCCTGTGGAACGGCTTGCCATGCCATTTCCACCTGGCGCCTCAGTTGGACCAGCGTTCGTGCTGGACGTGCAGACCGCGTGAGACGACGCTTCATCCAGTCTCAAACATGCTCAATGGGGGACAGATCCGGAGATCTTGCTGACCAGGGTAGCTGACTTACACCTTCTAGAGCACGTTGGGTGGCACGGGATACATGCGGACGTGCATTGTCCTGTTGGAACAGCAAGTTCCCTTGCCGGTCTAGGAATGGTAGAACGATGGGTTCGATGACGGTTTGGATGTACCGTGCACTATTCAGTGTCCCCTCGACGATCACCAGTGGTGTACGGCCAGTGTAGGAGATCGCTCCCCACACCATGATGCCGGGTGTTGGCCCTGTGTGCCTCGGTCGTATGCAGTCCTGATTGTGGCGCTCACCTGCACGGCGCCAAACACGCATACGACCATCATTGGCACCAAGGCAGAAGCGACTCTCATCGCTGAAGACGACACGTCTCCATTCGTCCCTCCATTCACGCCTGTCGCGACACCACTGGAGGCGGGCTGCACGATGTTGGGGCGTGAGCGGAAGACGGCCTAACGGTGTGCGGGACCGTAGCCCAGCTTCATGGAGACGGTTGCGAATGGTCCTCGCCGATACCCCAGGAGCAACAGTGTCCCTAATTTGCTGGGAAGTGGCGGTGCGGTCCCCTACGGCACTGCGTAGGATCCTACGGTCTTGGCGTGCATCCGTGCGTCGCTGCGGTCCGGTCCCAGGTCGACGGGCACGTGCACCTTTCGCCGACCACTGGCGACAACATCGATGTACTGTGGAGACCTCACGCCCCACGTGTTGAGCAATTCGGCGGTACGTCCACCCGGCCTCCCGCATGCCCACTATACGCCCTCGCTCAAAGTCCGTCAACTGCACATACGGTTCACGTCCGCGCTGTCGCGGCATGCTACCAGTGTTAAAGACTGCGATGGAGCTCCGTATGCCACGGCAAACTGGCTGACACTGACGGCGGCGGTGCACAAATGCTGCGCAGCTAGCGCCATTCGACGGCCAACACCGCGGTTCCTGTTGTGTCCGCTGTGCCGTGCGTGTGATCATTGCTTGTACAGCCCTCTCGCAGTGTCCGGAGCAAGTATGGTGGGTCTGACACACCGGTGTCAATGTGTTCTTTTTTCCATTTCCAGGAGTGTATAAGGTATTGAAGTGGACTCAACATTGAACCTTGTGGTACTCTCCTCGTGGTTTCTTCTAAGTCACTGCAATTTTTTCTCCTTCCGACATTGTTTAAATTATTTAGCACCAATTTTGGATTATTTTTATTACGTATTATTGTGACTAATTGTTTGTATAGCGAATATTCGTAGTTAGTGTCGCCTTTCGGAGATTATATGTGTTGCAAAAAAATATTCAAATGTGTGTGAAATCTTATGGGACTTAACTGCTAAGGTCATCAGTCCCTAAGCTTACACACTACTTAACCTAAATTAACCTAAGGACAAACACACACACCCATGCCCGAGGGAGGACTCGAACCTCCGCCGGGACCAGGCACACAGTCCATGACTGCAGCGCCTCAGACCGCTCGGCTAATCCCGCGCGGCCATATGTTGTGCAGCTTCAGCCAGTTCTGCAGTAGAAAAGGCTGTGTTTAATGCTATGTGAAGACGGGCACTTTTCTCTGTCAGCCAATAGATGAGGTCGGCCTGTATGCTTTTATGTTGTACATGTCCCTTCACGTTTCCACTTCACTATCACGTCGGAAATAGTGTACCTAGGGATGTTTAGGAGTGTGGAAATATCGCGTACAGACGTATGACACAAGTTACACCCAATCACCTGACCACTTTCGAATCGTGAGTTCCCAGGAGCGCCCCATTCTGCACTCTCACGGTGTCTAATGACTACTGAGGTCGCTGATATGGAGTATCTGGCAGTAGGTGGCAGCACGATGCACCTAATATGAAAAACGTATGTTTTTGGTGGTGTCCGGATACTTTTGATCACATAGTATAAGTCGGTAGTTCTATACGTCATACTACTGCTCTTCTTATGGATTACCGTCTTATCTTCTTACGACCGACAACGGTTTTCTGCTCAAGTGAGTTCCAGTAAATTTTCTTTAGGAACCGAGTCAATAACCTAAGATTTAACATTCAGTCTTACACATGTCCCACAGAACCCTGAAAGATTATTAAGGTCCAGCAAATTCGCTTGTTTCTCGACATCACTGACATGTTTTCGACTATACAGCGAGGTGACAAAAGGCGTGGTGATACTTCCTAGCCGGCCGGTGTGACCGTGCGGTTCTAGGCACTTCAGTCTCGAACCGCGTGACCGCTACGGTCGCAGGTTCGAATCCTGCCTCGGGCATGGATGTGTGTGATGTCCTTAGGTTAGTTAGGTTTAAGTAGTTCTAAGTTCTAGGGGACTGATGACCTCAGATGTTAAGTCTCATAGTGCTCAGAGCCATTTGAACCATTTTGATACTTCCTAATACCGCATAGGACCTCCTCTTTCCCGGCGTAGTGCAGCACCTCGACGCGGAATGGACTCAACAAGGCATTAAAAGCCCCTGCGGAAATATTGAACCATGCTGTCTCTATAACCACCCATAACTGCGAAGTGTTTCCCATAGAGGATGTTGTGCACGAACCGACCTCTCGATTACGTCCCATAAATGTTTCGGCAGGTACTTGCAAATTTAGTATTTTCAATTTATAATTGGAGTCAGCCCAAACACTGCTAATCACGTCTTTCATGCAGCGCCGTGTGTCAAAGGATAGCATCGGTTTGCTGTCGGTTAATAACAAAATTATCTTTAAACCGTAATCTTACGTGACCATTTGACAGAATAGTCCAAATTACAAACAATCCTGTTCGCAGAACATCCGCAACTGAGCATTATAGCAGAGGTTGAAAATACAGCTTCAGTTGTAAATTACTTTATTTCCACACGAAAAATAATGTGTGAAAATAAAGTAATTTACAGCTGACGAGGAATTTTCAACCTCTGCTAGTTCCAAATTAGCCTAGTGTGATACTCGTCTTATCGCTGTGTATCAACGCGACATAAAAACAGGAAAAATAACGAATGCTCCAACAGCGACACTGCCGTCTCCAGCGCCATGCAGCAGTGCTGCTCAGTCGATGCTGCAATCCTTGTTATCCTTCTTGTTTTACTGTTCCTTTTAATACATTTCGGTGAAACGAATAGCTCACTAGGCTAGTTTGGGACCGGTGTATCGAACTGGCGCGTAAAATTCTAGATAAAAAAATATCATGACCGATGTCCTCAGAATTTTGGTCCCATAGAAAGTAACCAAAAAATCATTTTGTTTATGACTGGAAACAAACCGTCACTCTCCACTGACACTCGGTATCGCATGAAAGACGTGATGAGCTGCATTTGACTGGGGTCACTCCAGCTACACATTGCAAAAATGAAATTGTGAATATCTGCCGAAGCGTCAGAGGAAATGACTGTGACGGCTCTTAGGAGAGACAGCCTGCATATTCGCTAGTGAAATTCGTCTTAAATAATCCATTATAATTTGAAAAGAATAGCGACGTTCATACCTGCAACACTAGAAGAAAAACTGAATTTTTACCCATTATCAACGCTGGCAGTGTCACAGAACCGAGTTCAATATGCATCAACAAAAATATTTGATCATTTTTACAATACCGTAAATGCCCCACAGGTAACAAAGCAAGTTATAAATCTAGTCATTTCTTCTGGGCAAGTCTTTCTAGTCTATAGATGAATTTTTATTTCAAACCGGCGGCTTGTATAAACAAACTTGTTTTTAAGTGTAATTGCTTGAGTAGGACTGACAACTGACACGGTCTTTAATATTAAAATTTACTTTGCAAACATATTCTGTAAACAGACGCATTTCACATCATTTCAATAAAAAAAATCGTTCACATGAGGTACGTAACATATCACTGACTAATGAACCTGCTAACTAACATAAATTTTCATACTGCTTGGTGCGAGATCCAAAATACTGTAATGCCTCCCAGGATATGCATTCGCAATAACTACCAACACGAACTGGTAAACATCGACTATGTGCTATCCTACTCCTACAGAAAATGCCAATTCATTATCCATCCGTGCTCGTAATGTGGAGACAGAGGTGATCCAGGTCCTATAGACTTCAGAGCGTGCAAACCAAGAAGTGAG
The DNA here is from genome assembly GCF_023864345.2 of Schistocerca serialis cubense. Classification (NCBI taxonomy): domain Eukaryota; kingdom Metazoa; phylum Arthropoda; class Insecta; order Orthoptera; family Acrididae; genus Schistocerca; species Schistocerca serialis. The sequence continues at coordinate 1,007,117,549 of NC_064640.1, forward strand.
GCCTTATTCCGTTATAACTCAATGCTACAGAAAACAATACATCGATGTAGAGTTGTGTTGTAACCTTTTCTGTCAGAAAACCGTGCTTAAGAATGTATTCAATACACATTTAATTTTCGTCCAAGTCATAATGTAAACTTTCATTTTTTTACGCGCACGGGTACGGAAAAATCTTGAAGAACCAGAATTCGTGTAGACACATGGTACTGTTCAAATTGGCCATAATTATGTTAAGATCGCCAATGACAACCGGAAGTGCACGCCAATGAGCCTGCTGTTCGTACACAAGGATGCTAAGATCATCGGATGGATGTATGGCCGTCATTGTATTCCAAGTTCGAGGAGAAGACATGGGAAAGCTCTCCGAGTGGCTTTCTGCGTGTGTTTATGCCGGCGGATCTGACGGACCAGGGTCACGTTCTGAACGTACATCAGACGCCTCTGGGTACGGCTGGCATGAACTGCGCGTACTCTCAACAGCCGCATTTACCCCTAACAAGTTGTGGACGACTTCTTGCCGTGTCATCATCAAACTGTTAGGGCTGTGCCATAAGGAGACATAACGCGGCCCGAAATGTAGAAACTTCCTCACCATACGATACACTGCTTCGTCACTAGTCTCCACGGTCACCCCGCTATTTACCTTATAAGAAATGGTAACTGGGGCCGCTAAACAGTGAAAGACCTCCTGAATTACGTATAAATAACTGCGAATCGCACAAGAACAGCCAGAAGCCAGCAGCCTAGATAAACTTCCAATGCTTGTTTCAGCTTTATCTCAGGACAAATACACTGATAAGCCGAAACATTATGACCGCTGCCCACCGCGAGGTTGGATATCACCTGAAGGCTTTGCGAAAGATGCCACCCCGGCCGGCCGGCTGTGTGCTGTACCACACGTGATTGGTGAGGACGGGAGGGCGGAGGAGGAGACTGCGGAATCGGGCCGCTGCGAGCAGCCTGGTTGCTGCAGCCCTAACCCGCTAGTTTGAGGAAGGGCGGCCCATGGACGCCAGAGCGACGCTGCGGAGGCGGCGGCGGCGGCGGCGGCGGCGGCGGCGCCCACTTCCCGCGTGGCGACTAGACACGCCCTTATAGGCGGGGTGTGCCTTGCCGGGCACCGCTTTGGTGAGGAACAGGGTTTTGCCGCCACCGGTATGCGCGCCACACCGTGTTGAGACGCTACCGCTGTAGAAGAAGAGAGAAAATAAATGATAGTTAAGTACACTGTTTACCGTTGCTGGCTCAGTGAAAGAAAGAATTCTGACGATCACGTGATTATAAGCAGAGTGAGTAATTACTTTTTTCGCTCTGGTTCCAGGCCATAAACACATTGTTGGGCGACTCCACCGCATCCTCAAAAAATATTAATCATCTAGTAGAGTCAGATCTGAGCGCCTTTGTCAGTCCTCGTCTGTCTCGCCTACAACAATAACATCAACAACAAACAAGATATATAAGTCGATTTGTTACAGAAAAGAAAACTTTCTATACTACTGTCACTACTACTAGTGGCATGTAATCTTTTTTTTTTTTTTTTTAACTTACAAGTATGCTGCTTGGGCATCTCATTATTTGCTGGAGGCTGTTCCTGCATCTGGTGATGAACAGCCTCCAGCTGCTGTCCAACAAATCCAAGTCCTCTAGAGCTGTTCCTGTAACAGGACGAGACATAATTTTATTTATTTTGAATGTCGAGTTACACTGAAAGATCACATATCGATATTTTTTCTATACTTATGTTGGTGCTGTTGTCGGTTATCCACAGCTGGGGACTGTTCCACTTAGCATTGCTGCTGCTGTAGTAGATAATTGTTTTCAGCCCCCAGCTCTGCCTCCAGCACAATTTGCATTTCCTTCAAATGATCTAGAAAAAAAGTATGAAATAAGAAAATTTTCGATCGCAACAAGAACAAATTACAATGAAAATTTTACTCACAAGGCAGTTCTGGCTGTGAACCCAACACAGGAGGCTGGACTTCCGGGGTCTGTTGCAGTCCAGCCCCCTCCTGTCTCTCCTCAGACTCCAAGACAAAATCCTGGAGTTGTACTGTAACAAGAAGACGGAGTTAATAATGTGAATTTAACGTACACACGAAAATTTACACTCGAAATAGAAATTATTTACTCACTTGGTAATCCTGTCTCCAGAACTCTAAGCCTCTTGCCACTACACTCTGAGGTGTTGCTGCAGCTACTTCTCTTCATATTGCGGAGAGAAAAGAACTAGGAAACACACACAGACATGATGGAATGCACAACAAGGAGGACAGCAGCGGACTGAGGACGATGGAAGTTGGTTGTGGTTTCTTATATAGACCGAGGCGACCAATGAGAGAGTTTTATTTGAATGTACAGCCAATGAGAAGCTCCAAATGTCATTATTTATTATTTCTGGAAGGGCTTGATCCGACCATCGTCTCTCTCTCTCTCTCTCTCTCTCTCTCTGACTAACAATTTGCTTTTATGGTTAACTGCGTTTTCGCAAATGATGAAGACTTTTAGCAGTGAGAAGTTTACCGTTTCTGAGACGTATGTTGAAAGCAGGATATTGAGATTCCCAGGAAGGGTAACACGTGATGCCTCGTCAGGACCCTCACGAACAATGCAGTCGGTGTTATTCTGGGCTATTTTCGTAAACAGGTCCAGTTAGGTGACGTCAGTATCCACAGGTTTCTATCGCGAGGGCCAGACGCGTCTCGCATGTCCCGTTAGGATCGTGATGGAGAGAAAGCAGTCGAACAGATTTCTATAGTGCGAACTGTTACATCAGTATCCACAGGTTTTGCACGCATTGATAGACGCAGCTTGCATGTCCCATTACGAACGCTAGGAACAAAGCACCCTGTGCTATTCTGGGAAGGATTTCTATAGCGCGAACTGTGACGTCAGTATCCACAGGTATTGCGTTAGCAACGGTAAAGACACGTGCGCATGGACCAGAAGATGACGTGGTGCTTATGTAGATAGACATGTGACGTCAGTATAACACTCGAAGAACTTTAACTGTAGACGTGACTTTCACATGCCGTCGGCAGCGGAGTGACCCACC